>NW_023270377.1:29133466-29320708 GCF_011800145.1 Mirounga leonina
TTCCTTCCTTCCTTCCTTCCTTCCTTCCTTCCTTCCTTCCTTCCTTCTTTCTTCCTTCCTTCCTTCTTTCACGTTTCCAGGCTATTTAATCAAGCTACTTACAATGTACTCATTCCTGAGAATTCCCCATTGTAGTGACATTGTTTATTTCCAATTTCTTTCTGCATTCAACCTAAAAGGTGTTTCTTCCCAAGAAACTGAACTTTTCTGTTAAATGCGCTTGATCCCATAGGAGAATTGGGTTCATAAAATGGATTAATTGCAAACTTTATGTATAAATCATAGACATCAGTAAAGAAGTTCTTTATTCCGTGTTCTTGCCTTCTGTCATGAAGCGCAATAAATCTCACATGACCTGCAGAAACAAATGCTGAAACAAACCCCTCATTGAACTTGTCCGCGGTTTTCAAGTGCATGTTGTTCGACAAGCCACATATTCTCATCTACGAGGTCAAGAGCAGCGTGAGCTACGGACTGGTTCGGATGACAATGATCATCTTTGGACTCTGCTTTTCCTGCTGGCAAAAACTCCCTTTCAAAAAACTGGATTATCATGGTGGCCAGCAACTACAAAATAGAAGCTTCCAGACATTGTCCTCAATATCTAGTTCCTGCAGGGAGACACCAACTACGGAAACAGCCAGTCAGGTCCCACCACAGACCTTAGCTCCTGGAGGAGGCTGTTCTGATTACTGATGGAAAGAAACTGTGGCCGGAAGGGAAGGCAGGGGCTGGAGAGTCCAGGATTCAGTTTCTCTTTTCAGGTTTATTTTGGGCAGGTTGGTGTTTTTCTTAAATTGGTAGTAAATTTTCATTTTAGTATTTGAAACCATTATTGAGTACTAACCCCCTTAGAATCTTTTTAAAAAGATTGATTTATTTTAGAGAGAGAGAGTATGTGTGAGTGGGGGGAGGGGAGGGGCGGAAGAAGAGGGACCAGCAGACTCGGTGCTGAGTGGGGAGCCAGCAATGGGGCTCAAACTCACAACCCATGAGATCATGACCTGAGCCGAAACCAAGAGTCAGACGCCCAACTGACTCTGTCACCCAGGTGCACCATCCCCCCCGGCCCTTAGAATTTAATATCCGCAGTTGTGGTGACTCCAGGTTTGTTCTTTTTCCAGTCTTAGTATTTTCATTCTTGCCCCTCCTCACCTGTGAGTGCACGTGTGTGTGTAGACTTTCCTAATCACGTAGAAGATACTCCTGTGCTGGGATGAGCAGCTAGTCCCTCCGTTGTGCCCTCGGGCTCCCGTTCCGCTTCTCTCCACCACTTCCAGCTGCAGCCTCTGAGTGATTTCCTTCCCAGGCCCGCCCTGCCACAAGCTCAGTGTTGGGCCCCAATGGCCCGGAGCCGAGCCCCTGCCTCCGCACCTACCACGTGGCCTCGTGCAAGTCACTCATCCTCTCCGAACTTCCGTGTCCTTTCGACTTGCCCTGAGGTGGCCAGTGGGTCTGAATTTGGCCCAGATACAGATGCATTTTATTTGTCCTGCACAACGTAGCAAGGATATTTAAAATTAAGAAAAAATATTTTTTAAAATATAGAAATAGATAATGGTACGAATGTGTGCGCATATGTATATATCCAGACATGTATGTGTGTGTGAGTGCATATAACATACACTCCGTGTTTTCCTGGCTTCTCTGAAAAATGCCTGAATTGGGCTGCTCTAATTTTACAGCATGCCAAGCTGAGCAGGGGCTGTCCCCATTAGATGACATGCTCTTTGTCACCACCCCTGCCCCATGCCAATTTTTTAATTTCTAATGACTGGCTCACCGGAGTCCATCTGATGGCTCTTGGAGCCTGGCTGTTTCCTGGCCGCCTTCTGAACTGCATGCTTGGGTCCCTAGTAGAGGATGAAAGCGCTGGGAGACACGAGCCCTATCACTGAGGAGGACTGCGTTCGCTACATGCCTTTCTTCCCAGCGTGGTGTTTTCATGTCCAGGACCTTTGCTCACACTACCTTGAACCTCGCCTGTAGTTCATCATCAGTTCTTTACCAAAGAAAGCATCTCTTTCTTTTTTTTTTTTTTAAGATTTTTTATTTATTTATTTGAGAGAGAGAATGAGATAGAGAGAGCGTGAGAGGGGGGAGGGTCAGAGGGAGAAGCAGACTCCCCGCTGAGCAGGGGGCCCTATGCGGGACTCGATCCTGGGACTCCAGGATCATGACCTGAGCCGAAGGCAGTCGTTTAACCAACTGAGCCACCCAGGCGCCCCGAAAGCATCTCTTTCTTCAGGGCCCAGCCTAAAGGGTGCAGCTCACTCCCTTGAGCCTTTTAATTTCTAATTACCCTCAGAGTAAGTCCCTTCTTTGCTTGGTGTCTGCTGAGCTGCCAGGTCTCAGTCACTGCCAGGTCTGTCTTCCCCGCCCTATTTCTGTGTCTCCAAGGCAGGGGTCCCAACCAACTCACCATAGATCCCATCCCCCTGTCTTGCTCTCCAGCCTTCTCGCCCTGAACACACTGGCCCCACGCTGAGGACTGGGTGGATGTTTGTGGAGCTGAAGTCCTTAGGAAAATCCAATTTTCTATTTTCACATTACTGATCAAAACTTACCCATGAGGAAAAGGGCTGGTTCCCTGAAATGAGCTGCCGGGTGCATCTGACTTTCTCACTCATTGTTTTCACTATGCCTGACACATCACGGGAGTCCAGTCGGCACCAAATAAAGGGAAGAAGAGGGCTTTATAGTAAAGGCTGGAATCCGACTCTCTTTATCTTGCCCCGTATGATGGACATTCAACCAAATTGCATTCTGCATTGCATATGAATTGGCATTCTCAAGAATGTCCGCACTGTTTTCTCTCTGATTAATTAGGGTGCTGTCTAAAATAAAAAGTACCCAGGGCGCCTGGGTGGCTCAGTTGGTTAAGCGACTGCCTTCGGCTCAGGTCATGATCCTGGAGTCCTTGGATCGAGTCCCACATCGGGCTCCCTGCTCAGCAGGGGGTCTGCTTCTCCCTCTGACCCTCCCCCCTCTCATGCTCTCTGTCTCTCATTCTCTCTCTCGCAAATAAATAAAAAAAAAAATCTAAAAAAAAAATAAATAAAATAAAATAAAAAGTACCCAGAGAAAGGTTGCTCTTCCCATCCCTCACTATAGGAACTTCTTGTAGGATTCAGACATTGGGGTTTTTTCCATTTGGCCCAGGCCACGCTGACTGGTGGAAGGATGTGGGAAATCTCTGATAACGAAATCAATAGATTACTCTGTCTTTCCCAGGCAGTTTGATACAGAACATCCGCTCTCTTCACTTTACTTCGTAGACCTTTGTTCAGAGAAATCTTCACATCCATCTTCCCTAATTCAACCTTGCTCTCCAAAAATGAGCTCAGCTTTTATTCAAATGCTATTCCAAGGGGAGAGGTTCAAACACTGGTTAGTGGCAGGTACCAAAAGACCATTTCCCCCTGCCTTGCTGCATTTCTACCTTATAATTGGATGGTACATGTATCCGAAAGAGTGGCTTTAAAGTTGAAGTCAAGTGTTAGGGAAAAAAAAGAGAATTCTCATTATAAAAATTCCCTTACCACACTCCTCCTTTTTCCTAGTTGATTCTGCGTCATACATGCTGGTTTCTCAAGTCCTGGAGGAAAGTGGAACTTCTTACTTAGTGGGGATGGTGTGGCAGGTTGGCCCTGCCCAGGGAAGTATTTTTAATATCCTTAGGATCGGAGCATTTGTAGTTAGTTCCAGGAGGATGTTTGTTTCCTGTTATGAGTTGAATTGTGCCCCCCCCACCCCCAACCCTGCCATTCATATAGTGAAGTCCTAATCCCCTTTACCTCAGAATACAACCTTATCTGGAATTCGGGTCATTGCAGATGTAATTAGTTAAGCTGAGGTCATATTGGAGTATGGCCTCCAACCCAGTATGATTGTGTCCTTATAAAAGGGAAATTTGGACACAGACTGCCAGAACACCTGTGAATAAGAAGACGGAGATCGGGGTGGTGTGTCTACCCACCAAAGACAGCAGGCAAAGAGCCCGAAGCTAGGCAAGAGACACGGAACTGACTCTCCCTGACGGCCAGCAGAAGGAACGAACCCTGCCCGCACCTTGACCTTGGACTTGCAGCCTCCAGAGCTGTGAGACAATATGTTTCTGTTGTTTAAGACCCCCAGCGGGTGGAGCTTTGTTTTGGCAGCCCTAGCAAACTCACACTTCCCTTTTCACTTCTCTTCCAAAAAAAAAAAAAAGGGCTTGTAGAGTTGAGGTGCTTACTTGAAGGCCTGGCGGGAGGATTCATGAGGGAAAGAAAATTCTAACTTCTCTCTTCCCGGTGTCAGTTCTATATCCTTTGCTAGCTGCAGGGCACAGCGGTTAAGGGGGAGGGCACTTGACCTGGACTTGAATCTTGGCACCCCCCGGACTTATTACCTTCCTTGTGGTTGATTTCCTGACACATATAAATAGGGGATACGAGTAGACAACCTCTGAGGCTTGTTTTGTGGTATAAATGAGATAAATTACAAAGCACATAGAGTGTGCTCAGCACATTGTAAGTGCACAAGAAATCAATGAGCTCCTATTAGTATTCTACTACTAGGGTTTTTTGTTTTGTTTTTTGTTTTAAGTAGGCTCCACACCCAGTGTGGAGCCCAATGCGGGGTTTGAACTCAGGACCCTGAGATCAAGACCTGAGCTAAGGGGCACCTGGGTGGCGCAGTCAGCTGGGTGGGCGACTCTTGCTTTTGGCTCACGTTGTGATCTCAGGGTCTTGGGATCAAGCTCCGTGTAGGGCTCCCTGCTTAGCACGGAGTCTGCTTAGGACTCTCTCTCCCTCTCCCTCTGTGCACCCCTCCCCTGGGCTCTCTCTCTCTCTCTTTCTAAAATTAAAAAAAAAAAAAAAAAGACCTGAGCTGAGATCAAGAGTTGGATGCTTAACCAACTGAGCCACCCAGGTGCCCCTGTTTGTGTTTCTTAATGGACTCTCTCCCGTTTCTCGCCAGCCAGCCTGTTTGATGCTGGGCCCTTCCTTTTAGCCTTCTTTGTGTATCTTCACAGGACCCACCTGCTCACATGACCTGGGAAAACAGGTGAGACAGTTTATCTAGGGAGGTGGCCCTTGGCAGTATCTGTTATCAGTACCATCTGGGGACTTACTAGAAATGCAGATTAGACTCCACCCAGACTTACTACTTGGGAAACGCTGGGGTGGGACCTGGAATCTGTTCCAGGTGATTCCGGTGTGTTTAAGCTTGCGAGTCACTGATGCCGGATGGCCTTCCTGCTTCTCCGGGCAGCCGCAGCTTCTCCAGGCGTGCCTTCCTTCTCCCCTTCCCGGATGCTCTCTCTCCAGGCCCGTCCAGTAATACCTGCTCACAAAGTAAGAGGGAGCAACACAGTTTACACACCCCAGCCCCAAGCTGGTTCTCTGAATGAATGCTGCCCCTCTGAGTTGGAAGGACAATGGCCTTCTCTGGCAAGGACCACAGGAGGAGCATCTTCGGCCTTCTTTTTGACTCTGGATGTGACTCTGTCCACACCGCATGCAGGGACGAGGAGTCAATCTCTGCATGAGCTCAGGGTTGGCGGCTATCGGTCCTGTGCCAGGTAGACCTTCCGTGGAGTGACTGACAGGAGGAAGGAATGGCAATCCATTGATTACTGACAGATTTCTTCATGCAGACCCTTCTCTTGAGGCAAGTGAGGGCTGGCGGTGGTACTTAACATCATTTGTGTTCAGTTTGTGCGGAACCAACCCATACTCAGCTCCCCGAGGCTTACCGCGCTGGCCCTGCCACTGTGGCTCATGCCCTGTCCCCGGTCCTTAGCGACCTCTTCTTCCTGGCGTGAAGCCACCCGGGCCCTGCCATGCCACCTTGGCTTGTGACACCATGCCTCCCAATTTCTTTCACATCCTATCCTGTTCTATTGTAAACCTACTAGAGGTCTTTTCCAATCTCTACCCTAGGCCCATCCTGTTGGGTGGGTGACCGCACTGTCACCTCCCGGAGGGCGGTGTGGTGAAGGGGGCTTGGGACCTCAGCGTGGGATGCGGAGGCTTGTCTCTGCCATGCCCTCCCTTCACCTCCCATGACGCACTGAAAAGCCCCACACTTCCCCATACTTCATGTCCTCCTGTCTCTGTCCCATATCCATCCTGCCCTTGCTCTCACCTGCCATCAGTCTCTTCAGAGTCAGGCCCACGGCCCCTGTCGCAACCCCCTCCCCCTGCCCCCGTGGCTGTGGGCTCAGCTGAGTCTCAGCTTTTTTTGCAATATCTGTGCTAACACATTTGAACGCAGGTGGCCAGCAGCTTCTCCTGCAAGATTGCCTTCCACTTTCAAGAGAGAGTGCTATTCTAGAACTCTCCTGGAAGTCTTTGCATGTTAATAGGAGGCTCTTGATTATCAAAAGCCTTCACGTGTCAAAGGAATAAATAGTTTGAATAGGATTCACTAAGCCAGGCAGTGGGGAAGGTAGTTTGGGGGCAGGCCTACCAAACTTACCTTTGTACCAGAGGCCCTTCCTCAGGGCTGACCACTAGCCCTGAGCCCTGCTTTCTTGCCTACTCACTCTGTTAATTCATCATTCTGTCTTAGGGGGAGCCTTGCACAGCTTGTTTATTTTAAAAATTTTTTTGGTAACAGTTTTATTCAGATGTAATTCATAAACCATAAAATACCTTGTTTTAAGTTTATTTATTTTTAGTTATCTCTACACCCAGTGTGGGCTTGAACCAACAACGCTGAGATCAAGAGTCATACACTCTTCCAACTGAGTCAGCCAGGCGCCCTAAAGTCTACTCTTCTAATTTAAAAAAAAAAAAAAGATTATTTAAGAGAGAGAGAGTGTGCAAGAGGTGGGAGAGTAGGAGGGGAGGGGAGGGGAGAGGCAGAGGGAGAGAGAGAATCTCAGGCAGACTCCCCACCGAGCACAGAGCCTGATGTGGGGGCTCGATCCCAGGACCCTGAGATCATGACCTGAGCTGAAACCAAGAGTCGGACACCCAGCTGACTGAACTGTCCTGGTGCCCCTGAAGTCTACTCTTTTAAAGTGTATAATTCAACATGGTTTTCTCTTTTGAATGTTCATAGACTTATGTAACCATCACTACTATTACTATCTGATTTTAGAACATTTTCATCAGCTTCTAAAAAACTTCGCACCCATCAGCAATCACTCCCCATTGCCCCTTCCCCTCAGCTCCTGGCAACGCTAATCTACTTTCCGTCTCTATAGATTCACCTACTCTGGACATTTCACAGAAATGGAATCATACAATATGTGACCTTCTGTATCTGGCTTCTTTCATGTAGCGTGTTTTCAAGGTTCATCCATGGTGTAGCATATATCAGTACTTCATTCCTTTGTATTGAAGAATAATATTCCACTCTATAGATAAGCCATCCAGTCATCAGCTGATGTGCATTTGGTGTATGTTTGGTTTTGTTCCCTCATTAGGTGACCCAACTGTTGGAGTTAAACCCAATCTGCAGAGGAGAAAACCCCACTCTGTTAGGCACTGTTCACCTCTCTTGGACGTACATCTCCTTTTCATGGACCCACGCACACTCAGCAAGAATAAGTTTACTATTTTCCATAGTTTGTTATTCATTCTGACATTCCTTTGGTGTATCAGCCCTGGCTTTTATTTTCTGCATTCTGATGCTTTGCTATTTGGGGCCTTCAAGGCCCTGGAGGGATTGCCTCTCCCAGTGTTAGCCATTTTCTAGAAATAATAACTGGCTTGCTCTCTAGTGTGCTTTTCAACACACACCAACTAATCCAGAGCCCACAGCCACAACCACCCTTTGTTGGGCCCCTGTCCACCTACCCTGATCACCCTGGGATCAGGGACCAGATAACAAGGAACAGCCCCCATGCCCAGAGCCTGCTGAAATTATCTGAACTAGCCAATCCTAAACCCGGTTAGATTAGCCTGCCTACTCTGTCTCACCCATTCTTTCCCACAGACTCCTGCTCATGTCCTCCCTTCTGCCTCCTACCTGATTCTGGGGCTTCCCCACGTGGCCATGGGTGGCATGGCATGCACTTCTTGGGAATAGTCATCTCCTGATCGGTTGGCCTTATTATATCTACACCTAACAAAATACCTTCTTCCCTAGCATATTGCCGGACCTTTCCTTTCTGGGGTGAATGTCGCCATTGTAAATAATGTCCGTTCATTCCAACAAATGTCATGCTGATATCTTGAACTGGCCTCAGAGCATCTCACATTCTCCTTGATGCTAGGAAACTAACACCTCTTACTTTATTTTTAGCGTTGGACATCGCTCGTCAAGTTGTTTTTCTCACTAGTTTTGTATACTGATTTTATTTTTTACCATTTCCAGCTTCCCCTGGGAAATAAGACTAAAAAAAAAGGCGTCTTTTATAAGATGTCCGTGCCTGCTAAGGAGAGATGGTAATAGTGTGTGTTTTGATCTTATTTGGGAAAGATTGACTGGTGTTCTTGCAAATGCACCTGTCTATAAATGGTCCCAACTTGTGCACATGGCCTGGAACACATTCCATCAAGCCGAGTATTTATAGATAATAGAGGCAAAAGAAGAAAACAGCTACTCTTTTTAGCTCATTTGAATTATCGTATCATGGTTTCTAGCACATGGCTTGTCAGTCTGGGCACTATTAACATTTTGGGTCAGATAATACTTTATTGGAGTGGGTAGGGGAGCTGTCCTGTGTATGGTAGGGTATTTAGAGCATTCCTGGCTTCTCCCTACTAGACGCCAATGGCGTCCCACCACCAGCACAGAGGTGTAGTGAGCAAAACTGTCTCCAAACAGCGTTAAATGTCTCACGGGGGGAGGTGGGTGGGCAGAACTGCTTTGGGCAGTCACCACACTGGGGTTATGAGGGACTTGGAAGTCCCCCTCCCGGCTGTGGGAAGCCTGCTGTGCCATCCCCTAGGGGCGGGGGTGACTGATGCTCGAACACCTCCAGTGGTGCTGGGACCCCCGCAGCCGGAGGGAATTTGCTTCACCATGGTTACTTTTCTGCAGTTGAATTTACTAGCTGCTGCTGCCTCTCTTGTCACTCTTGTCACTGTGGTCACAGAGTGTCCCCAGACATTGTGGAGGGAGGAACTGTTGGCAGGGACTGAGAGGTATGGGGACCAGATGGGGAGAGCACCCCCCTGCCGAGCAGGGTCCTGGAGCAGTGGTTCCCACATCCCCCCAGAGCGTGCTTGCAGATGCGCAACCCTGCACCCAGCCTGCACCTGCTGGGGTGCCGGCAGCGCCGGGACGTGGGCACAAACACGTGCCCGCACACATCAGAAAACGGTTCAACCTAGAAAGACACTAAACTTCCGATCCGTCGTATATGTATCATGCACTGCATAACTTAGGAAATGAAAAGAACATTTCCTGGCTTGGGTTTCATATATTTTGAATTATAGGAGGAGCGGAGTGCTGTGGCGCTTCTGGTATATTTAGGGCATCTATAAAAGTCCAGACTCCCAGGGGGTGAGGCCTGGGCTTCTACACTTGAAGTTTCTCCCCAGGTAAGTTCAGGGCATAGCAACATTGTAGGAGTATCACTTTGGCATAAATATTGGCAGCACGTTCTTTTAAGTGTTTATTGGAACTTTCCCATTGCAAATGTATTACAGTCTTATTGAAAATCTGGAAAATCTGAAAAAGAAGAAGGCAAAACAATGTCCAGGATCTTGCCATCCAGGCCTGCCACAACCCCGCCTCTGTTTTTTCTTATATTCCAGTCAATTCCCTGTCTTTTCTATGCATGTATGTATTTATATCAAGGACATTCATGTGCATAGTTGAAAAAACAAGGAGTGTCAAAGGGCTTATAAAGAAAAACCTTAATTTCCTTCTCATTTCTCTCTACTTTGCATAGGTCCCCATTGAGGACTCTATGGTTCTTCTGTATTTACTCCATCTACCTAAATAATATGCTTATCATCTGACATGTTAGTTATCCATTTTGGACATGATCTCTTGGCTTCCTGGCAGTGGAGGATTTAGCTACTTACCTTTCTCCTTCCTCTCTGCCTTTCTCTCGCCCATCTTCCAACATGGTGACCTCACAATTGGGGGTTAGATTGGTAGCCGTGTCTTTTTACTGCTGGGTTAAATTGTATAATGTTTTGCTTTTCTTGGAGTTAATCATTACCTTAATTTTTTAGTTTTGTAGTTTACTATGGATCTACCACTATATACACTAAATTTTCTTCTAAATAGTTCAACAGAAATTTCCAACAAAATGTTTGATAAAGCCTTCTCCAAATGCTCAAACAAATCATACAATCAATGCATCCATCAGTCCTGTGTTTCCCTTGGGCCCCCCGCCCTCTGTGGTCTGTGGCACTTGGTGGGGTGTTCTCTGGTTTGGTGCGCACACGGCTTCCTGTGAGTTCCTTGTGCTGCTCAGCTATGTTCCATTTTCTCTGTTCTTATTTTGTCTACATCTCGTCATAGATGTGAACCCTCCTTGATTGGTCCCCAAATTTTCTCCCCCTCCCCCTCATTTTCCATCTCATTTTCTTTTGATTCAGCTTTCTGAAAGATTTAGTCAATTTTATCTAATAAGCCTTCTTTTTTTTTTTTTTTTTTAAAGATTTTATTTATTTATTCATGAGAGACAGAGAGAGAGAGCAGAGGGAGAAGCAGCCTCCCAAGGAGCAGGGAGCCCGATGTGGGACTCGATCCCAGGACCCTGAGATCATGACCTGAGCCGAAGGCAGACGCTTAACCATCTGAGCCACCCAGGTGTCCTATCTAATAAGCCTTCTATTGGACTTTTTATTTCAGTGACTCCATGTTTATTTTGTACAAGCTGTTTCTTATTCTGTTTATTCTTATTTGCCCCACTACCCCAATAGCTTCCAGTTCTTCTTATGTGGATGCTCCATAACTCTCTGCAGATATTAATTAATACCTGTTGAAGTTTAATTCTGTTCTTTGCATTGATTGCATTTTCCTCTTTTTTTTTTCTGATTGTTTTATTCATTTACTTATTCATCAGATATTTATTGAGTGCCTTTTATGTGCTAAGTATTGTTCTATGTGTTGGGGATATAGTGGTTAATAAGATCAAGTCCCCTGACCTTATGAAGATTATATTCTAGCAAGGGAGAATAATAAACAAATGAATGACATTATGGCTATGAGTAAAAATAAAGCAGGATCAGGGTGTCATTTTAGATAGAGTAGCCCAGGAAAGCTTCTCTGACTGGGGCGTCTTTGCTCTCCTGTCTGCCACGTGGGCTGGGATGACTCAAAGCCTCAGCTCAGCTGGGCTTGTGGACCAGAGTGCCTACACGGTGTTACTTCAGGTGGTTTGGGCTTCCTCGCAGCATGGCTGCTGGGATCCAAGAGAGAACGTTTTGGGAAATGGCTCTCCAAGAGGCCAAAGGCAGAGCCGCAAGATTTCTGTTGGCTACAGGAAAGTCATTAAGGCAAGCCCAGATGCAAGGAGGAGGGAAACTAGACTATGCCTCTTGATGGGAGAGTGGCGAGGTCACACTGTGAAGAACCCGTGAGATAGGAAATGAGTGGTCATCTGGGGAAAATACAATCTGCTGTGCGTTAGGATGTAAGCAATGGCTTCAGATAATCCACAGTGTAGATTGCTGAAAGTTGATTGCAGATGGGGAACGATGGTAGAGCTTAGAGATGGCGGAAGTAAAACGTTTTCTATTCTCTTCCTTTTCCACTCGGGGTTTCCATCTGAGGAAAATAAGGCACACAGAGGTGAGGTGACGTTCCAAAATACTGCTCAGCTAGCGGCAGAGCTGAGACTGCATTTAGACTCGAGTTTCTCAAATTCTCTGGGTCATATTAAAAACAACAATTTTAAAAAAGGATCCTTAAACAAAAACCTAAGTAGAAAAATTCCCAAATAAACAACAACAAATAAAATCTATTCAGAGGTCCCAGAAACTTAGACTATTCTGAGTTAAGCAAGTTAAACAAATTTTCTGCGGGACTTCTCTGAGGTTTTCCCATATTAAAGTACGTTATGAATCACCAAGGAAGGAGAAATGACAGATGTGCTGGAGAGCGGGGGCTGGGGGGCCCATTTTCCAAATATCTGTGACCAGCTTTGTAAGTTGTCTCCAGGACTGGTGTTTCATAGACCAGCTCATGCAGACAGTAACTATTTAAATGCATCCACAGGTGCTCTCAAATGTCCCAGGTCCCCCTTCCCGTATCACCCAAACGAGCTACCTGTTTCTCCATTTGACCCCCGCCAGAGGTGTCCACAGCACAGATAGATGGTCGGAGTACACACGTGACCAAAGGGGTTTGCAGACGTAATAACCACTATTTTTCTGCACCTCTGTTTGGTAACTAGACAGGCTCAGCTAAACAAGCGATTTAAGAGCGTTTCATTCATACATGTGAGGCTTAGAGAAGAAGATCCTCCCACATCTAATTTGTTTTTTGGGGATCCCAGCTTTCCCTGCTGCGGTTCACAGGATTCATCTGTTCTTTTGGCCGAACCTTCGGGGTCATTTCACCGATGGCCACCAGATGGCAGCGCACTGCCGTGCTATGATGCTTGGACTTCCCTGCGGCAGGTCTACGCGGCCAACCCGGAGAAGAGTAGCTGTGGACGGGTGCCTTTGAGGAAGAGTTGTATTTCTGGAACACGTTGGACATTAAGTTCCAACTTGCTTTAATGATGCCTGGATCTTTTCCTGACTCTGCCGGTACTTAGAATAATTGAGCCGTAAACAGGACTTTTATAAAAAAGTGCTTCGTTTTTTCCTAGTGACTGGTCCGCTCCCACAATTTACTTGCTGGCATCCGTTGTTTCAAGGTCGCTTTTCAGAAGGCTCCAGCAACTACATTTTTTTTTTTTTAATTGGAGAAGTAAATTAAGAAATTTGTCAAATTTTAAAACTCCTCCAATTCAGAGGTTGGACCTTATAAAGAGGGCCAGAAGGACCCGAAATCATTTCCACTTTTTTTTCTAATTTGGCTCTCAAGAACAAAGATGCTGTTATAGATTTTTATGGGTGAGGATAGTTTCTGCTTTTTGAGTCAGAGACAAGATTAACTTTTTCAAAGGAGATGAGCATTAAGATACACATAAAATTCAGGAGAGATCCCCACACAGACAGGCCTGAGCCGCTGGGCTGGAATACTTACGATTATGGGGCCCATGACGAGGGAGGGAGTTCTAAAGAGGCCTTGAACCTGGGGCGCCTGGGTGGCTCAGATGGTTAAGCGTCTGCCTTCGGCTCAGGTCATGATCCCAGGGTCCTGGGATCGAGTCCCCCATCGGGCTCCCTGCTCAGCGGGGAGCCTGCTTGTCCCTCTGCCTCTCTCTGTCTGTCTCTTATGAATAAATAAAATCTTTAAAAAATAAAAAAAAAATAAAAAAAAAAATAAAGAGGCCTTGAACCTTATGAAATGAGGGCAAATTAACTATCGCTATATTTGCAACCAATGCGCCAGGCATTCGCGTTAACCGGGCCCTCGTGCCGGTGGCCCTGGTATTGGTGTGTGTGGACGTGGGTAGCTGAAGGCAAGACTTCATTTCCTCCCCTCCCCTGGCCTGCATCCTTTCTGTGCGGCACCCAGATTTGGGCAGCATGGCCCTGCGGCTCTCCGTTGGCGCATCTGGAGATGCTAGTGCCCTGCGGTGCATGGAGCGCTCTGTCACGGCGGCCGGCAGGGGGGAGGTGAGGCGAGGAGCTCTTCGGCGTCTCAGGCCGCATCCTGTCTCGGCAGCTGATTAACAGCCCACGGAGAAGCCCTGGCTTGGGCTCCAAGAGGCATGTCCCGTGGAATGTGTATTCCAGGAAAGAACAGGGAGCCAGGGCTACCCACGGCGTCCTGCTGGTTTGTCTCACTGCCGCGCTGCGCAGCAGAGAGACAAACTTGGTGGCCAGAGCGGCCGTCTCCTGCCAGGACAGGGCCTTGGGAGCCCCACTGCTGCCTTCTGCACGGCCCCAACAGCCGTCGGCCACCAGCTGCTGCCCTTCAGCTTCTCCATCTCACCAGGAGCGCTCTGGGGCTCACTGTGCCCCTTGCTGTTGGCAACGAGGAGGCACGTCCCCTAACACACGGGCTGCACCCGTGTCCTCCCCAGGAACACAGCAGTCTGCAAGGTGGTCCGAGGCCACGCGCCGACGAGTGCATCTCCTTGAGTCTGAGCCCTGAGTGAGAAGCTGGAAGGAGAATCAGGGTGCCCTTCCCCAAGGTCTCTCCCTCCTTGTAATTCTAAGTTTCCGCTGTGTTTTGAGACCCTTGAATTGTTGAGGTCACGAGAGTGAAAAGCATTACGATTATTTATTGTCACAATTGCCATCTGTCTGATTCTCTGCTGACACCCAGGCCCCTCATCAATCTCTATGAACATCAGATTCCCACCGCTTATGAAAAAAAAAGTGCTTGCAGGAAAGATTCATACAAAGATGCAGTTCATGGGGCCCACCTCCTTGGAACCATCAAGAGGACAGACAAAAAAGCAAGTTGTCCCAAAGCATGTGGGGACGAGGAGGGTGAAGCTGGAAAATGGTTCTTGTGGCGGGCAGGGGGGTTTTGTTTGGGGCTGGGATTGTCTTTGTGCAGATGTGCCAGCTTTCTTTCTTTCTTTCTTTCTTTTTTTTAAAGATTTTATTTATTCGTGAGAGAGCGAGAGAGAAAGGCAGAGGGAGAAGCAGGCTCCCAAGGAGCAGGGAGCCTGATGTGGGACTCGATCCCAGGACCCTGAGATCATGACCTGAGCCGAAGGCAGGCGTTTAACCATCTGAGCTACCTAGGCGCCAATGTGCCAGCTTTCTTTCCTGACATCTTGTCTCCTCCTGCAAGATACATTGGTTATACTTCTCCCAACATCAGAGACTTTTTTAAGGCCTGGCTGAAAAGAATCATAATAAAAATCTATAAGCACTGGCTTTTATGTATTTCACTTTTATTGAATTCCTTTTAGTATAAAAGTAGCCTATTTTGTCGTGTTCAGTACAATGTCCATCTACAGAGAGAATGCGCTGAGTGGGAGCTGAGAGGCAGAGGCAGATAAGGGGGAGGCGAGGCAAGCCTGGTGGAGGGGAGAGATTATTCCATGCCGAGCTAGGGCCACTCCTGCTTCTCTCAGTTCCTATTCTGTTCCCTTTGTGGTTTTCTATAGGTTATGGCGATTTTCTGATAGGGCTGAAGGGTATCTTCTAAGTTTCATTTTTGTTGTTGTTTGAATCGTCTCTATTAATCAAATAAGTGACCAAAAATGGCACAAGAATGAACATAGCATCAAGGCAGCTTTTATTGTTTGTTTTTTTTTTTTTGGATAAAACCTTCATTTCCTTATAGTTTTCTCAGAAATCCAGGGTTGGAATCAAACTGTGAACGCATGTCAGATGATGACTTATTTCAAGTTTAATTTCTGGGTGCCTACATGGCTCAGTCAGTTAAGTGTCTGCCTTCAAGCTCAGGTCATGATCCCAGGGTCCTGGGATCGAGCCCTGCATCGGGCTCCTTGCTCAGCGGGGAACCTGCTTCTCCCTCTTGCTCTGCTTCTCCCCCTGCTTGTGCTCTCTCTCTCTGTCTCTCTCTCTCTCTCTCAAATAAATAAATAAAAAATCTTAAAAAAAAAAAAGTCTAACTTCATGTCCTCTTTATTTCCCAGGCCTGGGTTTTCAGAGTCTCTCGTTGTCCTCTTTCCAAGCCCTTCATCCCCTGCTGACAAAGCCACGGTTTTACCACAGTGCTGGGAGGCACTTCACCAGATCGCTTGGTGGTGGTGACAGGCATGACAGCAGTGCTCGCGGGCGTCCCCAAGTCACTACGTAGGCTGAGTCTGGACTTACCCATCCACGGAGGCCAATCCCAGGGCCGTGTGCATCGTCCTGTGGGAGGAGGGCGGAAGTGCATGGGGACGTGGGACCCGGCAGGACATCAGATCCTCCCTCAAAGCACCCCAGCCCTGGGCCCACTGATCACATCCTAGCTGCTTCTCCCCCTTTTATTTTTGGCTGGTTTCTGCCCCGTGAGTGCTCCCAGGCTAGTTTGTCAGCGTGTGAGGAGCCAGCTCTCATAGGAGGTGGGGTTTGACACTTCCCAGAGAATGTGAGTTGATGGGTAGGAAGGGGCTACCAAGGCGCCTGGCATGGTGGGGGGCACAGGGCAGTGATTTCTGGTCCTAACAGTCTGCTCCCAGCGGGCCTGGCTTGAATGACTCTGTTCTACAGATGGAGAAACGGACACAGGGTTTTCCTTGAGGCCAAAGGGTCTGCCCAGCCCACACTGGACCTCAAACACAGAGCTGGGCCTCCAGATGAAATCCGTGGGAGAAATCAGTGGCTGTTCTTGCGTGGCTTTGCTGGGGGCTGGCCTTAGTGGAGTCCTACCTCCGGGGGCTCAGGAAAGAGCAATGAGGTATGTGTTCCCCGACCGCAAAGCCCCATACCCTTGGCTGCTCTTGGACAAGGGTGGGTCTGCTTTATGCCACCTGGGTCCCTTCCTGGGCTGACTCCCAGGGGCCCCTGCAGAAAGGGCAGGCTGGTTATGGCAGCGGGAGTCCTGCTGCAGGCTTCGGCCTCCTTCGGGAGGGAACCACAGCGGTATGACCCCTAAGGAGCCTGGCTTTGCAGGGTCGGGATGCCATTCCCACTAACACATGCGTCAGACTGCCTCTTGGGGATCTCCCTAAATTCACTATTTTGGTACAATCTGTTTCCAGTGCCGAAAAAATACATTTCTTCTCCGTTAGTTCATTATCGCCTAGGAAATTACCTGTTCTCAATTATCCTGACAACTCATAAGCTCATAGTCCTAGTTTTCTTTTTAAATCTCCTTCTAGTTTTTTTTTTTTTTAAATTCGTCAAGATGTCTGTACAATGGCTCTTTTGTCTTCTTCTTTCTGCACACCTAGTAACTTTTCAGGATGTGGTGTTATCTTTCTCACACAAACTTGAACAGGCTGCAAATAGGCCCCATTGGATACTTCACTTGCTTAAGCCGTCCCCTGTTCTCTTCAGGGAAAAACACTCTGTGAGGGGTGGCAGAGGGGAGAGACAAAACCCAAGCGGTATTACATTCTGGTGAACGCTATCAAAAAGTCTTGGTTTAAATGAACATTATAGACTTAAAACCCACCCCCTCCCATATGTCAAAATATTGCTTAAAATACTGTTTAACTAGGGTTCAAACACTACTTAACTATTTCATTGGTAGGATGAAATTATACACGAAATATTAAACTCATCACAGATGAATAAAGCTGAAAACGGTCTAACATACATATCCTGATGATCCTCAGAAGAGGAAATAGAAGACCTTGCAGAGAGGTAAGAAAGTGTGAGCAACTATGGAGGGGTTGTGCAAGATTAAAGGATGGCCCCAGCCCTCCACCCCCTCCCTGAACCCCGCTGAGGAGTGTCACTTTATAGCGCCCCCCAGTGCTGCCTCTGGGCTCAGACGCTCAGACTGGCTTGGGCCGATGGAGTGGTATCGAATGTGGCGCAACCAGCTGAGGGCAAAGTCTTGCTTTCTCTCTCTCGCTCCTCTACCACCTCCAGGAGCGCGGGGCCAGGCCAGCCTGCGGGAGGGAAGAGACACAGGGCCCCAGGTGATCCGGTCTAGATCAGCCCACCCCACACTGGACCTCAAACACAGAAGCTGGGCCTCCACATGAAATCAGTGAACCTCACGGATGTGTGAGAAATCAGTGGCTGTTCTTGCGTGGCTTTGAGCTTTGTGGTAGGTTCTTTAGGGCCTGTAGTCATGTCATGGACAAAATGTTTGTGTGCATGCCCCCCCACCCCCACCCCAACTGCCATGTGTTGAAACCTTAACCTCCCATGTGATGGCTTTTGGAGAGGGAACATTTGGGAGGTAATTAGGATTGGGTGAGGTCATCAGGGTGGGGCCCTGGTCTGATGGGATTAGTAACCTCATAAGAAGAGACACCAAGGATTCCTGGGTGGCTCAGGCGGTAAAGTGCCCAACTCTTGATCTCAGGTCTCAAACTCAGGGTCGTGGGTTCAAGCCCCGGTTGGGCTCCATGCATAAATAAATAAATAAATGGATACCCTGAGCAAACGCAGCTGGGCACAGCAGAGCACTCAGGGGGCGGACTAGGGAGGTCCTAGGCGCCTCCTGGAGTCAAGCTCCTCCACGTTTGATGCACACGCTCTTAGCCTTTTTGTGAATGCATGCATGAAAGTTTGGAAGTGCTTTCTTCTCTTCTCTCTCCACCTTCTTTGTCTGGTGCCTTGTCTGTGTTCGTGGGTCCCGGTCAGGGCTCGGGGGCACCCCCCTGCCATTGAGTGCGGGCCAGTGCTCCCTGCCCTCCTGAGCACAGGCCTCCTGCCTCCCGAGGAGGTATAACGAACCCCCTTAAGCTCCTCCCTTTGCCCGTTTCCAGTGACAACCGAAAGAGGAAGTTTGATAAGTAGTCGCAGTGTTTTCTGATTTTCTTTCTCTAATAGGGAGATACACTTTGGGGGGAAGGTCCTATTTATTTATTTATTTATTTATTTATTTTTATTTAATTTTTTTTTTTAAGATTTTATTTGTTTATTTGACAGAGAGAGACACAGTGAGAGAGGAAACACAAGCAGAGGGGAGTGGGAGAGGGAGAAGCAGGCTTCCCGCTGAGCAGGGAGCCCGATGTGGGACTCGATCCCAGGACCCTGGGACCATGATCTGAGCTGAAGGCAGTTGCTTAATGACTGAGCCACCCAGGCGCCCGGGAAGGTCCTATTTAAGCATAACTAAAACTGATGTTGGAGAAGGGAAATCATTGGATAGAAACTGCTAAAAATGATCAGAGCAAAGGACTCCCTGAGGAGCTAACTTTAAACTTTAGGCATCGCCTTATTTTTCATGTTTGCTAAGCTTAGGATTTGTAAAAAGGATATGCTTCCTGTCTGAGTTTGGATAAAGAGGCCCACTATCGAGCTAAAAAAGATATTAACCTTATTTGTAACCCATTTGAAAAAAATGATATTCCATGTTGTACTACTCAGATTATGCATACAAACACGTGTGCTAGTAGGGAACTGTACGATTATGTTCATTTCGTTATTCAGTATATCCTAAATGGTGATTTCCAATGTATGTAAAATCTAAACCATATTAAAATGTGAATGCAGTATGTGGAAGTGAGGGTAAAGAGCTGTCTTGATGCACAGGCTTTAGGGCTATTTTAGATTTTACTATTGGGGTTGCTCCGGAAAACAGGCTGATCAAAAGGAGAAGTCAAACGTTTGTTAGTATTCTTTGTCGAATGTATTTATACCAAGCCTTTCCCCCAAAAGATTTAAGATGGTTGATTTAGTTTTCTCTCTGGAGTTTGCGTAAGAAATGGGGACCAAGAAGAAGCAAGTTGTTGCAGCTAAAGATGAAAGATGGAGGCCACCAGGGGCAGGGCCTCTGTGGGACAGCTGGGCGACCCCACCCGTCCTGTGCTATTCAGACTCAGATGAAAGCACTTTCAGCTACCCCCCTTCCTTTAATCGCTGTCACCTCCCATCATAAGGAGGAGAGGTGGGATCTTCCCTGGGACAGAGTGGGGAGGGGTCTCCTGGAAGCATGGGAGTAAAGTCAACAGAAAACTCTTTCATGCTTTCAGCCCACTTGAGTAGGAACGCTGGGCTCCACCAATGATGAACCTGACCTTAGACACAGTGCAGGGCAACAGCTGTGGAAGCAGGACTATCTAAGCTGGGAGTGGGCCTGCCCGTGAAATCTGTGTATCTCCTCAAACATGAGAAATAATACAGTGATTTAGTCACACAGGGAATCCATTAGGCTTGGCAATTTAATTTCTACTTCCTTAAGATCCTTTCTTGAGGGCTTGGGGGCAGGAGTGTCTTCATAGTTAGCATAATAGAGCTGATTAGATTCCCTAGGGATTCCTGACTTGTTCTTTGGGCGATTTTAAGAAGGTGATTTAAAAAAACAAAAATGTCAGTCTTGTCTGAAAAGAAAATAGGTGATGAGCCTTGATCACTTATCATTTCAGATTAACATTGAGATGCTAGGGGTTGGAGATCTGTCAAGTGGGGCAGCAGAAAATATGGTTATTTCCAAACAGGGCAAGTGTGGATTAACAAATTTCATATCCAATAATGTTTATTGAGCGTTTGCTTTGCTAAACTGAAAATTCTCCATTCTGAGTCAGCGAGTATTCAAACCTTCACAGAATAAATCTGTATTAAATGAAAAATAAATCAATTGTCACGGTCATATTGCCCAGAAAATTTACAGCTGAAATAAGACAGAGAAAAGTGACCCCACCTTCCTCTTTGCCTCTGGCTCACCCCCATCACTTCACACCTATCGGCCAGTCTCCCAGGCATACCCAGGGGGTTCCGCTCAGGGTTATCCAGGCGCAGGAAGAAGGGTGGTGTGGGCTCAGCGCTCATGCTTAACTTCGTTTGTTTTGTTTTATCAGGAGCAGTTCAGATGCTGGATGTCAGGAGTGGAAACTCTCTTGCTTCATCCAGCCATGGCCTGGGTGCGTTCTCCTCGCCATGCTGCCTTTCTTTGGAAAACCTCACAAGAAAATCAAACGATAGTATTTTTTTTTTTCCCCAAGTGCTTTAATTGATTCCATTTAAAGCTTAAAAGAAGAGGTCTTACAGGATTTTTGGCAGTATCCTTCTCATTCACATTTCAAAGGGAAGAAAAGATTATTTCTGATCGTGGGGCTTGGGCTGGGTGGCATTTTATGCTAATAATCCAAAAATTGTCTTACCGGTAGCTTCTGTCTGGAGATTTTAAGGAATTTGCTGGCAAGATGTGGGAGTAGAACGCTGGCTAAAGGATTTGGACACTCTGCCCTGGACCAGGGGTGGTCCCACAGGCAGATCCATTTTCCCCCCACTTTTCTTCCCAGATGGAATCTTAGGGGTGTGTCTTTTCAAGATCCCATCTAGCTCTCCAATTTGATAAGTGGCACTGTTTCTGGAATCAAAAGCTGAGCTAGCAACTCATTCTATGGGGAAGTTGGAGCCAGCCCAAGTTCCTGATGGGGAGCTGTCCTATATAAGCCCGAATGCCCCAGACACTTTTCCTTCATGGGTGCACATGCCTTCCAAGGGATGAGTCTGGAAGAATGATCCAAACTCTCAGGGTCAGAGAGCTTTCCCTGGGAAACTTAGCTCCTTCCTTTTGTATCTTGTGAGTCCCACAAGACTTCACAAATTTGAGGTCACGGTATAATCTTGTACTAGAAGACTGTGGCCCAAGAATCTTATTGCTCATTCTGTCACCATGGCTGAGTTTTTTCATACCAAATCAGTAGGGAAATAAGAATTGTTCAAGCCCACTGGGAGGAGTTTTGGGGGAAAAAACTAATTTCTTTTTTTTTTTTTTTTTAAAGATTTTATTTATTTATTTGACAGAGAGAGACACAGCGAGAGAGGGAACACAAGTAGGGGGAGTGGGAGAGGGAGAAGCAGGCCTCCCGCGGAGCAGGGAGCCCGATGCGGGGCTCAATCCCAGGACCCTGGGATCATGACCTGAGCCGAAGGCAGACGCTTAACCGACTGAGCCACCCAGGCGCCCCAACTAATATCTTTTTTTCCTAATTTTTACCAGTATTGCCAGTGACAGTCTAGGCACTAGTGACATACCATCCAAAGAACGTTATTGAAGCTCCAAACCTTGTCTCTGATAGAGACTGATCTTGTCAACTTACTGTTTGGCAGGGGCGCCTGGGTGGCTCAGTCGGTTAAGCGTCTGCCTTCGGCTCAGGTCATGATCTCAGGGTCCTGGGATCGAGCCCCACATCGGGCTCTCTGCTCAGCAAGGACTCTGCTTCTCCCTCTCCTTCTGTGCATGCATGCATGCTCTCTCTCTCAAATAAGTAAAACAAATCTTTAAAAAAATTACCGTTTGGCATGTACAGCCGAAGCGTTCTTATTATTTTATAGGTAACAATGGTAGTTCACCTAAAAAACTAGTTGAAGTGGGGGGATCATAAAAATGTTACATACATGCCATAAAACATTTGTTCTAACTTAAAATATATACCACATTTCACGGATGCTAAGATGCACATGTTATTACATTAGTGTCTCTGAAATCAGGATTGTTTTGTAATTACTGTCTGCCAGGCAAAATTCAGGATGTCCTTTTCTTTCTTTTTTTTTTTTTTAAAGACTTTATTTAGTCTTAGAGAGAGAATGAGAGAGAGCACATGAGAGGGGGGAGGGTCAGAGGGAGAAGCAAACTCCCTGCCGATCAGGGAGCCCAATGTGGGACTCGATCCAGGGACTCGATCCAGGGACTCTAGGATCATGACCTGAGCCAAAGGCAGCCGCTTAACCAACTGAGCCACCCAGGCGCCCTAGGATGTCCTTTTCGTTGCCAGCATAAACATATTAGTCTGCTATTCCTGGTGCCACCACTGGACAATGCAGATCCTCTATGTTCTGAGCCACAAACCATTTAAGGGCCCTTTGAAGAAGGAACGGGAGTCCTGGCTGTTGTTGGCAAACATTCCTTTGACACCTTCTAGTAAGATCAAGGGAGGGACAGCATTGAAGTTGGCTGAATATGTGTGAATATGATGGCGTAGGGGAAGGTACTGAGTTGAAAGATATAGACTTCCTTGACTCTAGAAAGAAAATGATGTATGTATCAGGCTCTGCATGTCAAGAAGTTTAACTAATTTCTTTTCATATGTATGTATATTTTATAGGCACAAGACTGATAAATAACAAAAATCAATGTCTTCTCTAAAATAATTTTTTCAAGAAGTATAAAATAAACATTCTAAATGATAAGAAAGCTTTGGTTATAGTTTTGGCTATAGTTTTTCTTTCTTAGTAGTTTGCATAAAATAAAATCAATGGTATCTTAGATTCCATGAAATACAGTGAACATAAATTTGTTCTCCAATCTTCTATTTCATGAACAATTTCCTTTGAACATAGGTTGGTGTGCCCTATTGTCTTCCTCCCATCTTCTTCTTCTTTTTTTTTTTCAAGATTTTTTTTTTTTAAAGTAATCTCTATGCCCCGTGTGGGGCTTGAACCTACAACCCCGAGATTAGGAGTTGCATGCTCCGCTGACTGAGCCAGCCAGGCATCATCTTTTTTGCATCTTCTATAGTTTGCAGTTGCAGCTTCTTTAAAGTGAAGTAAGAACGTAAAGCTGGTTAGGAAGAGCAGAATTGCAGAAATACCTAGGAGGCGAGATTGGCACTCATCTATTGACTGAATGTATGGGGTTAAAGAGAGAAGGAGACATGATGGTTCCCAGGTTTCTGGTCAAAAGAGTTGACAAATTATGACCCAAGGACCAAATCTGGGGAATCACCTGTTTTTGTAAATAGAGTTTAATTGGAACACTGTCACACTATTCCTTAGGTACTGTTGATGGCTGTTCTCATATTACCACAGAACTGAGTTGTTGTGACAGAGACCATACTGCCTAAGACCTACAGTGTTTATTATCTGGACCTTCACAGAACAAGTTTGCCAACCCTTGGATTAGGGGAGTGGTGGTGTCCTCGAATTAAGTATAAAGGATATGAGAAGAAGAACAGATTTATAGGGAAAGGTGATGGGTTTGCTATGTTGGGTTTCTCTTCTAGATGGGTTTACAGATAAGTGAGCGATGTATTTGTTTAATGAGAAATCTCAAATTCAGTAGAACAAAGAGCTGAACTGAAGGCAAAGATATTTTTAATGGTCTGGAAGGAGAGTGTTAACACGGAGACAGATACTTTTGGCTCTGGTCGGAACTAGAAGCATGGGAGAGAGAAAACCTGATATCAAAGGGCTTCCCTCTCAGCCCGCTCTGAGGCATAAAGTGAACCAAAAACCTACGCAGAGCACTTTCTCCGGGAAGACGAGACCGATGTGAGCCCCAGTCATGCAGATGTGGGAACTGGGAGCCTGGTCTCAGCAGCAGCAGCTGGTGAGGCGGGTTTGGTGCCAATGCTGTGCTTAATAGAGCTCTCTAATTCAACACGATCTTGATGGATGAGATCTCATCAACACCCAGAACAGTAAATCTGAAAGTTCGTGTCATAGGTACTTTATCCTCTGAAGGTGAAGCCAGAAGCTGTGTTTTAGTTGGTTTTACTTGGAGCCTGGAAAAAAGTAAAGCTAAAAAAGCAATGAGGGAAAGCAATTTGTAAGAACCAAAGTGATCAGTTTAAAGGACTCCTTTGCTTTCCAGCCCCTAGGAGTTAGGGTGTAGGAGTAGATTTTATGCATAACAAAAGGTCAGTCATTTCTGGGCTCCAGAAGGATTACAGAGTTGTCTGATGACGTCAGCCTCTCAGCTTCCTGCTGACAGAGGCCTTAATATTACAGAAAGCAGAAAGCAGCCAGGTCTGGGGGAAGAGCTCGCAGACGGGTGGGGGGAGCCAAAGGGGAGTGGGGGTGGGGTTAGGGTGGGGTGGGGGTTAGAACCACCGGGTTTTAATCCTAGTTTGGAAATCGCTTGGAATGTCCGGGGAGGAGAGGCCAGTTGGAAAACTAAATAAACGGGCAATTGAAATTCATTAGACAACTTGAGTGAGTTCTGATCAAACAGTAGAATTACCTGCATTGTGAAAAATCAAAGAATGCCAGGAAAAAAGAAAACACAGATGAGATAAAGAGATCAACATTAGCCCTCTTCTGGGAAGACTTGCTAGGATATTAATAACCTGCTGGAGCTTTTGATTTTTGTGACTGCCTCCGAAATGAACAATCTGTTCACTGTGGGGTAAGGATTTGCAAACCGAGTTCACCAATTCACCCCAGATAAGGAGCTCCGCACGCCTCAAGGCTCTCTGCTCCCAGGATAGGCCCTGACGGGGGAGGGTCTGGATGGACATTTCCTTGGCCCGAGCTCTGTGCAGTTTTTGGATGAGGAAGGCGGCTCTGGAGATGAGCGAGGCATCGTGTCTGCCGGGCCTCCGGGGGGGTAGGTGGGGGTGGGAGTGGGCACGAGGCGGGTCCCACGCAGCTCTCCTGCATGGCATTTCTTTCTCAGGCCTGGGCCTCGAAGACAGTCCCAAATCTTTGAAATGGGAAGGAGAGAGAAAGAAAATGAAATACTGAAGGCGGCCATCGTTTTTAGACTCACACATGGCTCAGATGGCCTCCTCCAAGGTGACCTTTGGACACAGCTTTAGGGAAGTGTGGAGAAATTCTGGGACGCCTGGCAGCCTCCGTTCTTGCGTGTATGCACCGCATGTCGGCGGGCAATTACTGAGCATGGGGAAAGGGATTGCATTATTAATATATGAATTATTAATTATTATAATTGCATTTGTCATTTATTGAGCAGCAACCATGCACTAGAAGCTGAGCGGACCTTAAGAGTCCCTGCCCAGTGGGGGGTGACTGAAGTAATTACATTTGAAATAGCTACATTCACAGGCTCACACTGGAACTTGTGCATATACAGTGTGCGAGGAGGTGTGACTCCTGTTCTTTCACTCTCTCTAGATCCATAGATGGTTTTTTAGATTTGTTTATGTAAAGATGGGGGTGGAGGTATTTGTCAGGACGAAAGATGCTGCATCAGGTTATTTTAATTAGTATTTATTACGTCTTCCTACTGGCAATGCGCCAAGTGAGAAAATTCCTGTGACAAAACCCATACAGTCCTTTTCTTCTGACCAGCCATCTCTTGCATGAGGGCTGATGGGCAGAAGGGGAGTCCACATGAGAGTGGAGGGACCGATTCGGCCCTGTTGAGGGATCCCTGCTGGGCTTACCTAAGTCACAAGCATCATCGTATTTGCATGGTATGGGTAGCACATTTTAATATTTAATTGTGAACACTTAATATGTAGAGTTCTAGAAGTTAAGGCTGGAGATGAGTTTTTTTTTTTTTTAAAGATTTTATTTATTTATTTGAGAGAGAATGAGAGAGAGCACATGAGAGGGGGGAGGGTCAGAGGGAGAAGCAGACTCCCTGCCGAGCAGGGAGCCCGATGCGGGACTCGATCCCGGGACTCCAGGATCATGACCTGAGCCGAAGGCAGTCGCTTAACCAACTGAGCCACCCAGGCGCCCTGGAGATGAGTTTAGAAATCATCTTGTCTGGGGCGCCTGGGTGGCTCAGTCGGTTAAGCATCTGCCTTCGGCTCAGGTCATGATCTCAGGGTCCCGGGATCGAGTCTGCTTCTCCTTCTCCCTCTGCTGCTCCCCGCTGCTTGTGCTCTCTCACGCGCTCTCTCTCTGTCAGATAAATAAATAAAATCTTTAAAAAAAAAAAAAAATCATCTTGTCCAAACTGCTCATTTTGCAGATTTAGAAAGTGAGTCTCAGGATGTCATACACTCTGCCCGAGGTTATACATTTGAGGAAGAACTGGGACTACTCGGGGGTGTATGGCAAGCCCAGATCAGGGACCCCACTGCTAGGCCTTCCATTATTTTATTTATTTATTTATTTAAAAGATTTTATTTATTTATTTGACAAAGAGAGATAGCAAGAGCAGGAACACAAGCGGGGGAGTGGGAGAGGGAGAAGCAGGCTCCCCGCAGAGCAGGGAGCCCGATGCGGGGCTCGATCCCAGGACCCTGGGATCATGACCTGTGCCGAAGGCAGACGCCCAATGACTGAGCCACCCAGGCGCCCCCAATTATTTTCTTTAAAGAAAAAGCTACTGTGGAATTGGACTCAGGAATTTGAAAGGAGAAAAAAAATCAAATTCAAGTCATGAGGGTCATTGCAAGAATGTTACAAGCAGTTCCTTCTCAGTGACTCCCTTTTCTGCTTTCACTCTGTTCACCCAGCAAGGGGCTCCACCACAGATATCATTCCTTACATACAGTGATTCTCCACCAGGGGGAGAAGATCTCCATGTCCTTCCTCAGGCAGCCTTCTCTCCAAACTCCCGAGTGGGTCCGGGGAACGGCTGGTGAAGGTTTTTATGCCTCTGTCCCACCCAAGTGGAATGGGTCCGTTTAGAAGAGCAGGTTTCCCGCCTGTTGTGTCAGGAAGGCGGTCAGGGCTCTGCGGTGTGACTCCTTCAGGACAGCAACTTGGGCAGTGTTCCCCAAAGGCTCAGGGAAGCCCGTGGAATCCAGCCACATTTGGCCTGAACCTCCGCCAGTCATTTTGGAGCCCCCGGTTGCAAAGTGTTGCAAACTTGATGCCTTGAGCAGTGTAGATGATGTAGGAAAGATGTTAGGGTTTGGAGCTGATGGCCAAGAAAGAATTCTTGAGACGTCTTTGGTGCAAGAAGGTGGTTTTATGAATGTACGGGGACAGGACCGGGGGCGGGGGAGTTCAGAAAGAACTGCACCGGGGTCATGAGGAGTGGCGATTGTACACTTTGGGAGGGGGTTAGGGACAGCGTAAGTCTCTAAGGAACTTTGAAGCAAGGTTTCCAAGATCCTGAGGGGGCTGGCTATTTTTAGGAAAAGGTCATTTATTACTGTCTAATAAAACCTTAGTCATGAGACCCTTCAGACGTATATCGGTGGGTCATATGCTTGGGGGATGACTGCCAACACATATCTTGTGGGATGGAGATAAAGGAAGTTTCCAAAGGCATTTTTTATATGTTAAAGTAGACTTCCAGCATCCTAGGGGTCGGGCTAAGATTACCTTTTGCCCTTAGCAAAGTATAACAGTTAAGGCAGCTGAGTTCCTGGAGGAATGTCACTCGGCCTGTTTCAAGGACTTGTCGATGGGCTGTAGGTAGTAAGGAAATTTAATTTTTCTTTTGCCTGTTTCCCACATCATAGACCCTCTGTATTCCCATTAGTCTTAATAAACACTCTGCTGGGGATAGTGGACATTTACATATTTCCTCTTCCTAAAGGACTATTGTGGGACCTTTTAACAAAACATATGCAGGCTTCGGTAAATGAGTTATTTATTTACGATGAAAATGATAACATGGGAATATTGCCTATAGCCCGGCTTTGCCATTTATCTCTGGGAACACTCTGCATATGTTTCTGGACTCCATCTTCCAGGTAAAGCATCTCTGCATTAAACTGCTCATGTAACCTGGAAATATTTATGTTGGAGGTTCAGATCCAAAATCAAGCCTCCAATTTCTTTGCACTTGAGTACTATTTGTTTTTCCCAAGTAGATTTTAAAATTTTAGCTTGCCTGAACACCAGGCTCACGTCTGCCATCTTGAATGTCTGCTTCTCAACACACTGTGCCTTCTCACCAATGCCCGCTAAGGCTCTCCTAACGCAGGTGTATAAATGACCACGTTCCCATCTATTTTTGTAAATGCTTTGGCATTCACACCACATATACCTTTTATTGAATTTCCCCGTATTATGGCTTTTCCACTGCGGATTAAGAGGCTAATTCAGAGCCCTGTGATTACAGGAAGATGTGTGAGGAAAGCAACAGGGATACCATTCTATAAGGTCCGCTGGGCCCAAACAAGGAATCCATATGTTTCCATTTCCCTAATAGGCAGAGAAAATAAAAAACAAAGAGGCCTAGAGACACGCACCTGCATAAGCAGCAGAGCAGAAGTAACCTATAAACACATGAAAAGCAGCTCTACAACAATTCCATCTGCATTTTATTGAAAGAAACCTTTGAAAAGAAGAGAGAGAAGGTACAATTTACAAGAACCGTAGTATAAATCCTGCCACAGTGCCAATTGCTAAAAGCATTGGAGCCTGGGAAGGAGGGAGAAATCCATTCATTCATTGCCCCCAGAAAGTAGGCATCCAGGCCTGCGGCATACCTCATGCGCCCCGAGGGATTTACACCTCTGACTGACTGATTGCATGAATCACCTTGGATTGATTGCTTCTATATAGAATGTTCCTTTATAGCGTATGTGCTTTCTCATTGCAGAACTCGGCTCAATTCCATTCTGCGGAGCCTCTTTGGGACACTTTGCATGAGAGATAAGGGAGAAGGGAACGTTTTGTTTGTTGGTTTCTCTGGTACATTTCAAGACTGATTTACTCTTAAGCTGGGTGCAGAGGGAAATTCCATCATTCCCACATCAAGTGAATCCCAAATCAGGCGGCCTCCTCCCTGTTGCTACAAAGGAGGCTGCATTTTTCTCTTTCACGTATTGTTGTTGCCCTTTTAAAAAAATCCTTCATGGGCACACATGTATCTTTTTTCTTTCCTCTCCTCTCCCTTTTCTTTCCTTTTTTTCCCCCACGGGAAAATAATTTTGTTCATCGGATGTATCATTTAGTATGGTTGGCATTAATGGTGTGCTCAGAGTAGCTGGGTTCCAAGGTTTACATTTCTCTCTCTTTATCCACTTTGCCTCGCTCTTCCTGAAACGTCGGGTTTCTCTTCGGGGGCTGTCCAATGGTTTCAGCCTTTTAAGGGTTTTTATAACTCTTGCAGTAGTTATTTTGCTCGTCGTCAACCACAGTGCTGGCGAACGTGTTCAGGCCACCGAAGACGTCTTTGGGAAACCTGTTCAGATCATCTGAACTGGCCATACTGGACCTGAAGATCTGGGAGAAACCAGGGTTGGAGAATGTCCCCGGGTCTCTCCTGAAGAATACCGCCACAGCCCCGCTTGGGTCTCCAGCCGCCCTCCGCGGGTGTGTGTGTGTGTGTGTGTGTGCCCGTGACGTGTGTGTGCCTGTGACGTGCACTAGGGGGCGCTCCAGGCTCGCGCACCGGAGGGAGGACGGCTGGCCCGCGGGGCAGCTGTGCCCAGCCCCGACCCCACCACCGTCGCTGCAAGCCCCACACTCCGTGTCTGGGTGTCTCAGGTGCCAGCTTCTTCCCACCGCCTTTTCTCATACCCTCAGCCATGCGGACCTGCCAGGAACCCTGCAGGACTGAGGAACGCATGGGCTGAAGCTGGCAGGAAGCATGTCAGCAAATGTCGGTCTTGCTCCGCACCTGAAGAACCCCTCTTCAGTTCCTTTATCAACGTTGTTAGTGTGGAACACTCACTCCACCTCCAAAGACTTAGTTTGACAGTAAGAAGTATTACAGTTTTTATGAATGAATGAATGAATGAATGAATGAATGAATGAATGAACGAACCTAAGAGCCTGCTCTGTGGACGGCAGCCGTGGGGGAGTAAGGCCTGAGCTGCGCTGACCCCAAAGACTTGTATTTGAGCCTGTTCTCCAAACTAAAAGCCTTGAACAGGTTGCTTAATCTCCCTGAGTCTCTGAACCTCAGCTGTCTTCTCTGTAAGATGGGAACAGTAATGCTGCAGGGGAGGACAAATCGGACTCTTGTGTCCTCGGGGCCTCCTTGTCTCCTTCCTTTGTTTTCATGACACCATCCTCTCCTGATTTTTTCATTTTCTTACTTTAAATGAGATATCATTGACATAGAACTCTCCTGATTTTTCTTCTCTTTCACAAGCTTTGAAAGTCTTCTTTGGATTTTCTCCCTTTCTATAGTTTCTTCAATATTGGTGTCTCCTGGGTTCTGTCCATGCCCATTTTTTGCAGTTGTGGTGGTTGTTTTAAACAATCCTGTGTGCTTTCCTTGGGTAACATCGCCCACCAGGATTTTGCTTGCCCTGTGAATTCCTGGATCCCCAGCAACTCTTCTAGCCCGTGTCCAGGCTCCAGAGCCAGAGGTCAGCACCACTGCACCTGTCCACACGGACCTCCCGAGGGTATTCCACGTGCCCCAACCTGACTTGATGGCCACTTCCTTCTCTGACTCTTTGCCCCTGCTCCCGAATTTCCACCTTTCCAAATGACATCATTTCTACCAGGCTTCTAAGGCAGACCCTGGGAATCATGCTCCACTCCTTCTCTTTCACTCCCATTGGCCATGGGTCACCAAGATCTGTTGATTTTCCTAACCCGCTCTCCATCTGTAACCCTTCACCAGCTCCCTCCAGCCACTCAGGGTGTGGCCCCTCTCCCCCCTCCCCCGAATTCTCCACCTGCTTTCCCTGCCTCCAGCCTCCTTGCTCCCTGCCACCCTTCCACCCCTCCCCCACTGCAGTCAGAAAGACCTTTCTCAACTGTGGATGCTATCCTGCTGTGATCTTTGTGATAAAAATGAGCTCCTTGCCTGGAGCACAAGTCTTGTGAACTCCAACCCCTGCTGACCTTGCCCCACCACTCTTCAGCAGCGACCTGACTCCTCTGAGCTCAGCTCTCCTCGCTGACTCACAGTCACACGCTGGCCCTCACAACTGGGCTCAGGGTCACCATCACCAGGATGCTTCCTCAACCGACCTCTGTCTCCTTCCGGGTATGGAGAAGGGGCTCTTCTGTCACTGTATCTATCACGCTGTTTTCCAGTTTTTCTTTCTCACGGCTTGGGTAGTGTAGGGGCTCTGATGTCGTTCATTCCCATGGTCTGGAACAGTGCCAGGCACACACTAGGTGCTCAGAGGCTGTTGGCTGAAGGTGCAGAGAATGACTGGAGGGGAAGGACCCTGCCAACCATGAAACACAGTTCAACTGAAAGCCTACTGTTGTCAGGTGGGGTACCTGATGCGAGGGACAGAAAGACGAATTAGACATGGAACTGCCCTCAGTGGGAACACATCTCGAAAACCAACACCCAAATGCAGTGAATGGTTGACTCGGCTCTTACTCAGATTTTCAGATCCTGCTGCAGAGCTGCATCATGGTACCCGCTTTCCTGTTTACCTCCGCTCACATCTGTTTCGTGCCTGGGAGCCACTGAGGGGCCCTTCTGTTTCTTATGGCTCAGCCTCGGCTCTCAAAGGACACAAGTGCCTTCATTTACTTGAAGTGGCCCAGATTGCTTTGCTCAGGAACACCCAACGTGGTTAGCAGATGACTTCGGCAGAAAAGAGCACAAAAGTAGAAAGGAAGCTCATAAACTCCGTGGAGACTTTGAACCTGGAGACAGGTGGGAGATATGGAGAGACTTGGACCTGCAGGTACCCTTTCTGTCCAGCTGTGGACTTGGGATGGAAGAGGTGCTGGCGAGTCTGTGATCAGAGCTGCATGGCGGCCACGGGCCCCTTCCACTCTTGGACCCTTGGCTCTATGGGGGCTGATTTGTTCTTGCAAGGTCATCATGCAGAAAGGTTGGTGGGAGGTCTGGTTTCCACACCGAGGCACATGGCCACAACATTTGTAGAACAAGAGACTAGGACCTTTTGGCTGTGTAGAACTTTCTCTTGCCCCACTCCCTAGATGCGTATAGTCTCAATCACATTCCATTCGGAGTTGATTTTCTGGCAATGTCTCCCACGTGGCCTGGTATCATCTATAGTTCAAGACTTTTCTTTATGCTCAGGTTCTTTTAATCACAACCAAGGGTCCCCTGGTTCACCAAGATCAATATCCTGACAGGATGCAATCTATCAGCTCGGGCAGCCTGCCGAGGGAAGGGCTCTGAGCATGACGGTGGCCAGGATGGGTGGGCTTGGCTGTGCCGGGCAGAAGCCTGTGTTGCCTCACCAGGCTCAGTCAGCAGGGCCTGCCAGGCTGATGAGAAGCCAGGGATGCCGTTAAGTGATGCCCAGTCCCTGGGGCTCATGTGCGCTCGGGCTCCTTCTTTGTGCACCTGCCGGCTGCAAGGCGTTTCTCCCCCCTGCTGCTGTGTGCTGATTGTGAATGTGAACATGAGACATGTGGCTGGCTTGCAGGTCTCAGCACTCTTGGGTCATCTGGTCTCCCCTCCCACTGGGCAGAGTATTCTCCAGAGTGTCTTTGTTCATTTCTGTCCAGCACTGTAACTCCCGTAACTACCGGAGTCTCATGTAACAGAGTTTCGGCCACTCTCCTTGAGGGAATAATTCCACACACATACACAGTTGGTTTCAGAAAGTCTGCAGCATTACATGATGGATGTTGTGTGGGGCAGAGAACATTCCCTGGTTGGGTACTTTGCTCTTCAAACAAAACAAAACAAAACACAACACAACACAACAAAACACAAAAAAACCCTTAACTTCCTTTCTCTTTTAATCTTTTTCTTTCTTTTTAAAAATTAAATAAATTGAATTGCCCTGAAAAACTGCTTGTTCATTCCTAAATATCATTTCTAAATATCATAGCCCTTTCAAATCTGGTGTCTGGATTTTCCTCTAAACTGAGAGTCTTCTACAATTTTAAGTCCCTTTCTAAAAGTGTTTTCCTTAATTTTTTACATGCTGCGTTATGGTGAATTTAGAAAAAACAAACCCAGTGCTGGTGGTGGGGGATTATTCCTTTTATCTTTACCCCAATCAATCTAAATGTACAGTTACTTGAAATTGGACCAACCTGGGTTGAAATCCTAGAACTCTTCCTTTTTACTGGCTGTGTGATCTTGAGACACTTGCTTAACCTCCCTGAGAATTAAGTTCTTCATCTGCCATGTGGGACTGATATTATTTCACTGGGTGGTTGTGAGTATTTAGTGTGGTATGTGCTTAGCAGAGGGCTTGGCACATTGCAAGGATACTTCTTAATATTCACTTGCTATCAAAATGGCAATAATAGGCAGACCCAAAGAGGTGTTTACTTATTACTCTGGAACCGGGCTGATGTATTCAAGGGGAGAGACAGACTCGGAAGTAAGAGTCAGGAGTCCCAGTTCTACCACTGACTTCCCTGCCAGTTTGGCAAGTCACATCACCTCCCTCAGCCTCATGCCCTCCCCTAGAAAAATGGCCGTCGTCAGGATGAAATGAGGTGATATCCGTAGAAGCAGGTGGCTCTGTGCTTGGGACTTGGTGGCGCTCCATTTCAAAGACTGGGGAAAAGCTGTGAAGCTAACTTCTTGTTCCTTCTCTTGACCCCATTCACCTCCCCCCTTTCCTGTGGATGGAGGCCCCCTAGGAGCACCACCTTCTGTGCAATTCTAACTTAGTCCTCACCAACTGGGAGGTGCTTACTATTCCAGGTTACTCCTGAGGAAAATGCCCTGGGCCTGTATGCAATAATGTCCCACAGGACATCTCCACCACGTGTCACGCTTCTGAGATGCCGGATCGGTGGATTTTGGCAGAAGAGCCTTGAGAGTTTTAAGCAGTTTGAAGCATGTGGGGGAAGAAGGTCTTAAGAAGGTGCTTTAGAAGGTGTCCCGCTTTTCCATGGGAGGTGTTTGGCTAAGTGAACTGGTGCCTGTAACAGGACCAGGGTCCTGCTGAACCACGGGCCACTTGACTTAACTCTGAGGAAGTGGACTTGGGTCGAAGTCTGGTATGAGAATCTCCATCCATATTCAGACTCTTTCCCTCCGCTTCCTCTCAGATGCTCGCTGAGGCCCGACCCACACTCATTCACACTGAGATACAATCGATCGTATTCATGCATAAACCCAGCCACAGCATCTTTCATTTTAATTTCCGAAGGAAGCCTCACCTTACAGGAATGCCTCTCTAATAAGTGAATCTTAGAAGTGAATTTTAGGCACTCTTCAGTGAAAGAAGTATTATTTCAGGCAACAAAACCTTAAAATTGCCCCAGCAATTCTAAAGGCTGGCCTTGTAGACATGAATGCCTTTTATTCTGAAATCTTCAACGAGATGACTGGTGATAGTAAGTATTGGTACTGTGTGCGTCCAGGACAGGCTTTTGGGAGAAAGTCCATCAAAGAGAGATTCACTCTTCAGATGGAGAAAGTCAGTGGCAGGTCCCAGGCCACCATTTCCAACAGGTGAGCCCTCCTCCACTGGGCTGAGGAACAGGTCTGGGGGTGAGGGGACCTCTTCTTTTTTTTTTTTTCCTCTGGGCTGTCAGTTCCAAGGTTGTGGTCAGATGGCTTGTGCCGAGTCCTACTTGGGTCCCACATGTGGCCGCCCCTGCGGGCAGCTGGGGGGACCTCTTTTGTAGGGTCTTTTCTTTGTACACAGTTTAGTTTAGTGTTCCATGGGTTCCATGAAAGAAGTCATGGAGTTAAGAGTAGAGAAGGAACGAAGAAACAGTTCGGCTGATAAAATGGATGGAATGGATGGTAGAATAAAAAGCAAGCATATATGGTAAATTGAATTTCCATTAAAGACAAAGAGGAAATGAAGGCGAAGTCAGGAGCCCTGTGATATAACCATCAAGTAGGGCAAACTGTTGCACTCTCCAAATGCGAATAACCAGTATCCCTGATGGCAGGAGGAAATGCTGCCAAGGAGGGAACAGAGGGAAGAAAGGGGCCGTTACAGACACACCACGGTTGGCAGAATAATGGCACCTCAAAGATGTCCACGTCCTAATCCCTGGAATCTCTGAATATACTATGTTACCTGGCAATGAGGAATTAAGGTTGCTCATCAGCTGACCTTTCAATAAGGAGATTATCTTCGATTATAAAGATGGGCCCAAGGCAGTCACAAAGGTCCTTTAAGTGTGGAGGAGGGAGGCTGAAGGTCAGGGTAAGAGAGGGATTGGGAGACACTATGCTGCTGGCTTTGAAGATGGGGGAAGGGGCCATGAGCCAAGGAACGCAGGCAAGCTCTAGAAGTTAGAAGGCAAGGAAATGGCATGTCCTGTAGAGCCTCCAGAAAGTAATGTGGCCCTGCTGACTAGCACCTCCCTTTTAGCCCAGAGAGACCCATGTTAGTCTTCTGACCTCCACAGCTGTAAGATAATAAATCCACATGTTTTGAAGCACTTTTGTGGTAATTTGTTACAGTGGTAAAAGGAAACGAATACACGCGTACACGTGCGTGCATGCACACGCGCACACACTTTCATGAGCTCACTGTTTTGCTCAGGCCCCTCACTGAGAATGTTGACGTCAGTCATTTACATATGCCCTCCCTGTAAAGTCCGAATTACTTCCACTGAAAAATGGGGTGGGTCCTCTGATGTCTTGAGCTTCAGTGAAATACATAATACTCAAACAAGCCCACTGGTAATATTTCTTTGCTAATTTAGAAGGCACTGGCAGGTTCTAGATGTCCCTGGATCCCCCTTAAGAGCATTGATAGCCAGTGGAGCAAGCCTGCCAGCTCACAGAAGTTTCTTTTTGAAGGGATGCCAGCCGAGCCGACGCATGCCCCTGATTCAACCTTCCACGCAAGAGTGACAAACACACAGAGAAAGTGGCCACTGGGTCCCTTGCCTTGGAGCCCAAGCTCTGGGAAGCCAAGCTCATCATCTCCTGTGTCTCTTGAGACAAAGCCACCAAGTGGCAGAGATGCTCATTCAAGTGTCCATCAAACTTTCAAGAAGCAGATCCCCATTTCCAAAAACAGGCCTCTGAAAGGGCTTCCCTTTCATACGTATCCCTTGATTTATGGAGGAGACGGGCGCATTAATCGGGGCTGGGACTGAAGGCGCCCCCCTTCCCCACCCCATGCTAACGCTCTTCCACGGGGCCACATTCAGCCTGGGTTTTTAAATACACATTTCCTCCTGCGTGAGTGAATTACTGGCTGACCTGTTAATTAGTCCTCTGGTCCCGCTAAGTCTTTTAGTTACAGGCCAGAATCTCTATTAGCGCTCCCAGAACAGTAGTTGCTCGTTTTGCCCATTATGTTTGCTGTGGAAGAAAAAGCATACGTTTTTTGGCCATTTCTTTTTAAAGGAAAGGAAAAGAAAAAAAAGCACACACACAAAGAGTGCAGCTCTGGGTGTCAGCTGTGGCCCATGTCTTGGAAAACTTGATTAGGTCCAGGGGATGAGCGACGTTCTCTCATGAAATGATTGTAAAAACTTCTTTTCTTCTGCTAGAGCTTTCCCTCTGGGGACTTGTTGGCAGGGAGAATGCGGTTTCTCAGCAATAATACATTTCGAAGTTATTATGGGAGTGTAGGAAAAATACCGGGATTTGAGAGAATGTTTTTATGACAGGCCAAAGTGCTAAAAAATAACTAAACTAGCGCAATCTCCAGACACAGTCCACATTTCCGAGTTTGCTGAAAGTTGGTTGATTGCAGAATGACTTGCTTGCCTGGGTTGTATCCTAAGATAAGGGGAGTAAATGATGCACTTTCACAGCCAGGGACAGAGGGGGCAGAGACAAAACCTTTCTGAGAGAATCGTGGTTCTCTACAATGTACAGAAAGTTTTACCATGTTTATTTCTCATTGGCACCTGCTTACTCTTTATGTTTAAGATGAGATTAATTGTCAAAATCAGTGAATCACTGTGTTGCTGGGAGGTCAAAGTGTGGGGTTTGGGGAATTTCCTTGAGCAAAGAGAAGGACCTGGCAGAGTGGAAGGACCCTCAGTGAAGGCTCAGTAGATCAGACTCCCCAAGGATGGCATGGTTTGGAAAATGGGTGTGTGCGTCCATCCACAGGGTGGGAAAGCAATGGATCCAAGTGATCGCCGAGCCTGAAGTAGGGGCGCTGTGTGGCAGAGCCTTCCGGTTGAGGGACATCTGAAGGAAATCTCGCAGGACCTTGCTACCTGGCTCTGGAGTTGGGTCATTGACTCATTTGACCTTTTCTGGGGTCAGGATGTAAGGTTGGTTAGTTTTATTGAACAGTTCGTTAGCTGTTGCTGAGGACTTAATTAGTGTCAACCGAGTCAAGGCTGTGCTTAGCAAGAAGGATGAAAACACTTGAGGAGTGTGCTCCTGATTTTCTTTGGCACCACGGAATCAAATCCTTTGTGGCCTTACACTCTCGATTCATTTGTTCATCCATTCATTCATGCATGCCGGTATGCATTCATTCAACAAACATTTCCTTTTGCACTGCAGATGTTGGGTTACAGTGGCACTCAATTGCTGAGCAGTCTAAACACTTCAAAAAATGGGCTTGCCGTTGAATTAGGTACAAGAGCTTAGCGCAGGAGCAGGAAGAAGACATTCTGAAAGGCATGGAATTATGTGGCTGGTCTCCATTATGTAGATGCAGTGTTTCAGATGGGATTTCAATTAGAAGTGTTGTCAGTGACATTAGGCACTGAACCTTATCCTAAGCACTTTGGATGAACAAAAAAGTTATTGTGACCTAACGAATGGGAACAAGATGTTTCCCCCACCACCGGGGGATGTGATTAAACAGTCATCATCATTAATAAGGCATGCAAGGAGCAGGGAATGAGCACCTTCCCTGCTAGGGGGTTAAAATACATCTATTTCCTTCAGCTCAGTATATTTTTTCACTGCACCTGTTACCTGGTCATGTTCTAGTCTTTTTACCTAGGTTTTTTTTTTTTTGGCAGTGGGGGGAGGAGTGGAATGAAGGTGTAGGTATATTTGTAGGAATGCATTCTCTAGGGCTAGGCAACACTGAAACCTAACATTTGGGGGGTTTGTACTGGGTTCCAGGGACTGTGTGAGGTCATCAGCTGTCTTTCAACTGGGATATGTATGCCTCTGGGAGTCTGTGGAAACTTTAGAGGGGCAGGGATAGCTGTAAGGGCCTAGAATTCTGGAACCCAAGTTCCATAATCCTCCGTGCTAACCCAGCTCTACGAAGTCTGTCTGTGCTCTGCCAGGTTCTTGACTTTCTTTTTCTAATCACCTTCTCCCCACATTATAAAAGAAAAGAATTCCTCTCACCAATCTTAGATTTTATGATGGTGTATTTTCTCGGGGGATAGAATACCCCTAGGACAACCCTTAAAACAGAAAATTTAGTAGCGTATTGCTGTTGAGCGTAGGCTCTCATGAGACCAATGCAAAAAAGAGTTTTCTTAAGAAAATATTGAAGCTGGGGTGCCTGGGCGGCTCAGCCATTAAGCGTCTGCCTTCGGCTCAGGTCATGATCCCAGGGTCCTGGGATCGAGCCCCGCATGGGGCTCCCTGCTCTGCGGGAAGCCTGCTTCTCCCTCTCCCACTCCCCCTGCTTGTGTTCCCTTTCTTGCTGTGTCTCTCTCTGTCAAATAAAGAAATAAAATCTTTAATAAATAAATAAATAAAATCTTTTAAAAAAAGAAATATTGAAGGAATATTTGCACACCCACATTCATTGTAGCATTATTTACAATTGCCGAGAGGTAGAAGGAACTCGAATGTTCATCAGTGGATGCATGGGTAAAGAAAATGTGGTATATACATACAATGGGATATTATTCAGTCTTAAAAAAGAAGGAACTATTGTCACAGGCTACAACATGGATGAAACTTGAGGACGTTATGCTAAGTGAAATACACCAGCCACAAATTGATAAATACTGCATGATTCCACTTATATGAGGGACCTGAAGTAGTCAGACTTATAGAAAAAGAGTAGAATTATGGTTGTCAGAGGCAGGGGGGAGGGGAAACAGGGAGTTGTTATTCGCTCAGTAGAGAGTTTCAGTTTTGCAAGATGAAAAATTTCTAGAGATCCGTTGTGTAACAATGTGAATGTGGTTAAGTATACAACTGTACACTTAAAAATGGTTAAGGTGCTACAGGTCTGTGATTCAACAGTCCTACACAATTCACAGCGCTCACCATAGCACATACCCTCCCCAATGTCTATCACCCAGCCACCCCATCCCTCCCACCCCCCACCACTCCAGCAACTCTCAGGAAACAAACTGAGGGATCATGTGATACATGTCTTTCTCTGATTGACTTATTTCACTCAGCATAATACCCACCAGTTCTATCCACGTTGTTCCAGATGGGTATTAAAGAGGGCACGTATTGAATGGAGCACTGGGTGTTATACGCAAACAATGAATCATGGAACACTACACCAAAAACTAATGATGTAATGTAATATAACATAACATAATGTAACATAACATAATAATAAAAAATGAATAGATGAAAACACACACACACAAAAAGAAGGCACGTATTGAATGGAGCACTTGGTGTTATAGGCAAACAATGAATCATGGAACACTACATCAAAAACTAATGATGTAATGTATGGTGACTAACATAACATAATAAAAAAAAGAATAAAAAATGGTTAAGGTGGTAAATTTTATGTAATGTGCTGTTTGCCACAATTAAAAAAAAAAAAGAAATATTGAGGGAGAGGACACCTTATTTCATCCAGGTGATAAACTCACCGTAGGGCTCTAATCTATTCATCTACCCACCATGCATCCATTTTGGAATTAGATCCAGAACAAAGGAAATAGTCATGGGATCCTGTATTAACACATTTGTTTGAGTTAACAAGGTAAAATTAGACTTTTTTCTGACTTACAGTGAGTTTGACTTGATAATTGGTTTGACAATAAGATTTAGTTTTTCTAAACAGTTTAGGTGAGAGACATTTTCCACAAATTGGACTTAAATTCTTAGCTCCAAGATTATGATTAAAACATATTTAAAGTATGCTTCTAATATACTGGAAAACATATCTTTTACAACTATTTAAATAATATAATAAAAATTCAAGGTATTAATTTAATGACATGAAAGAGGAAAATCAAATATAGACCATGACTTAGAGGGGAAATATATTGGTCCTTCCCATGATCTGCCTCCTCATTTAGTAATTTAGCTAAGAGTTGAGAGAATCTTCTTTAAACCTATAAGAATTTTGCAAATATTTCTAATATATGAACATTTCCAAGTATAGCAACAATGATTTGAGTTAAAGTCCATTACTTTTATCAACAGAAAACACTAATGAGGTAGCCCCTACTGATAATGGAAGTAAAAGATACTTGTTGTTCCGTCTCCTGTCTCCCAGTCCGTAGTTACCGTGTTTAGCAAGGAGACCCGTAAGCTGCTTATGGTTGTCCTCCTTAGCCTGAGGGCTTATCCTTTTGGCCATGAAATGTGAATCCAGTCTGAGGGAGCCTCTGGCCAACCTAGAGTGAATCCCGTTTGTTCAGTAATATTTGGTGCTGGTTGAATGGCAGCGTACCTAGGGGCTTATTACTCAGGCCCTGCCCGGTTGCTCATGGGCACCATCTCCATTTGGAAGACATGTTAGTAGGGTGCAGAGCAAGAAATCAGATACCAAATCTGAAAGGCAGAATCTAAATCAGGAGGAGCATTCCTAGACATCCCCAGCTTCACTGTACCCTCCCTGGGATCCTGTGCGGGCATGGTGGTCATGAACCCTGGGGCTCCTGTGTTCCAATCCCAGCCCCTCCACTTTCTACCTGTAGATTCCTGGGCATGAGAGGTACACATATTTGATTCTGCCCTCCGTTCATGGAAGTAAGTGTAAAGATTTATACATGAGGCTAGACTTTCTGGGATTGCCAGGATTTTGAAGATGTAGGCAGAGAGCATGCTCTAGGTCTAGAATGGTCTAAGCTCATGAATGATTTCTTGAACGGTAATTCAGCAATGCAAATGCCACAAACCCATCCGTCATTTTGTTTCTTATTTATGTCAGGAGAACAGGGAAACAATGGGGGAGATAGGGATGGGGAAAATGGTAGATTCTGGGTACAGAAACAGAAAAGGTGTAGAGAACATTTCGAGACAGTTATGGTGAGTGCACACGCCAGTGTCTCTCAGCCATTAGAGGATTGAAGACACGTGGGGTACTTGGAGTAATATCTGGGAGCATGAATTCAAGTAATAATAAAAATGGCCCAAAGGTCTTTTTTCCTTTTGTCTCTTGATGAAAGTTCTTCTTCAGGGTCAGTCCCCACATGAAACTGTGAAGTTGAGGTTTTGTCTTCTTGCCAGAGCCCCTGCCCATGGCTGTGCAGCTTGCGTACCCCTAAACGGGGCCTGGCGGAGGAGAAGAGTGGGAGCTGATGGCCAAGCTGAACGCCCTGCTGTGGCTCTGAGTTTGCCAGGAGGAAGGCGTGCTTCTCCCCATTCCACAAAATTGCCTTCTGGTCTCCCAGTGCAGCTCCCTGGACTGTGGCCTGAGCACCTGTCCAAATCTGGGTAGAGCCTCCACACAGAGCAGCAGGGACCCCACTCCCGACCTCCATTTCTGTTGCTCTTAGTTCATATTGCATCCTTAAATCTTCTTGATTTCTCCTTTGCTGAAGAATTTGCAAGTATTACCCATGCTAATGAGCAAGGGACTCGCCATATACCTTCTTCTAGGAGGAACGTGTGGGGAAAGGCCATTCTCAACACACAGAGGTGAATTGATGCATCATGGGGAGGTTTTGTCTTGTTTTGTTTTGTTTTTGAGGGGCAGACCTTCCTTTTCTGCATTTCTTCGAGGCTACCAAATGCTGTCTAGAAGACAAGGCCTGTGTCCTAGCCTTAAAAGGGTGTGTTCTCTGTAGACATGTGCAAAAACGTAGGATGAGAAAAATTCTCCAACAAAGGCAATGTGTTTATGTCCATAGCTTCCTGGAGACTTTGGATCTTTTCTTCTTTTGGCTCCGGCTGTTGCTTTTCCATCCCTCTCTCCCTTCTCTTCTTTCCTGGGAGTCCCTGAAGGAATATTGTGGCAGGGTTAGCACGGCCATCTTCCACTCTTGGTGAAACGGAAGCCTCCTTTATTTCCACGATGAACAGATGCGATCAAGAAGGGACTGAGGTTTCAAGTTCTCCAAGGGATGGATGAAGCCCTGTTTCCTCCAGTTCCAGTGAGTGAAGAAATTAATGTTAATTTTTGAATTCAGCTCTGAATTTCATGTCATATTTTTAAACTGCAGAGAATATCACCTTTGTTCTTACGATCTGTTTAGCTTATAGTAAGGATTTGTTCTGTGAATCAAAAGGTAAACATTTGGTGAATTTGGGAGTTTCCATAGCATAGACCATGTTCATCTCTGTTCTCCCTTGTTCTGTGCTAAGATTAGATTTCATTATTGTATTAACCCCGGATCCTTACATACTGTTATTCTAAATCACATGTTAGGGAAGGAGAGAACTGCCAACATGCCGAGTGGTATAAAATATAGCTCTATCCTAACCGAATCCTTCTTGGGATGCATAGATAAAGGGCTGGGGAAAATAGCTTGTGCTGTTTGGGGCTTGTCAGGCAAATCCATGTTCTGTGTAACAGTTGGATGAGAGTCCCAGGAGAGGCTTCACGGCTGCTGAGCCTCTCCCAAGTGTGACATTGGAAGAGAAACTGGGCCTGGCTCCTGATCAAAATGGCCATCCAACTGGCAGCCACTGAAATCTGCTTCTGGAGGGGACTTCCTGCCTGACCCAGAGGGTCCTGAGGGAGCACGTGCTGTGGGCTCTCTGGCTTTGAGTAATAAACGTGGTTAACAACCTGGCTGGCTGGTTAGTGCCAACCCAGCAGAAATAAAACAGGGTAGGCTGAACTATCACCAGGAAAAGAAAGCTGTCTAATTCTATCAATTGTATTGAGCTGTTTGAAACAGAGAATGGATCAGAAAGCCCCCCACCCACCCCCCACCCACCGCCAACACCCCCACCCTTGGCTGCGTCTCAGGGCAGAGAGAACTCTTGTGACTCATAAGTGACCGAGCCTGTCACTGAAGGCTGGTGAGCTCACGTTCATGGTTGTGACTGCATTCTTAACCTTCAACAGGGGTGGAAAAATCATGATGTCTCCTCCCCATAATGGAGCAATCAAGTTACAGAGAGTGTGTGCGTTTATGTGTCTCGGAGATTTAGAGGGAGAGCAAACGCACGCATGACTTATATGCAGGCAGGGAGGCAGGCCAGAGAGAGGGAAGCTTAATAGCTATTTAACCGTTTTTAAACAAACCATAAAATCATATTGACCAAAGGCCTTCTGGGCATTCTCCACATCTGAGCATCGTCTAGCGAGGCTGTTTCCCTAACGGAGAATTGTTAGCAAAGACTCACCCATCGAAGTTGTCAGAGTCGGTGGGCTCGACATAAGCGTGTGATTTCACATTGGCCCTTGTTAATATGCTTATGTAACTTCCTCTGACAACAGCTGTCTGGGGTTTCTACCACAGAATCTTGAAGTGTTTCATGCTCTGTGCTCTGAGAGTCCCTGGGCCCCTAACGGAGGGGTAGCTGGCTGGTCGCTGGAGGGTGATATACTATCCCTGTTGTTAGCACAGGCAACCTCGAGATACGTGGGAAAGAATTTTCAGAGACACCAGGGTAAGGAACGAGCCACATCTACTTCTCATCTTGGCAGCAGGAGTGTTCCTGAAACAGTTTGTGTTGCACAAAATTGTAGTTTATGGAGAGCATTTTGTTGATTCAGCCATAAAAATTGACCTGCAATATGTTGAGGGGAATGAGCTCTGTTTCTTTTTTCTATTGAAGAACATACTCTTCATGTTTGAACCCAGCTTCTAAAAGAAGTCTTCTGTGAAATTCTGGTCACTTCTTTATCAGGGACTGAGGAAGTGGTTCCTACAGAGTCTTATCTCACTGTTTAGAATGTGTTAATTTATAAAATCAGCTGACAGTGGACGCCCGTGTCTTAGGAGTAAAAGTCAAGGTTGGTTGTTGGAGTTGACTGAACAATGGCCCAGGAAGAGCAGGTTCTAGTCCCTTGTGCCTATTTGGCAAAAGGGTCTTTGCAGATGTGATTAAGTGAAGGATGTTGACCGGTGACATTATCCTGGATTATCTGGGTGGACCCTAAAAGTCATCACCAGTGTCCTGTAAGAGAGAGGCCAACAAACCTGGAAAAGGCAATGTGGAGGTGGAGGCAGAGATTGGAGTGAGGCACTCACAAACCAAGGAAAGTGGGCAGACACCAGCTCTTCAGCTGGAAGAGGCAAAGAATGGATTCTTTCCCAGAGCCTCTAGCGGGAGCGGCCGACACCTTAATTTTGGCCTAGTGACAATGGCTTCAGACCCCTGGCCTCCAGAACTGTGAAAGAAGAAATTTCAGTTGTTTTGAGCCACCAACGTTGTGGTGATTTGCTCCCGCAGCCACAGGAAACCCTATTCGTTCATTGCATTTATGTGAGATACAGCTCTACATATGTAGGTGTGAATACAAACATAAATATGAATATAAATATTAATAGAAATAAAAAGAAATCTTTACAAAAGACTGGGTGTCTGTGTGTGGGTTGTGTTTGTGACTGTAGGCAGGCACGCTGTGAGGACTTGGGGAGCTGTTCTCCTTAGGACCTTCCGTCTAGCGCCTTGGTTAAATGCAAGGGTCTCTCGAACTTATGTGCAAATCTGTGACTTACGAGCTTTGTGATCTTAGAAAAGTTAAATAACTTCTTTGGGACTTAGACAGTTCTTTGAAGATTAAGTGCACTGATCCATGTGGAAGCAGAGTGTCTGTCCCGAAGTTATCTCCAATGTCAGACGTCAGTGATGGCTTGATGGCTCTCTAGATTGCTTGAGCTACAGTCAAGGCAGAATCGGACATCTTCCATATTTATGGACTGAATAAAGTGCTTTAAGAAAAGAAAGGGAAAGAGATCACTTTTGGTTGGGGGATTAATGGAAGCATTAAGGACAAGGGGCATTTAGGTCTAGACTTGGAGGATGGGCAGGCAAAGATCGGTGAGGTGGGGCCTCCAGAGACCATCTAGGTAAAGGAGACACTGTGGAAAAGGGGTCTGAGTGACAAAAAGCCCAGGATGTGGTCATGGTCTGGAAGGATGTATCGAGGGACAGAGGAGGTCAGGCAGGTAAGACAGGTCAGGCCTGGTAGGGAAGGGTCTTTGAAGACTCAGAATATGTGCAGCTCTACATAACAACAGCATGACTGATGAAGTCCCAAGTAATTAAACCTCTGGCTGGAAGCATGAGCAAATTCTTGGCATAGGTTGCTCGTGGAGTGGGAGGGGAAAAAGAGTCTTCCACTTGTAAAGTGTCGGGCTAAGGAATGGCCAGACATTCCCCACCAGTCTGGATAAAGGATTGCTCTGGGGCTGGCAATTTGTGGCCAGGTTTACAGTCATTGGAATGGCGCCTTCTTTATCTGCAAGGGAATCATTTTGCCCTGCCTTCAGCCATAGCTTTAGAATTTGTGCTGTTTAATGCATGAAACTCTGACCATTAACTAGGTAAGTTTTATGCTAGGAGTTCTGGAAAAACACATGGAGGATAGATAGACTTTTTACCAAGCAAATAGCAAACCCAGTGTCTCTCAAAGGGCTAGCGGCAGGTTGGACTTCTCACCGCAGTCAGCCTTCTGGGATTTAGGCGCTTGCACGTGCAGAAGTCAAGGAGGGAAGGCATTACACATTTAACGGTTTCAAAGAGGCGACTGGGGCATGAGAGCCAGCTATTCTGGGCTGAAAGGATTGAGTCTGGAAAAGCAGCAGCCTACGAGCTGACACGGTGCTTGCCCCTGGAGCTCAGCTGTTTTAGCAAAGAGAAGTATACCTGTATAGTCCTTTCATTATAGAGAATAAGACATGGAAGTAGCCTCCCACTTGAAAAGGCATCGGTCCTGGGCTACCTGGATAACGTATTGAAATCAGCTTGCATTATAATCAGTGGGTAACGTCCCCTGGTTGGGTTGAGGTCTCAGAGATGTGGTGGGGGAGGCAGATGAAGCCAGGCATTGGGACCCTTATGTGGGAACCCTGAAAAGGAAACATTTGTCTCAAGTCACAGTGGATTCAAAATTCTAAACCCAGAATCGGTGGGGTTTCCAGTGAGATGTTTGAGTGGGAGGTAATTTCACTCTTTCTTGCTCAGCCGAAGGTAGGTGATAAAAAAAAAAAGGCTTTATTTATAGTGGAGGTGAGATATTTGGAAGAAGAGCAAAGTAAGTACTTGCAGTGATAGATGAAGATGAATTGGTGACAGTGGGTCTTGGGGAAGCACAGTGGGGGAGAGAGTTAGAGACAGAAGGAAATTCAGGAGCTATTTCCAGCTCTTTTTCTCTGTTCTCTTAGCTGTTTATCTCCACTTGTGATTTGTTCCTTTCCGGTTCTGAATCTTTCCTTATGGTGGGTTTCCTGTTGATATCAGTGTTGCTAATTCTAGAACAAATCTAGACAGTCTGTGTTATAATATATTATAAGAACCCAATCTTTTCCAATTTTTAGGATGCCCTCAAACTTTCAAGATAAGAATTTAAAAACTCTTAGCCTTAAATAAACTATTAACACGTGTGACATGTATGGAGCTCAGAATAATGAAGCTGGGTGAAAGAAGTCAGCGAACAAGAGTACATGTGGTATCATTCCAATATAAAATTTTAGAAAATGAGAATTAATCTATAGTAATAGAAAGAAGATCAGTGGTTGCCTGAGAAATAGGCTGGGAGAAGGGGGTCGGCGGCTAACGCAGGAGAGTGGGGAAACTTTGGGAGCTAATGAATATGTTCACTGTCTTGATTGTGGTGATGGTTTTGTGGATGAAAAAAAAAGTATCTGTTTACCAAAATTGTACACTTCAAACACGTGTGACATCGTATGTCAGTTATAACTCAATCAAGCTATTAAAAAAATCCCAACCTTAGCTTTAGAAGATCAGCGGCTTACACATGGGGGAAAGCAAGGATCAGAGAAATAACCAGGAGGTCATAATGCAGTGTGGGGAGGGCTGGGGCAGAGCCACCGTGGGCAGAGAGGCACCTCCAATGCAGCTTTGTGGGGACAGAGGGTGAGCTCACACACACTAGTGTGCCTGTGATTTAGGATCGTTTTCCCCTTGCTGAACTCACTGTTGTCTCTGGCCAGGTCCACATTCTCCATGGAAAGAAGGGAAAAAATTCACAAGCCAGGAAGCAGTGCTCGTTGGCTCGGAACCAGTAGTGACCCTTATGGTCTGTTCCCTTCTAACTGGTTCGTACCCACTGACAGCCCATACGCTCCTGAGAGAGTGAACAGGCCTGCAGTGCTGGGCCTTATGTAGTCCCTTCGTTTCGCTGAGCCTCCGTTGCTCATAGTCTGAGGAATGAGGAAAACAGAGGGTTAACCTCTGGAGTTCTTGGTCCTGCTGTAACAGACCCTGGTAGAAAACTATGGGCACAGACTTTTGATGTCCTAAGACTTTTTCATTTATTTCAAAAATCTTTGTTGAGTATATATTATGTGCCAACATCCAGGCTTATAATCAGCAGTAAGGTGGCAAATAAGATGGACAGGGTCTCTCATGGTGCTTAATGCTTAAGGCTACTGAGATGACAAAAAAATAACCAGGGGATTACAATATGGGCTCTTTGTATCTAGAGAGGGCTAGGGAAGAATGGAGAAGACACCCGAGATTTGAGGAGTCGGAGGGAATTTCTTAGTGTATGACTCTGAGAAAATAAATTTTTCTTTCTTTCTTTTTTTTAAAAAATATTTTATTTATTTATTTGACAGAGAGATAGGGAGAGCACAAGTAGGCAGAGAGGCAGGCAGAGGGAGAGGGAGAAGCAGGCTCCCCGCTGAGCAGGGAGCCCGACACGGGGCTCGATCCCAGGACCCTGGGATCATGACCTGAACTGAAAGCAGCTGCTTAACCAACTGAGCCACCCAGGCACCCCTTAAATTTTTCTTTATGAAAATATGATGGGCAACCTTTTACAAGGAAAGCAACTGAGTCCCCTAGTAACACTTAAGAACTTGGAACAAAGACATGGAGCAGAGTGGCGTTCACCGGCCTTTGAGGATGCAGCCAAGTCCTGGGAGGATGGGCCCTTCAGGTAGGGCCCACCGCGGGTACTGGACCGAATGACCTAGGGTGACTATGCTGCAGCCCACTGAGGCTGGACCCGTAGGGTAGGACAGGCAGTACAAACATCCCAGTGCAATGGATCTGAGACCTCGTGACAAGGAGATGGACGCCCAGGTGACCCAAAGGAGGCATGAACACACACTCCCTTCTCCCAAGTGGAATTGTGAAAAAGTCACAGGAAAAAACAAGAGGCTTGGCCAAAATAGGAAATCAACTGTGATAACACGGACCATAGGCTGTCGTGGGGGAAAGAAGTCACAACTCAGCCGGTTTTTAGATCTGTCATTGACGAGCAGTTGAGCTGGGGGGATGCACAGTCCACGGTCCCTCCTCCAAGTGTGGCAGCATCCAGGGCATTCAGCACGATCCGGGCAGCCCACGGAGGCCTCTGGGGCTGCCCCCGAGGAGGTGGGTGTTCTACAGTTTTCCATAAGCTGCTTTTTCTGTTATCAGGATGGTCACTCTCTGGCTAATGAAAAACATCTCTCTGGTCCAAACATGACCTTGAGGTTTATCTAAATCGTTTGTTGCTCAGCAGAACAACATATATCAGAAGTGAAATATATGCCAAAAGACACTTCTAATGTACCATTTATCTTTTCTGTAATTGATTCTCATGCAGGACAAATACCCGGTGGGGATTCACAGAGGGCTTAACACACTTTGCCATTATGATGACATCATCTCACATAAAGCAGCCCTTCTGGATGCTTGATAGATGACAGGGGTCTTTTTTTCTTATTTAAGTGCTGCTCACAGCACTACATTTAACCACGGGACTACAAGGAGCAACTGTTCCTATCATACTTTCCACCCTTCATTATCTGCCTGCACAGTCAGGCTAGTCCCACACTCCAATCAAAATGAAATTATTTCAAAATCTATACCCAATTGATTGCTCTTGCCAAAAGAAAGTAGGTAACAATACATAGCCATCGACTTTCAGTTCTGGCCAGTGTTGAGATTTATTGTCTCTAGGCAAATATTGAGCTGGGTGAAGTTTTGGTCAGTTATGTCTTTCTCAGTCAATAAATAAGTGTTGACTTTGGGAGGAGTCAATGGCCACAATCAAGCATTTGTGTAGACTGATGCCTTTAAAGACTGTGAAGGTGATGGAGAGCCACGCGACCTAGTTCAAAACTTTCCAGGATCTGTGGGTTTTCAAGAAAGGACTTCAAGATGTACAGTAAAACTTATAAACCAGGCTGCCGAAGGATGCTCCTGAATGTCATACAGGTAGAACAAGGAACCTCCTTGTTCTGAAGGATAGCCAAGGAAGAAAAGGTCTCCAGCTCTGAAAACCATTATATGCAATTATATATCATGATAATATTAATTACATAATCATTGCAAATGGCCCTCCAGGATGTCGTCCTCTGACCCCGAGGGCTGCTCCACACAAGGCTGTTGAGTAGTAATTGGTAGTTTCTCTAGATCTGTTAAGTGGAGGGGGTGGGAGGCAGAACCTTGCTGCTGAAATTGAGGTCTTCCAGTGGGCAGGGGGCCTGGAGAGAAGCTAGCAAATACATTATAGCAGCTGGGTTTCGTAGGTTCGTTGCAGACTGCGAGAATATCAATCACTCAACTGAGCATATTTGTTCTTTGAAACTTAAGCATTTTGTTTCAAGTCCTAAAATTGCATTAAACTATTCTTTTCAAGTTCTGAAGGAAGGAGGGGGAAAGGAGCATATTGCTAAGGCATGCAGAGACTCCGCTAAGGCGGAGTCCACATGTACCCTGTGTTAGTCAGGCTAGGCTGGGCCCTACGGCAGTAACAAATACATCTCCCCACCCAAGCAACTTGTTTCAACTGTTTATTTCTCAGTCTGGTGTGATCTGAGTGGCTTTCCTTGGTAGGCTCCTCCATGCAGGGACTCAGGGATAAACACTCTTCCTAGTTTGTGTTCCTAGCATGTCGAGAGTTTAGCTCAGCTACTCCACGGTATTGCTGCCTTGCCATCCATTTTATTTGGCCCAGTGACCCGCAGGAACCTTAACCTGCCGCTAATCCCTTCTGCAAGCACGAGCCCGGACAGTAGCCCGAGTGTCACAAACACACGTTAAGTTTCTGCTGTGAATTCCTCGACCGTCCTTGTGATCGGCGGTCTCCCTACCCCCAGCATCTGCTTGCCTTACGCTTACTAAAACCCGACTTTTTGATTTGAGTTGACCGATCTGGGTCCGGCTGGGGAACCCCAAAGCACTCTACCTGTGGGCCCTCGTGAAGGAATGTGCCCCAGGTGCCCTTGCTCCCTTTCTGTCTCCCCTCTGCCTTGACCTCCCCGTGTGGCCCCTCAAGGTGCGCCATGTACTTCCTTCAGGAAATGTGAATATGAACATCTCTATGTCAGTTTCTCTTATGATCTGTGGTCGAACTGCAGCTCCCCATCCGGCGCCCTGTGCTCCACCTGACACGTTAATTTAACAAAGTCACAACATGCCATTTAAAACACATGGCCTCCAAGGTAGTCGAGGAAGGCAAAACGAGAACTGGTGGACCACCCCGGATGTTTTGAAGGGCCAGGCTGGAAGGGACTTAGGTCACTTCTTTCTATATTCTCCTGGGCAGAACTTAGTCCAGTGGTAACCCCTTCCCCAACTTAATTGTGAATGAGATGGCTTAACGACAAGGGAGCTGGGGACGTGTGGTCTTCCTGTGTGCTTGAGGAGAGATGGTATGGCGAGCACAGAGCCTTGGCTCTGCCACAGTCTTTTCAAAGGGAAGCTTGCCTCCAGTGGGGCAGGTGATATGCTGCTGATGCCTGGCTCCCGGGCCCTTGGCCACCTCCGTGTTCCCCTGCAGGGGAGAGGCAGTGCCCGTGCACACTAAGGCCTCCACACTCACATGCCCTGGTCTTGCTTCTCTGTCTGAGGCTCTGTCAACCCAAGCACAGCGCAGACCCCAGGTGTCCCAGATTTACTGCCCTCCGGGGACATTCTTAGCCAAAGGGTTAGGAATTGGTGGATAAAGACTCCAACTTCCTTGGCCTCCCCAGAGACAACTGCAAGATGTACTCTCTACAGTTCTATGGTGAGTTCAAGCTCCAGAGTCCTCCCAGGGTAGCTCACTCACCAGCTGGCTCTTTATTGCATGTGTCCCCACGTTCTCCACTGGCTCACTTGTTCATCTCGGCATCATTCCCCAGAACCCCTTCCCTCTCAAGTCCTTGTCCCAGCGTCTGCTTCCAAGAGAACCTAAACTCGGGGTGGATGGGAAGAATTTAAAAGCTGATTGAAAGAGTAATCCTATGGGGAAGAGCCCCCCAATGGCTTCGTGCTGGTATCTCTTCATTGTGTTTCTCTTCACCAGGAGAAAAACATGGTTCAGGGAGCAGGGAGTTCAGTGGGAAGGCTGGGATGGAGAGGCCAGGGGAGCTTCCCATCAGGGATCGGGTTGACAGGGTGGGAATACGAAGGGCTCTCTGGGCATATCACATGATTGAAGGGCTCTCTGGGCATATCACATGATTGAAGGCTCCCCACGGGGAAGGGATCCGAATGGTGAGCCTTGGCAAGCGCTGCTAATGTGGTACACTATCCAGGGACTTTTCCAAAATGCAAACATTTTGCTCAAAGTTCTTCACCTGCAAGACAAAAATGAAAACTCCAGCTTCCTCGACATGGCATACAGGGCCCTTCACGACCCAGTCTCTGCTTACATGGCCTTCCCTGTAGCATCCAGTCACACCACCTGCCTGCTCCCCCAGCATTCCAAGCAGACCCTCTTCTCCCACGAGGGATGTTTGTACTTTCTTCAAGAAACAATTCCTTCAAGACTAAGTTCAATCTAATGTCTTCTATGAAGCTTTCCCCGACTTCTCCAGAAAGACTTTCATTATTTATTCATTCAACAAATATTCGTTAAGTGCCTAAAATGATGCCAGACACTGTTCGGTATGGAGGGAAAAAACTGACAAGTATCCCTGGCCTTGTGAGGTTTGCATGATGGTGTGTGGAATTAGAAAGAAGCAGCTGTCTTTTCCTGGCCTTTAAGCCCCTCTCGGGCAATGGCCATGGCTTTCCATCTACTTATTCCCAGTGTCCAGCAGAGTGCTCAATACAGCTGCGTCCCGAACGTGTCCTCAGTGCTGGTCACGGAAGAGCTGAGCAGCGAGGACAGTTGTACTTAGTAGGAGACAATATTCATACCTTGTTGCCTAGATTCCCTTTAAATCAGTCTCCATATTTTATTTTATTTTTTGTTTATTCATTTCTTAGGAAAAGCTGTTAACCTATTTAAAGTTATTTTATTAAGAAGAGATTTTAAAATTAAAAAAGTGTGACCGCACAACACTGTGTATGTACCTAATGCCCTGAATTGCACACTTTAAAACGGTTAAGCTGATCAGTTTTAGGTTCTGTGTATTTTACCATAATAACAGATAACAAAAATGAGACTCTGCATTTCATTTCACAGAGAGATACCCACTATGGACCAGACGCTGCTCTCGGTTTGGGAAATAGAAAGGCAAGTAAGACGTGGTCCCCGTCCTCGAGGGACTCACACATGTCGCAGCAGGAGACAGGCGCATGAGCCACAGGGACAATCAAGAGCTGTTTGCTTGCCTGGGGACAGCTCTCTGTCCAGCCCACAGCACCTAAGTCACTGGTGATGGCCACTGGGTTCGGAGACCCTGTGAGTGCTCAGAATGCCATAGAGGAATTAATCAGTCTTTCGGGGCTAACTTTGTGCTTTCAAAAATGCCAAGTAACGGAAACGTGATGGAACATTCATAAGAGCAGTTTTCCAAGCTATCAGTTCAGTGGTAAACTGAGGGTCTAGCCCAGTGTATCCTCATGGGACAAAGCCACTGGATAGTGAGGCACATCTTGGAGCTGTCCGACGCCACCCAGGAAGGCACCAGCAAGCTGCACGTGTCAGGAATATTTAGGAAAGGGGCAGCTAGTTTTGAGAAAATTGTCAGACGGACATTCGACTGAGAGAGATGCGGTGTGGAGAGCAGTCAAGGAATCACACCGACTCTTGGCTTGAGGCCAAGGAAGGCTCTCACCCACCGGCTGCATTACGCTGCCTCTTAGCAACGCACATAGCCGCTGAGCGCAGTGGGCCGGTGTCCGGAGTCCTCCCACAGAGAGGGGTGCGTGCGGGCTGATGGGAGCAGGTTCATATGGCCAGCCAGGAAGAGAAAACCAGATGCATATCAAGGCCCTGTGGGGCCTGGGCCTTGCCTGGGGTGTGAGGTGGCCGAGAAAGGGGGAAATTACAGAGAATGCCTCTAACAGAAGACAGATACATCATAATTGAGTAGTGTATTGGCTTTTTGTTCCCAAACCCAAGAAATACTGATGGTGCCCTTTTGATCGGCCCAGTGACGCTTCTATTTTTTTGTGTGTTTGTTTACAGTAAAGAGAGATTATTAGCGAAGGACCGTTGCAGGGTAGTTCTTCAGTGTGACAGAGTGGGAAGGGCTCTGAGTGTGCATGGGACGTTTAATGCAATGTTTGCTGCTGTTCCTGAGTTCCTTTTGGATGACACTATGTGACTTGTCCCCTTTGGGGATGGTTTTTCTTCAGGTTGATTCTTACCGGTACCTCAACTTGCCAGGGCCTCAGTTTCTACATCTGTAAAATGGACCAGTTGGACCAGTTGATTTCCTGGGTGACTCTGGCTTTGCCTTTCAGTGATTAGCTCTATATAGATAATCCCAATTATATACCCAACTGGTGACTTGTGTCTATAATTACATTAATGAAGCCCCAGAGGCTGAGACAAATAGTGAGAACACCAACTGTGGGATCACTTGGAACCAGGAAGATAATGATATGTTGTATGGATGTGTTTTGTACACACACATCAACTCTGGAAATTTGTTCAAGTCCTAAGAGGGTTAATGAAGCTCCAAGTTGCTGCTAATGTTGATAAATATGAGTAACACCAGAACACTAAACACTTCTAGTTTTGAAACAAATACTTTGGATTTTATGATCGTTAGCACGTTCTCTTTCATTGTTTTTTCATTCTATATTTATTAGTTCAACAAACATTTATTGAGCATCTTCCATGTGTCAGGCACTGGTCCAGGTCCTGGGAATAGTGTGGTGAATGAGACAGACAAAAATCCTTGACCTCATGGAGATTACATCAGAGCAGGGGAGAGAGTTGTAAAATGAGTTTCAACTATTCATAACTGCCATACCAGCAATAACAAAAAAGGGCATAAAATAGAGTAAAATGGAAAGGAGTGACTGGGATGAAGGAGATAAACAATAAACACACAGGTCAAGGAAGGCCTCCCTGAGGAGGCAACCTTCGAGCTGAGCTCTCCATGAAGGAAATACGTCTAGGCAGAGGGCATGGCAAGGTCAACCGTCCCACGAATCAGGTGGGACATAGATGGTCCCTCAACGTACACACGAAAAGGCTGAGGCTCAAATGGATTTTCTGAGTCCTTGTTCCTTGTTCTTCAGACGTTACCATGTTGGGTAGGATCAGCACAGATGTTTGACCATCAACAAACATTTATGGAGAATTGGTTAAATAGTAGGCTCTCTTTTCAGGGATACAGCAGAACAACACAAACAAAATCCCTGTCAGTATGGAGCTCATATTGCTAATACTCAAGGGCAACACATGCAGGACAAAGCTTTCCATGTGAATTTGTCTTGGGATCGTCCAGCTAACGTAGGGAAGGCGGGTGAACCACTGGGTGGGCCATTTGGGTTTCCCTCTGCCGCTGCCTCGCTGGGGGGCTTGGAGTTAACTGACAAATCTCTCTGGGGCTCGAGTTCTTCATCTGAAGTTGGCCTTTCTGGGAGTTAGATACCATCCAAGGCCCCCACCCACTTTGAACAACGTGGAGATGTAGTTTGGGATGGGGAGGAAGGTTTTAGGTGCCTTAGGCCTACCGAGGGCTTCTCAGCTGGGCACATGGGGACGTTCAGAACGGACTGCTTTGTGTTTCCATGGAGGCGACCGTTTCCTGGGCCATTCCGCGTGGGTAGTTTGTGGGCTATTTTGCGGCGGGCGCAAGCGAATGTTTTCCTCAACCTTTCTATGGGGATGCCTGGTTACTGCATAAAAGGGCCAGCCACAGGCATTCAGACGGTTGAGATGTGTGGAGACAAGTCTCCCTAAACAGAAGCCGTGAGTTTAATGAGTGGAATTAAAAATGCAAATGAAGGGCACGATTGCTGGGTAATTACATGATTAGAGCGGCCCCGTCAGACTGGGGCTCCAGTGGTCTGTTTGTGGATCCGTGTCCTGTTTATGTCTAGGCAACTAGCTTGAGGCCTCCCCTTGCCTTGGGCTTGCCTTGTGGGGGGACCCGCTCACCACCTACCTCCTTCCCAGGGGGCTTATGGGACTAATGAGGGAGCCTTTGAGAGTCACTGATGAAAGGCACTGTAAAAGTACAAAGTCTCATTACGCTCTTAGGAAACCACATTTCGGCATCTGTTCTCCACCAACTCCAGAGTGAAACTCGACAGCCTTTCAGCCCATTTGTCAAGTGCCAGTACTTCCCGTCTCGGCACAGGTGAAACAACAATAAATAGAAATTGAATGTGTATCCCAGGTATTTTAATAAAGTCGATAAAACACAGTTGCGCTGGCCCTTTCGGCTCTTGCCAACCCTCGCTCATAAACAGAAACCCCTGTGGGGATATTCACTGGCTGGGGTGGGTGCATGCAAGGTGCATGCTCAGATCCCGAGCTCGCTATTTCATTTGGAGGAAAGTGCTTGGTGGATGCGCTTGGGTTACCATGGCGACTGAGGGACAATGCTCTTGGGCGTGCAGACCCCATGTTTGCAGCATTATGCTTCAGAAGGGGGATTTAGAGATGCAGAACAAAACATAATAAAGAAGCGTCAAACCTAATAAGACTAGGGACTGAAAGAAAGCCAGGGACTTCTGTTTAGACACCACAGCGTTCTCGCGTTGTGGGTCTGGGAACCGATCCAAGACTGAAGCTTGTTCATTATACCTCCCAGGCCGCAGGCATTCAGAAGGGCTCTCTGCATTGAAATTGCAACTTTTTCTCACCTGGCTGCAAAGAGAACCCACTGAGTTTAGAACAGTACACGAAGGAAGAGATTTTCTCATTTAAACAACATCCTTTTGTACCTGGTCGATAAGATAGAAGGAAAAAAAAAAGCCCAGCTTGACTATTGAGCAAGTTGCCAAAATTGAGCCCGGAACAACCCCATGGTGTCTTTATCGGGTAACATAAATATCATTCTTGGATATAACCTCATTAATCAAAGCCACAAATGCTCCACGAGTTCTGACGGAAAGGATGTAGCAAAAGGTGGCTTTCATCATTTACATAATTTAAAAAAAAGCCTGGATTCTTGTCCCTTGTTTGATGCCTCTGGGTTATGGACAGCTGACACCTGCTTTCTGGGTGCACATTGTTTCTTCCTATAACTTCTCTTTTCTTATCAAGGAGTGGGCCCCACACTGCCTTGTAGGGAAGGGAAAGTTAAAACAAAACAGCGCACTGAATGGAAAGTACATTAATCAAGGAAGCATGTGGGTAGAGAAAAGAGATTAGGAAGTCAGGACACCCGATTTCTAGTCCCTTTACAGTCATTCGTTTGGTGCGCACAACTTTGGTCAAATCATGGAACCTCAGAGTCTTGGTGTTGCTCATCATACGAGGCTGGGAAGCTGATGCTACTCAAATGCAAGCTCTCTGATGATCACTGTTACTCTTTTGTCTCTCGTTGTACATGGTCAGCAAGATCTAACTGTGTCTTGAATGGTTAAATACCCAAGATTCTGCCCGTTTTCTATAAGATGCTTGCCCAGAGTTGACGAATAGAAGTCATTTGGCACCATCCTGTTTGGGTGGGCAGTGAATGACGTTTCCCATGGACTTCCATCATCTGAAGCCGCTTCAGAGGCTCCTCAGGGCAGATGCAAATGGAGACAACTGAAGTTTGACCTTAGAACCTTAAAACCAGTATTTAAATATTGAATTCCATCTTGGAGACCCTGGCTCCCCCTCTGGTTCGTGTAACAAATTGCTGATGGAGCTTGGGCAGGGTAGTATTGGGGTTTTAGGAGTAGACTTCAAGTTATTCCTTCAGCAGGACCCTCCCAATATTTTAATTCTGAAACTTTCCTTATTATATCTCCCTCTAGTATTTGCCGATTGAGAAAGTCTACAAAGTGGTAGGTTGCTATTCATGTTCATGATGTTCCTTCTCATAAGAGGCTTATTTTTTTTTTTTAAGATTTTATTTATTTATTCATGAGAGACAGAGAGAGAGAGGCAGAGGGAGAAGCAGGCTCCCAAGGAGCAGGGAGCCCGATGCGGAACTCGATCCCAGGACGCTGGGATCATGACCTGAGCCGAAGGCAGACGCTTAACCATCTGAGCCACCCAGGCGCCCGAGGCTTATTTTTTTTAAAAAGATTTTATTTTCATTCTTATTTATTTGTCAGAAAGAGAGAGAGAGCGAGCACAAGTGTGGGGGAGCGGCAGGCAGAGGAAGAAGCATGCTCCCCACTGAGCAAGGAGCCCGGTTCAGGACTCGATCCCAGGACCCTGGGATCATGACCTGAGCCGAAGGCCGACGCTTAACCGACTGAACCACCCAGGTGTCCCCTCGTAAGAGGCTTATACATTCCTGCCCTTCCTGTGCCTTCTGTGAGGGTTGTGGATGTTTGCAGTCCACAGTTGCGCCAGATGTGACAGTATAACTTGACTAGGTCTCTTGCAGCTTGTTACAGTCAGGGGCTGCTCCTTCAGCCCAACTCCCAGAATGAGGAGACACCCGGAACAGAGCAGAACTCAGCCTCAACCAACCTGCAGCCCACCGGTAGTCCGAGTAAGAAATACATGTTGGTTGTTGTAAGCCACTGACATTTGGGGGTTGCTTGTTACCACAGCAACCAAGCAACACTAGAAAGCAACAATACAATGAACTGTATCTTAATCATCTTAACATCTACAGGTGTTTGAAAAATAGTGGGATGGCAGTTGGACTGATGAATGAATGGATGATTCTGTAAGTCAGTCATACTTTTGTCTTTCCAAGTGTTTGGACCATGCTTGATGTCCCATCTGAATTAGATTTCTTGCCATAACTTGTCTGTATTCTTTGCCATAACTGGGTTTCTGACTCCCTCCTTCGGGAATATCCATTCTAGAGCAATTATTCTCCTTCAGATTGTGGCAATTTGGAAAGAGAATGGATATTTGAGACAGTGGATGTGGGTTTGGGTCCTGGCTCTCTCACGTATTTCCTGTGTGAACTTGGGCATGACCCTGGGCTTTTCTGAGCCCCTGTGTTCACTTAAAACTCTTACGTACAAGGCTGTTTGGAGCATTAAATGGAACAAGCCTTGTCGATCCTTCTAATGTGAATTGTAGGTGTTATTCTTGGAGTAAGTAACCCAAGGATAAAAGAGCTCCTAACACCTTCACTCCTCCTCCTGTCCTCCCCAACTCCCTTCTCATGTACCCCCCAAGCCACCAGCTGTGTGTTCCCACACATCTGAGTTTGAAAGATGGCATTGAGGAAACTGAAAGTCCTTATCAAAGGCACGGGGCATTGGCAGCTCTGGTTAGAGCAGGGCAGACCTTTTGTTTGAGATGAAAGTTAATTCAGAATCTGACATCTAAAGGAAATACCCAACTGCGTATTACCCCCCATGAAATTCCCCTACAAGTTGACTAGAGGTGGCTTTCTCCTTCTCTGCCTCTGCTCCTCCCCAACCGTCATGACTCCCCACTCTTTGGACATGGCTCTCTCAATATCCAGTGCAATGGAACTTAGAGCAACTGAGTTAATTAGGACCGAGGGAAGAACCACAACCAGGCTGCTTAAATTGCAGGCTCTGTGCCTTCCATTCAGTGGGAGGCACCTGCCTACAAGCCTGTGTCCAGAGTGAGCTGCTGAAGGGAGGGATCAGGGTTCCTGTCCTGACGTCAGCTCTCTGGGATCAAGAGGTGAATCCTGCAGGGCTCAGATTCAGGGGAGAAGTGCTGCCTTATGAAAGTGATTTGGTGAGGTCAGAAGGGTCCTGCGTGTGTGTGCGTGGGGGAGATGTCGGGAAGTGGCTTTAAAATGACAAAAGGGAGGCGGGGACCAACCTTTGGCCATGCTGTGTTTTAAGAGCCTTCAACACCATTCTGAGGCTTCTCATCTCAGTCCACCTCGGCCTCCCTCATAGGCCCCCATGCCTTCCTGCAGCCCCCGCTCCCCCACTTTCCACCATTATAGCCCTATCTGTGAAATGGGGATAAAATCGCCTTGAGGTTGAGGGAGCCCTGGCCACCCGCCAGCACTGTGCTGAGCACTTCCCACGCACAGGTTGAACCCCGAGAAATAGCCGGTGTTTGCCCATTTTTGACCTGCATCAACAGCAATGTCATATCGTGCCATCATATTTCATTTCTCCGCCATCTTGGGAAGTATAATGACATCTCCACTTTACAGATGAAGAAATGGAGACGTTGAGTCACTGGCTCTAAATCGTACATTAGTAAACCACAGAGTGAGGATGTCTGTTCAGCGTCCTGACTCCAGGCCCAGCCCAGAACCATCACACTCTGCTGATAAACACATTTATATTAATATCTAATTGATTAGTAACAGCTTCTAATGTCACCTCCTCCGCGGGACTGGGCTGGTTCATTAGGGAGTTGTTCTAACGCTGGCACTGGAAGCTCTTGGAAACGAGGGGTACTTTTTGCAACCAGCTTGAACTTCCCAGGATGTCTCTGATTTGGTTTTCCAGGGTCTGCCTGGCCCACCTGGCCCATGAGATATGTGCTGGAAAGGGGGTGTGGGGGCGGGGGGAGGCGGGATGGCAGGGCTAGCGCAGAAACTCATTTCCTTTAAAAAATTTACTGTTTTTCTGATTTAAGGAGTAATACCCATTCAGTGTAGAAAATGCAAAAATAAAATAAAATAAAACAAAAATGACCAGCAGTCTTCACCTAGAGGTAGTCCCAATGTCTATGATTGTTGTGTATCTTGCTCTTCTCTCTCTTTTTCTCTCCACATGCATATATAAATTTTGGAATGAGGGATCTATTGTAAACATTATTTCCCTTATTTATTCTCTATTTTCTTCCAGCAAAGATTTAACATGGTTGACAAGGATGCACAAAATGTGACATGATAGCACAAATTAAAAGTGGGGCGAGGAAAGAAAAATCCGTAACATGACATATTCAGATGTGTATTTTTTCCAGCTTTATTGAGATAATAATTGACATAATATCATGTACAACACATTGATTTCATACATTTATATACTGCAAATGATGACAAGTATAGCAGTACGACTTCTTTTTTGTGGCGAGAACATTTAAGATCTGCTCTCTTAGCAACATTCAGGTATATAATACAGTATATGATATAGTGTGGATTCAAGTATATAATACAGATTGGTAATTTTTAAAGAAAATTTTTGTTAGGTAAGATTTATTTATTTATTTATTTTTAAGTAATCTCTACACCCAACAGGGGGCTCAAACTCATGACCCTGAGATTAAGAGTCACATGCCCTATCGACTGAACCAGCCAGGCACCCCAGATTTGCATTTTAAAAATTTAACATAGCACCCAGAATATTTGCCTATTCCATTAAATATTCCACAGCATCATTTTAAAATTAATCCGTTTAAAGTAAGTAGAACATATCAACACAGAAAAGTACACAGATTAGAAGCAAATGGCTTGATAGTTTCATTCTTAATGACTCTGTGCCATTCCACTGATTGGTGACATGGCTCTTTACTTGATCACTTCACTCCCATTGTCCCTTTAGTCTGTTTCCAAAATTTCCGTATAATAAATAAAGCCACAAAGAAGGTACATTTCTAGGACGGTTTTCAGCAACACCAGAAGCCATGGAGGTATGGCTAGATCTGAATCCGTCTTTGAAATGAATACCATCTTCTGGGGCATGAATCCAGTGGTTGCCCCAACTTCTTTCTGCCCAAGTATGAACACTTTTTATCCTGTTGGGTGTGCGGTTGGGATTGCTACAGGCGACCCTCTCTGTTGGATGTGGTAGATGCAGCAGGTGAATGAGGCTGGTGAGGGAAATCGCCAGCCCTTTCCTTAATTCTGTTTGATCCTCACCAAGTTTTCTAAAACGAAGACGCTTCAGATTCCTCTTTCTTAATTGCTGAAAAGAAAAGTGTGTCCCTGGTAGTAAAAAAGCAACGGGACTCCAAAGATCTTCAGCGCCAGTAACTCAATGACCCACAAGATGGCGCTGCTCCTCCATCGCAAAGGACTTGGGCGGGTCCTGGCGTCGCTGGCCCGAGGGCCCCCTGATTTAGCGCGTGGTGAGGCGAGGTGGCCAGAGGTCGTGGGTGGGCAGGGGGCCATGTTTGTCTTTTCTGTCATTCTCTTCCTTCTCAAAGCTTCTCCTCTTTCTCAGTGACTCCACCCCTCACATTTTTTCTTGGGTATCTCTGGGACTCCGCAGGGTCAGCCCGGCCCCATCTGTGGCTCCATCTCTTTGTTCTAGGCGTTTGTCCCTCCTTCCTGTGGATTTCTTTCCCCTTTCATCCTTAAGTGGCTATAATCAAAATATATTGTCATACAGAAGACATTATTATAAAAATAGTATAGTCTTGTTTGTGTACCTAATGTAAGTTTTAGGTGCCCTTCTAAAATTTTAAAAAGTAGGAAAATTGATGTCTTTGTATTCCTTTATTCGTTTTTCCTCTGTGAACAGAGACACACAAAACTGAGATTAAGTTTTTCCCTCTTATGTGAGGTCCCTGGTTGCTTGTTATTTATTTATTTGTTTGTTTGTTTGTTTGTTTGTTTATTGTGGCTCCGTGGAGCTGAGGGGAAAACAGATGAGAAATATAACCAATAGTCAGTAGGTTCTTGGTCTTTGATTCATTACAGTAAGGGCTGTAAGCACATCTGCATGTGGGTGGAAATAAGGCGGTGAACTAATTCATAAAGCACAGCTGGGGTGTATGGAGCGAAGCGTGTGACTGTCTTCTCCCGTGGTCCCCGCCCTCCAGGTGAGGAACAGGAGCCTCCGTGAGTGGGAAGGGCTTGGCCAGGGGGGCCTGGACGAGAAGGGGGTGCAGCTGGGATTTGATGCCAGGTCTCTGCGGCTTCCACGCCTGTCCCCTGGGTGGCTCTGGAAACAACCCGGGAGGCCAGGCTGGTGCTCAGACCTGGGCAGTGAGTCCGGCCCGGGAGGTCTGGGAGTCCCCTTCAGATTGGAGCAAAGTAAGGTAAAGGGTGGTTCTGACGTAGGTCGCACACCTGCAGTCGAGGCCTGTTTCAAGCAGGAAATCCTGATTTCCTGACTCAGCCCATTCCCTGCCTCCTTCTCCTCCTCTTCTGGGAATGGGGGCGTGACTGCATCTCATGTGCGGATCAGAGAGGGCTAGGAAGCTATAAACAGCCAGCTCCCCAAAGAAGATTTGGGGTCGCTCCTGTGGGACGTTAAGGTCCAAGAGGACCCAGGTGAGTCCAAGGCTTTGGTTCCTTGCGGAGGCTCTGCCGCAGAGGGAATCCAGGTGATGCCTTTGTTGGAGTTAAGAGAGCTGTGCTGAATACTAGCGCCATTCCTGTGAGCGCAGGGCATCGGGCGCCCAGCGGGGGACTGACGGCGGGGAGACAGGGGACAAGGGAATCAACCCACGGGACCCCGAGGGTTGTCTGTGGGGCAGGACTTAGGAAGGAGGACTAAGCTACTAAATAGTGGACCCCTCGATGGAAAAGCCCCCTCCCAGAGCACCCCACTAAGATCCTTGATGTTTACACCACGGTGTGAAAATGGAGACTTGTCCCCCCTCACCTCTGGTCCAGAACTTTGCATCTTAAGCTTTATCTCATTGAAATGAATGTTCCTATCCTTAGTTCAAAGCGTTTCTGGCGACTTCAGGAGGCTCAGGAGCTCTTTCCGGGACACTTGAGATGGTGCTGTGGAGGTAGCCGTGTGACTTCACGGCTCTCCTCAAAGTGAGAGTCATGACCTGGTCACATAGGCAATTCATATCCACTATAGAAAATTTGGAAAATACCGAAAAGCACAAAGAGGGAAATAAATTACAACTCTTTTCAGCTTAACATCTTTAGTTTCTCCAAAACAGGGAGTGTAGCAAGAAGGCATTAAGCAAAGATGATCCACATAACAGAAAAGCCTCCAACTCCTCTCTAGCTGGAGTGCAGACCTAGGGCTTGGAGTCCAGTCTCTCGCTTGAGACAAGTCACTCTGCCCACCAATGATATTTTCTGAGACTGAAAAAAAATATTCCCTCCTTGGCAAACGTTGTCACAGGGCATGGGGGCACAGAGATGGGAACATTTTTGTTTTTGACCACTACAGTCTACGTTTTTCATTTTGTTTCATTACATTCCATCTGTTTCCAAAAATAATGCTTTCCTGCTTTGCTGTATTTGATAAAGTACACTCATATTTGAAAAAAAAAATTTTTTATAAGCATTTTCATGAGTTGTTGCATACACATTCCTCGGAATCCGTCTTCACAGAGAGAAGACCTTCTTCTAGACTGCCTGGAATGCAAGCAGAGAAGGAAAGGTGGGCGTGAGCCTGAGCCCCGCGCTGGGGTGAGAAGAGGCTTGGAGGGTGCAGGCCCCCAGGGAGCGGGTTGGCAGCAGGGTGCTAAGAAAAGCCTTCCTATCCTCTTAGTTATTCCCAAAAGTTGCTCAGCCATTCTGAAAAATGGCATTAAGTTCTTTCAAGGCACCATTTCAAAATATGTAAATCACATTTATTGACCAAGAGATTATTGTAGCTATTCTTCCCAACTGCCCAGAGATGACTGCTCATATATTTTAGTAAATCTACAGCATCTTTGTTATATAGAATATTAAAAATTCCCCTCTGTTCTGAAGCCAGCTTCTTAAACTTTAAAATATGTTGTGAGCCTTGTCTCGTGGATGTTCTTATGACCTAATTGCCAATGACTGCAGAGGATTCTGTCATCCCTTCTTTATTTTTTATTTTTTTTTTATAAGATTTTTTTTTTTTTTTTTGAGACAGAGAGAATGAGAGACAGAGAGCATGAGAGGGAGGAGGGTCAGAGGGAGAAGCAGACTCCCTGCCGAGCAGGGAGCCCGATGCGGGACTCGATCCCGGGACTCCAGGATCATGACCTGAGCCGAAGGCAGTCGCTTAACCAACTGAGCCACCCAGGCGCCCCTGTCATCCCTTCTTTAATTCCCATTGTTGGATATTTAGACGCCCTTCTCTTCAGTTTTTGCTAGTTATTTACAATGTTGCTGTTAACATACTTGGGTGTATGTCTTGGCACATGTCCATAATTATTTCCTTAGGTACCTTCTTGTAAGTGAAAGGATATGTATGCTTTGAAGGTCATTAATAGGAGTTGCCTTAATTTGCTTCCGAAAGTTTGCATCAATGTATGGTCCTATCCTTGTATGAAGGCTATGCAGACAGGCTGCGTCCAAGAACCCAGGGGAGGGTCCCACAGGACCAGCCAGGAGGGCCCGTGGCTTCCTGCAGGATAGAAATCAAATGAGAGCCGGAGGAAGTGAGAGCAGAGTTTATTGAATGGGGTGAGTGACAGAGAAGAGCAGTCAGAGGGTCTGGGAGACTCAGAAAAGAAAGGAGAGCGAGTCTCGTCATTGCTTAGGGCCGGGGCTTTATATTGGGAAAGGGTCTAGGGTACACGTTCCTTCAGGAATCCAGGGTAGGGTCCGATCAAAGGAGAGTGTCGGTGAACAATAGGTGTTATTCCATAAATTGCCAAAGGTAGGTGATATTGATGTCAGTGCCAGCCGAGGTTTGTTTGGAGCTGATGTCCTGGAACACGATCTGGCTCTTCTTAGCTGTTATCCAGTATCTGGGGCCTAGAACAAACCTCGCAGAATGATTCACTTTCCTGCTTCCTTCTTGAAGTGGGAATATAGCTTCTTTGGCTTATTCAGAGGCAAAATGTGGACCATGAATAAATGGGGCCTGGCACAAAACAGCAGAGATGGAGCCTTTCTAAAATGGAGTCCCCTCAGCTTTCCTAGGTCCAAAGGAGGTCCAAAAGGACCTCTTCTCAGCAATACTAGGAATTAGACATTTATTAGTGTCTGTCAGTGGCAGTAGATAAAAAAAAATAGTATCTCATTGGTTCAGTTTCGATTTCTAGATATGGAATCTATTTTTAAGCCATGTCTGCACCACTTTTAACCCCTAGGGGGCACCATCCTCATTGCTAATGTTTATTGAACATTTACTTTGAGTCAAGCACTAGGAGGTATCGCTTCCGTTATGTCTTGGAGGAGGCATTATAGAGATTGCCCTAGGTTGCAGAGGTGGTAAAAGGCAAATCTGGAAATTGGATCCACGTTTGTCTAATATTCTTTTTAATTTTTTCAGCCTGCACCCAATTTCCTTGGGGGTTTGATTCTTATTCTTAACCACCTTGCCGGCCTCCCTTCCTGCTAGAATTTGCCAGGCCAAACCTTGGGTCTTGTGTTGAGCTCAAATAGTGTCAACCTGAGAGGAGAGAGAGCTGAATGATAGAGAAATGGAACCAGGAAGCAGAAACATGATATGGTGAATATGTGTCTCTCTTGTCCCTTCTCAAGCATAGCTCGTGGCCATGATTAGCAAATTGCAGTGTGTGGGTGGAATTACGCAGAACCTTCCATGACTTGCGGCTGCAGAGTAAGATGGGTGGGGCCATGAACAAACCCAGGAGGAGGATGAAGAACACCTACATCTATTTCTAAATACTTTGTGTATTTGCTTCTATTTTAAATGATATTTATTTATTTTTTTAAAAGATTTTTATTTATTTGACAGGGACAGACAGCGAGAGACAGGGAACACAAGCGGGGGGAGTGGGAGAGGGAGAAGCAGTCCCCCCGTGAAGCAGGGAGCCCGATGTGGGGCTCGATCCCAGGACCCCGGGATCATGACCTGAGCCGAAGGCAGACGCCCAATGACTGAGCCACCCAGGCGCCCCTAAATGGTATTTAAAATTCAAACTATTTTTTTCTCTGTTCTGGATATGAAGAAATACAATGATTTTTGCATTTTGATTTGTGTGTCCAGAAACACTGTTAAATTTTCTTGTTTTAATAATTTTAATACATAAATTATTTCAATAAATAAATCTCAGTAATTTATGTATAACATCTTTTGAGGGTTTTTATGTAGACAATTATATTAACCAAATGATGACAGTTAAATTTCTTCCTCTCTCACTCAGGTATTTATTCTTTTTCTTGCCTTAGTGCTCTGGCTGAGACTCCCAACACAGTGTTGTATAACCTCGGTAATAATGGGCATGCTTTTACCGTTTCACCCTTGAGGACAGTGTTTCCTATAGATGTTTTACAGGTACCTTTTGTCAGTTAGAGAAACCCACTTCTATTCCTAGTTTGCCTTTACGCTTTATCATGAATGGTGTTCATTTAAAATATATATGTATATTTCGCTATGTTTTCTTTTGTCATTGTACTTTTTTTTTTATGAATGGGTGAATGGGTGTTACATTTTGTCAAAATATTTTTCCATCTTACTTAGGAGGCTTTTTCTTCCTGGGTTTGTGAATGTGATTAAATGGTATTGTTTTCTGCATATACTTTTTTTTTTTCATTTTCTCAATCTTTTTAAAAAAGACTTATATATTTATTTATTTGAGAGAGAGAGAGAGTATACATGTGTGCACACACCAGCAGGTGGGGGGTGGCAGGGGGGCAGAGGGAGAGGGAGAAGCAGACTCTCCACTGAGCAGGCAGCCCGACACAGGGCTCGATCTCACAACCCTGAGATCATGACCTGAGCTGAAGACAGATAACCATCTGAGCACCCAGGCGCCCCCATTTTCCCAACTTCTTAAAGATCAGTATTAACCTCCCTTTGCAGATGAGAAAATTGAGGTGCAAGAGGTTAAATCATTTCCCAAGGGCTTGAAGCTGTAAGTGGGTAGGCTTAGATTTGGAGTCTAGCCCTGGTCGCGCCAAACTTCGTGGTCTTTATAGATACTCTTCAGCGGAGGGCACGTGGTGTCATCTCAGGGCTTGGAGAAGGTGCCTCTGCAGGATGGACTGTGGGTTCAGGTGCCCTCAAAGGCTTTAATGCTATTTGACTGGCAGTGGCTGCCAGATGAGGGGGAGGAGAAAAAAAGATTTGCAAATGTTAACAAGAAAAGAGGGTAAGAGAAGTGCCTAGGAAAAGAAGAAAGCAAAGGGCTAGCTACTCTGCACTCCAAGGTGACTTTCCAGCTCACTGAAAAGTACGAGTGCTGAAGGGTTCCAGGTATGGTGGACCCTACGTTTGCCACTCTGCGTCCTCCTGCTAGAGTCAGGCTACTCAATGTCTGCCTTCACTCCCTAGGACCCTGAACAGGGTTTTGGTGCATTATCTTCCAGAGCTGCAGTAAAGACGTTCACTTGAGGTAGTTTGGGGATGGGCGTTGGACAATCAGTGGAGTCCCCCATCACAGGGGACCATCCAGCAGGGACAGGCAGATGTCTCACGGGGGGTAAAGGGTGGCATGAAAGATGTTCAATGGGAGGTGTGACTAGTTCACCTCTCAGGTGCTTCCTATGCCAAGATTTTCTGATTCTAGTGAAAATTGGTAGCATTTTCTATTTTCAGTGAAAACATATAGAGATTAGAAATAATGAGACTTAAACATTTCCCCAAAGTGGGGGCAACATATGTTAACCATACATTAACAGTGGGAGGTTGGTCCTTGCCCTTGAAGGTCTTGCTCCCTTCCCGAACCCTATCCGTGGGCTTAGTGAGGAGGACTTGGCAATGAAAGGTAGAATGTGCTCTGTCATTCTAGGCCCTGGGAGTGACCACACCCCTCTGGGGTGCCAGGCAGCTGTGATAACTCAGCTGAACAATTAACATAAAGTGGGAAGTTGATTTGCTGCTCACTGCAGAGGTGGCCCCTTGCCAATGTCTCAGTCGGCAGGCCAATGACAAACACGGGTGCCTCACTCCACCACGGGACAGGGAAATCTGGAGGGGATGAGCTGACCACACCGGCTGTCAGATCCAGAATTTATTTTTTTCCCTCTCCACGGGTGCCTGTTCTCTGTAATGTGACCATTTTACAGTGGCTGCTTGAGAACCCTACAAATCTCAAATTTGCCAGTAAGCAAAATAAATAAATAAATAAATAAATCCATCATCAGCTCCTGGCCGCCTGACCCAATCTCAAAATGTGTTGCAAATACGCTGACGCTGAGGTTGGTGCATTTAATGGCAAACAGCATCAGACTCCAGCTTACACCTGGCCTGGGCTGGCCTCCCACATGAATAGGCTTTAGGACCTTCTTCGGGCTGTGAACACCACAACACACTCAGAATGATAAATCCAGGAGTAGGTAGGGAAGGCAGAACAGTAGAAGCACGGGTCTGCCTTCTTCTAATTCCTTCCTTTAAACTTAAGCACTAATAATGACAATGGCCCTAATTGTATCTTGCAGCTCCTCTCCCCTATCAAGGATCTCAAACATACCAGATGCCATTATCTCATTAATCTTTACCTATGGCTGATGAGCATTCAGTTTTAATTTAAAAAGGCGACCAGGAGGGGAGATCACTTATCCAAGACTGAAGACAAGATAGAAAAGTGGCTTTAAACCCTGGCAGCATATTAGAATCTCCTGGGGGAACTTAAAAACATACATGAATAAATACATGAATATTATCCAGACCAGTTGTTCCAAACATATTTAAAATTTTTCCAGTAACTGAATTAAAACTCTCCAAGATAGGGGAGCCTGGGTGGCTCAGTTGCTTAAGCGTCTGCCTTTGGCTCAGGTCATGATCCCAGGGTCCTCAGATCGAGTCCTGCGTGGGGCTCCTTGCTCAGCCGGGGAGCCTGCTTCTCCCTCGCCCCCTGCCACTCCCCCTGCTTGTGCTCTCTCTCTCTCCATCAAATAAATGAATAAAATCTTAAAAAAAAAAAAAACCTCTCCAAGATAATTCCATTATGTGGCCTCAGTTGCAACCAGTGTCGAGAGCCACTAATATATATTCCTGTGGATAGGCTAAGCAAGCAGCCTTCCCTGAACCTACCAGTATGTATCACAACAACATGGAGGTAATAGTCTACTGATCTGAACTTATGTATCCTAGGTGTCTTATCATCCGAGGTTTTTCTCTCTGGATGCTGAGGGGAAGAGAGACCTATGGTTACTGACTGCTTACTCTATGCCGGGCACTCTGTACGTATGAACCCATGTTGGTCATCATAGCAACCCTATGAGGTGGCCATAATAAATCCAACTCTACATGTAGGAAAAAAATGTGAGGCTTGGGGAGGTTAACTTCTTGCTAAAGGCAAGGGGTCGGGGGACATGGGGAATTTGAACCCAGTTCAGAGTCCATTGAGGCAAAGCTGGAAATGTGTACTGTTGTCCCTTTCATGTGAAGGGAACTATCTCCGAGCCTCTCTTCTGATAGGGATGGGAAGGAACACATTTGTCAAATCAAGTGTCGCATAACACGGATGTAAGGCACCATTAATCTCCTCTAGAAAAGAAATCACACCTGACATGATGGCTGCATTTGGGGTCTCTACCTGTTGAGTTTGTGGTAGTCTGTAGAACCCTAGGATCTGTCTGTTTTTTGCAGGAGCCAGACTGCTGAGTTAAATGGAGATATAATTGGAACCACAGTCTCTGCATCGTTTAGACCAGTGCTTTCCACTGTGTAAATGATATGAGCCATATGTAATTTAAAAATGTTTAATAGCCACATTAAAAAAGGCAGTGAGATTAATTTGAGCAATATATTTTATTTAACTCAATCTATTAACAATATTTTAATATGTAATAAACAAAATACCATTGAGATATTTTACAGTCCTTTTTTGTTACTAAGAGTATTTTATATTTACAGTACATTCCAATTCAGATGTTAAGGTTTCATCAGAAATACTTGATCTATATTTAGGTTTCATAAAATTTACAGTTGAAAAAGTAGACTCATATACTCAAGTTTTTCCAAACATATTTAAACATTTTCCAATAACTGATTTGAGTATGTTTTAAAATTTTATTAATTAAAATGAAATAAAATAAAAAATTCAGTCTCTTAGTTGCACTAACAACATTTTAAGTCCTCAGTAACCACAAGTGTTTAGGGATAAGAATAAGATAGTGCAGTTTTAGATCTTTAGGAGAGGTCCCATTTTTTGGCATATCCCTTTTTATTTTATTTTATTTTCTTATCTGGGAGGTGGCAGGTAGAAGTTTATCCACTACGACAGCTCATATCTCTCAGTCCCAAAATGTAAGGTAGGGGTGGTGCTCATCACTGAGGATGTCTGTGCTGATTATACATTTGGGAGCTGAAGAAATGACCACCAGATGAGTTTGCAGACTCAGTGGACCCACTCTTGAGTTCAACTTTGGCCAAGATTCCATTTGTTACCTAGTTTCCACAGGCCCCTACTATAACAGGCCTCTGGGTATCATTGTCAATCTGGATCCTACGTTCAATAGTCTTCAAAATGTTTGGGTATGCCCCCTTCTCTAACCTGAATAGTTACCTGACCAAGTGGCAGAAGATCATTTTGAAGAACAGGGCTGGGGTAGGGGAGGCGGAATCAGAAGAGTGTGTACTTGCTGTGGTATTGTGGGGTGTTTTCCTTGGGGACCTGGCCTCTTTTTCAGTCATTGGGCTCTGGGTCATAACACTGGGCAAGAGATTATGATATTAAAATAACTGCCCCTGGTCTCCTAATCATCTGTGTGATTTCTTTAGTTGGTACAAGTTGAGTAGTACCCTTGTTGGCTGCCTGTCTTTTTTGCCCCTGATGCTTCATGTTTTATGAACCATCAGCAGAAACTCTTTGCAGGGCTATCCCCTCTCTCTGCCTCCCTGCAATCTTGCTGCTCATTATGACAAATGAATTCACCTAGCTCCTAAGGGTTATGCGTTGCCAACTTGCCCCTCTTGTTTTGGAGTCCTTTCATCCCCTTATTATCAGTGGGTCTAATGCTACCATGACCTTTCCTACTGTTAGCCTAGGCCTAGAGAGGAGAGCTACCACTGCAGTTCTTAGGGATACTGGTGACCCTCCTACTAGTACATTCTTTGGAGTCTTCCCTGGGAACATAATCATCTTGTAGATTTTCCAGCCTTTCTTAGTATAGCCATTCTAGCATCTCCACTTTTCTGAGTCTTCTACTTCCTTCTTCCACCACCAGCCTTGGAAGTTCTGGCATTTCAATCTCACTTAATGTGAGCATTGCTTTTTGCATTCTTCCAGCTGCCATCTCATTGTAAGCTTACACCATCTTCCAGGGTTCTTGCCAACATGTTAAATCTTTCATCCTGGGAGAGGATCTCAAATTGACAAACTCTTATTTATCCAATCTTATATGCCAATTTTCTTGATTAAGAACCTCCAGAATACAGTTCCATGAATACTCTCCCAGCTTTTGCTGGTGCATGCTAGCTAGGTCTTGGAGCTCCTTAAAAATATAGCTCCTTTGGAGCATCTGGGTGGCTCAGTTGGTTGAGCATCCGACTCTTGATTTCAACTCAGGCCTTGATCTCAGGGTTGTGAGTTCAAGCCCCATATAGGGCTCCATGCTGGGCATGGAGCCTCCTTAAAACACACATACACATATACACACACAAAAGTATAGCTGCTTTTTCCTTATCAGGCATGGCATGTCCTCAGCAAAGTTATGTTATGACTTAACTAAACCTAGTTGTAAGATTAGTGATCAGTAAGGGAAGTGGGGGCAGATCTTGAGTGGGACATTTGTGGCTTTGCAGGAGTGAAGACCCTCATAATCTCCAATCACTGATGGAGTACTGTTTCTTATTGGGAAGGGTGGGCCACTTCTGTAGGCTCAGAAAGTTTAGGGAATCCGTGGATTCAAAGTTTGTGGTAAGGGGAGGGGAGAGGAAATAACTCGGCCATTCCCACCTCTGTGTCAGGGTTTAAATTTTATCCTACCCACAGCCCTGACCTTGACAGAACAGATCTTCCTTGGCTGGAAATTTATAGTTTGGGCTCAGCTCTTCTGACCATTGTGTTCTGTTTCTGGCCTTCAGCCTTTTCTGCCATTGCCCTACATGAGATGAGGTTCTTTTTATTTGCTACCAAGGAGGTCTTCTGGCTTTCATGCTTAGATTTCAGTTGGGATTAGTCCTCTCAGCTTTTTTCTTATATTTTTTCAGGGTATCAGTGAAGTCTTATAATAGCCAACATTGGCCTTATAATTACTATTACCACCATATTTCTCAAACACCTGATCCCCTTCCACTGGTTTCCATCTTAATACACCCCCAGCGGCTGTTTTTATAATGGGACTGGACTGCTCTGTTGTGCCAGGGGTTAGCAGTGCCCCAAATCCTGCCAGTGAGTGACGGGGTCTTTTTGCCAGCCAGGCGGGAAATGATGTACCACCCAGGCCCCTAATGAATCCCCTGCTTTCTCTTACCACTGGTTCTACTAATTTTTGCAGGTTGGTTTCCTTGGAAAGGAGGCTCTGAGGTTGAGTTTAGCATGCAAGAGGTTTATTAAGGGAGGCCCTTGGGAGGGGAGTGGAACAAAGATGTGTATGCAAGGAGAAATCAAGCTTCCATGCTGCCATAGGGCAGTCTCAGCTGAACTCTGGTTAGTCTCTGCAGCTAAATGGCTCTTAGACTTACCTAGAACTGATACTAGATGGCTGGGCCTCTATACTTATGCATTGTCCAGTCATTTGATGAGGACTATGAGGAGGGACTGTTACATGGAGACTGTCTGCAATGGCATTTAGTACTGGGGCAACAAGTCCTTCATTGATGGAGGTGTAACCCTATGTCCACCACGATGTCCAATCCAGGTGATCCCAGACCTAGTAGCTTTATCATACCTTTCATACCTTATCGTACCTAATCATACCTTTATTGAGGTATGATTGGCATATAACATTAAATTAGTTTCAAGTATACAAAATAATGATTCGATATTTGTATGCATTGTTAAGTGATCACTACAGTAAGTCTAGCAAATATCTGTCTCTGTACATAGTTACAATTTTTTTTTCTTGTGGTAAGACCAGAGATTCTTAAACTTGTGAAAATGAAGAGATATTGTATGCCTTCTTTCATGCACTTCTATTGGAGTCAGTGGCTTCTAGAATTAGAGTTGATTGTGTGTTTCTTTGTTTACCATTAAACTGATTTCTTTGAAGGGAGGAACTTTGTCTTCAGTATTCCGTATCCTGGGTCCTGAGTAAATGGTAAAAGGCTTAGGTTTAGACACATAGCAGGTATTTAAGATGTGTTTGTTATTGAATATTGACTGAGGTTTTATGACTGATCACCTTGGATGGGCTGATAGGCTTTTGGGAGTGCAGTTGTTGGTCATTAGAGTTCAAGTCTATAGCTAAAATGCTCTTTCCCATTGGCAATCCTGGTAAATTAATTCAGCAAATGTTAATGAGCATTTGCTTAGTGCCAGGCATGATTCTAGATGTTATGAGAGATAGGATGATGATCATGACGTCATTCCTGCCCTCAGTGGGGTGACAACTTTGAGGACCAGGGCAAGGGGATTGGAGACGTATGAGGTCATACTTTCAGATTCATCAGTAGGTTTTGATTTTTGATTGGTCATCTCCAGTCTGATTCTTATAATTCTAATGGGTTGAATTCAGGCCAGGTAGGTGTGATAGGCTAGACAAGAAGAATTTGTGCAGTTCAAGCCTGCATAGTAACGTCTTTGATGGTGTTAAGTAGCAGTACCCTGAGGTATCATGTAGAGTTGTGCACAGTGGTTTACACCTGTGCTGTCTAATATAGTAGCCACTAGCCACATGTAGCTACTTAAATATAAAATTAAAATTAATTTAAAACTAAATAAAATTCCAAATTTAGTTCCTCAGTTGCACTAATCACATTTCAAGTACTTAATAGTGGCATGTGACTAATGGTTACTCTATTGGGTAGAACAAATTATAGAACATTTCCATTCCTACAGAAAATTCAACTGGATGGCAATGGTTTAGACTGTCACTGACTTATAGAACATTAGAGCAGAAAATGCCTTTCTTATTTATTAGGTAGGGACACTGGGACCTATAAAGCTACTAGGTCCGGGATCACCTGAGTCTCAGTTCAATGATTCTTTGTTTACAGATTTCTTTTTTTTTTTTTAAAGATTTTATTTATTTATTTGAGACAGAGAGAATGAGAGACAGAGAGCATGAGAGGGAGGATCTTTTTAAAAGATCAATCCATGGGAGCATGTAAGGAATGGATTATGGGTACAGTTGGTTCAACTCTCTGGATTTGTCCAAGATGGAGTGAAGCTCCCAAACCTGGCACAGTAATGATATTACTGCTCTCTTCTTGGGGATAAATAATAGTTAACATCCCTCCAACTAAGAATTTTCAACATTTCCATCCTACTTTTGCCCCTTCCCTTCCTGACCTCCATACCCATCAGCCTCCTACTAAACTACATTTTCTCCAGCATCAGATCACACATAAAGGTGGATGGGAGATGGGAGAGGTGCCAGGAAGCAGCCACCCCCACTGCCTGAGCTACTTGAGACTTCTGTAGCCCTAATGCCTCTGCGTCCCTGGTTGTCCTTCATGAACCTTGTTGAGAGATACTGCTCCTGTGGTCGCATTTTCCTGGTGGATTCTGGGATGATGGAGAGTCGTCCTGACATCTGGCTGGAAAAGAGTTGAGGTCATGCACAGAGATGAATAGAGCCTTCCCTTGATTTTCTCCAAGAAAACTAAAGGCAGAGAGCTGAGAGGGACTAGGAGGAACCACTTAACCAGTGGGAAAAGATTAGGCCAGGTCCCCATCCCCTTCTCCTGAGGAGAGAATGCTTTGTTGGGCTAACAGTTATGTTGAACTAAGAGCTATGACAATATGCAATTAATAGTGAGTTTCTTTGTAACAGATAATAGTCAAAACATCTTGAAGCCCATTCAGAGAGGCAACTTTGAAGGGAGCTTCGGCTGTCCACACACACATCGAACACTGTCATTAAGTGTTTGGGATGACAGCAGCTATAGTTCATTATCCTGGGTGGTGGCTGTGGGGGGACTCTATCCTTTAAATTTTCTTTGGGAAAAAAGTGTCTTTTAAAAGTTAATTTGCAACACAACACATGCAAATAAATGGAAGGGAATGTGGTCTGGTGATTCATGAAGGAAGCCAAAGGAGGAGGGGCGGTGCTCAATTTCTGACAGCTGAGTGATTTATTGAAAAAGAACTCTCCCTCCCCCACTGGATACTTCCACTGGCCAGAGGAGTAAGAGAATTTCTCTGTAGGTTCTTATGTAAACAAAATTAAGTCATGTCTTCACCTGTGGTTAGAAATGCCCAAACACATCTTTTTAAAACTTTATTTATTTCTATGAATAAAAACAGACTGGTCTTTTCATTTTGATCAATGTCAAGCACTGCGGTTAATGATCCAACATCTATTCTGTCCTTCTTCCTTACTAAGGAACCCTATTTTGTTTGGGGCAACCATGTGCCTAGTTAAAAATCTCCCCCTTTCCAACATGGATTCCATTACTCAGGGGATGGCTAAGTGACTCAGCTTTCGCCAACGAGCTGCTGTAAGGGTAGCTTACTGGGTGGATATTTTAGAATTGACAGTATTTTTTTTTCCTGATAAAAGGGGGTGAACTTAGCTGGCGCATACCTTTTTTTCTCCTTATCTTTGCTCCTTTTTCCTCTTTATGCCTGAAAACAGATGAGATACCCAGGGTGAGGCAGCCAAATGGTAGCGCTCTGCTAGGTGCTGGGCATATTGGGGTAAACAAGAGGGTTTCTAGTGTGGCGCTCTACTGGAACATACAAATGTGTAGATGGGTAGTCACAACCCAATATCCTGAGTCCTGTAATAGGAAGGGGGGGAAGTAAAATATGAGGCTTGAACCATGAAAAAAAAAACACTCCAAATTTAAAATGGAAACTCCCAAATTATAAAGTTGATGTCTAGTGTTGGAGCATTCCTCATGCTTATCTAAATCCTGGGAATGAGGAACCTGGAGAAACATGGCCAGCCAGCATGTGTTAGAGCAGCGCTGAGCCCAACTCGGATGTGATTCTAGGGAGCATGTGACCCTTGGCCCTTAGGAAATGTCTCTTTTGAGAATGATTGAACTGCTATACTAACCTAGGAAAATGAGTGGATTTGACAGCTCAAATTGGTGGAAGAAACACTTGGACCAGCCTCAGGCCCTGCTTGGGTACCTGCCAGCTGAAGCAGGCATGACTAATCACGAAGCTCATTTGGTGGCATAAAAGGGACAGTTCCATTAGGGTTAAGTGAGGAGCTTGGGGAATATTCTCAGGCATGTGCTTCCCAGAATCAAAGGCAAAATGATTTTTTTTTTTTTAAGCAATGACAGAGTGGGCGGCATGATCATTTCCACTATTGTTCATTTTGTTTTTCCTCCCATTCTTTATATTCCCAGAGGGGTTGGTAAAATATATATATAACCATCAGTATGGCAGTGGGGCCAAATCAGAAGAGAGGTGGGGTGTAACGTGGATGGGGCCTCACTGTATGCCATCTCTGCATTGTCTTTGGGCTTCTTTCTCAAAGCCTCATGTTATGTGTGCGAGTCCCAGAGCACCCTGCTGTGTGCTGTATTTCCAGGACACATGCACACTGTCCACTGAACAGCTGTAAACCAAGACGGCAACAGTGGTATGGACAAGTGGCTCGGTCGCTATGGCCTGAGGGGTGTTCCGCGAAACACGAATCCTGCAAGGCGGTGCGTGAGACCAAAAATGCTTTTTCATGATCAAATAGACTTGGGGAAATGCTTCATCCTCTGTTTTTGTCTTGGTGATCCACAATGAACATTTTTTTAAAAGATTTTATTTATTCATTTGAGACACAGAGATACACAGAGAGAGAGAGCGAGCGAGCATGAACAGGGGGAGTGGCAGAGGGAGAAGCAGGCTTCCCGCAGAGCAGGGAGCCCGATGCGGGACTCGATCCCAGGACCCCGGGATCATGACCTGAGCTGAAGGCAGACACTTAACCATCTAAGCCACCCAGGCGCCCCATCCACAATGAACATTTATGGGCTAATAGCTTTGAGAAATCTTGCAAGAATAAAATCCTTTGATTTACCAGCATTTCCCTCTTTCTTCCTTTCTTCTTTCTTTCTTTTTTTCTTTCTTTCTTTCTTTCTTTCTTTCTTTCTTTCTTTCTTTCTTTCTTTCTTTCTTTCTTTCTTTCTTTCTTCTTTCTTTCTTTCTTTCTTCTCTTTCTTTCTTTCTTCTTTCTTTCTTTTTTCTTTCTTCTTTCTTTCTTTCTTCCTTCCTTCCTTCCTTTCTCTTTCTTTCTTTCTTTCTTTCTTTCTTTCTTTCTTTCTTTCTTTCTTTCTTTCTTTCTTTCTTTCTTTCTTTCTTTCTTCCTTTCTCTCTTTCTCTCATTCTTTATTTCTTTCTTTCTATCATGGAGTTTTCCTGCTCTCCTTCACCCCAAGGAACACCTGTCCTTGGGACAAACTTTGGCCATTGTCCTCAGATACATAAATAAAATAAACACATTAAGACAAGATACAAATAAATAGCAAAAGTCTGTAACCATCTGCAAGTCAAGAAAACATCTATTTTCATGTTGGATTTGGGTTGGGTATTTAAGGTCTCCATGATTTCCTGTCCATCCAGGACTTTGAGGTACTGTTCAGCTAGAAGTAGTATTCTGGCTATCAATTTCTTTTTTTGTTTTTTAAAGATTTTATTTATTTATTTGACAGGGAGATAGCACAAGTAGAGGGAGAGGGAGAAGCAGGTTCTCCGCTGAGCACGGAGACGGATGCAGGGCTTGATTCCAGGACCCTGGGATCATGACCTAAACCAAAGGCAGCTGCTTAACTGACTGAGCCACCCAGGCGTGCCCCTGATTATCAGTTTCTGAGGAAAAAACAACCCTGGGGCAAAGTGGCAGTAAATGACATTATAATGCTTAGGATTTTTGGGGGGTCAGGGATTAGGATAAGGCCCAGTGAGAATAGCTCATCTCTGTTCTGTGATGACTGGGATCGCTCACATGGCTGGGAACTTTTTGACCAGTTCAGCTGGGTTCATATATCTGAGGCTGTGATTTCAGCTGTCAGCCGGCTTCCCAGTTTTTCTCCATGTCACATCTGCTGGGGATGACATGTCCGAGATGGCTTCTTCACTTCCATGTGTGTCCGGTGCCCGAGACACATGGAAGCACGTTGCATTGGCCAGTCATGGTGCCATCTTTGCTCACCTACCTGTGCTACCTCACAGGACAGCAGTCCCAGAGGAGGCAGACTGTCATGGCAGCTGACTTGTCTCGGATCCAGTGTTCTAAGAGTCAGGGTGGGGGCTGCAAGGCTGCTATGACCTAGCCTCGGAAGTTCTAGAATAACACTGCCTCTGAATTCTATTGGTTAAGCAAGTGACGGCCAGCTCAGGTTCCAGGGCCAGGAAATACACTCCACGTTTTTGACGGGAGCAGAAGCAAAGGACTTGTGGTTATCTTTAATTTACCACAAGCATCTTACTGATTGGCTCTCTCAGGTGTCAGACTCTTAGCTGAAATGACAGTTGGGTTCCACCTGGTCTCCGATTTATGTTAAGCAATGCCTGGAAAAGTTCTTTTAGTTCAGGATGCCATTTAGAGAACATAAAAAATTGAGATGACCAACCCAGCTAGACACAGAATGGAAAACAGTAGTTTAAATGTTATAAACACAACAAACAAAATTACTATTGCATGTGGCTCTGGTGTTAAGGCCCATCATCCTGTATGATGGATGAACTGCTAGAAACTTTCTCCAAACTGCAGGAATCCTGGGAAATGCCTCAGATTTGGCCTTCTCTACTCTCCTAACATGCTGCTCCCATCTATCTATTTTGCTGTGATCTTCATTAGTTTGGGCTAGCTTGGTCACATTTAAGGGTTTTATATAAACTTCTGAGAATTCTCAGTTTTTGCCTAGAGTTGCTGTATTTTTTGAGGAAAAAAAATACAGTTTACAGAGAATATATAACCAACATCCTTATTCTCACTTCCTAGAATTGACAAATATCAACATGCTAATCAATTTTCTGTAATTTTTTTGGAAATAAAGGAAAAAACAATTAGAAAGTTGGTCAAATTTTCCTCCCCCACACCCCAGAGGCAACCATTATTATGAATTTAGTGAGTAGGATGATATTTTAAGAATAGTGTTTTCATCAACTATTTTACAGTTCCATCCATCCTTCCCTGTCTACTTTACAGCTCTGCAGATATGTAGCTGACATTTAAGGAGGCTGACCCTCTCAAAATTCTCTGCCGCTTTATCATCTGTGACCAGCTTCACTCTAGATAGTGTGCTAGCGAGAGGGTTCTTACCCAGGTGGACGAGAACTACTTCTAGGAGGAGGCTCCCTGCAAATATCTCCAAGACTGAGCAAAATCAATGTTATGTCCCATTCTGTGTGGTCCAGACCCTCACCCCTCACCCTGGATGTTAGCCGGGATTTAGTACTCGATTATTTCAAGGCCACTACACATGTAACTTTTAAGCTATAGGTATGGAAACCACAGAGCTCTACTGGAAAACACGTATGTGTAAACAACTCAGTCCTGGCCAGTACTTCTGGTATCAAATGTCATCTCGTTTCCACACATGCAGAGTGATGGCATTTCACTGATGTGATTCAACGATACATTACTGAATGCTTACCACATTAAGTGTGGTTACCATCTGTCACCATGCAAAGTTATTGCAATATTATTGACTGTATTTTTTTTTAATTTTTTTTAAAGATTTTATTTATTTATTTGAGAGAGAGAATGAGATAGAGAGCATGAAAGGGGGGAGGGTCAGAGAGAGAAGCAGACTCCCTGCTGAGCAGGGAACCCGACGTGGGACTCGATCCCGGGACTCCAGGATCATGACCTGAGCCGAAGGCAGTGGCTTAACCAACTGAGCCACCCAGGCGCCCCTATTGACTGTATTTTTGATGTTGTACTTTTCATCCCTGTGACTTACGTATTTTATAACTGGAAGTTTGTACCTCTTAATCCCCTTCACCTACTTCTCCCTTCCTCCCCCCTGACAATGTCCCTCTGACTACTAGTTGTTTGTTCTTTGTATTTATGAATTTGTTTCTTTTTTTTTTTTTTTTAGCTTCCACATACAAGTGAAATCATATGGTATTTGTCTTTCTCTGTCCGACTTATTCACTTAGCATAATACCCTGTAGGTCCATTCATGTTGTCACAAATGGCAAGATTTCATACTTTTTTATGGCTGAGTAATATTTCATTGTGTATGTATACATACCCATCTTCTTTATCCATTCATCTATTGATGGACACTGGGTCATTCCCTATCTTGGCTGTTGTGAACAATGCTGCAATAAACATGGGGAGGCATGTATCTCTTCCAATTAGTGTTTTCATTTTCCTCAGGTAAGTACCCAGAAGTGGAATTACAGGATCATGTAATATTTCTCCTTTTAACTTTTTGAGGAAACTGCATAATGATTTCCACAGTGGCTGCACCATTTACATTCCCACCAACACTGCACGAGGGTTCCTTTATCTCCGATGCTTGTTATGTCTTGTCTTTTGATAATAGATATTCTGCCTGGTTTGAAGTGATATCTCATTGTGGTTTCAGTTAGCATTTCCCTCATGATGAGTGTCTGTTTCATGTGTCCGTTGGCCATCAACATGCCTTCTTTGGGAAAATGTCTATCCAGGTTCTCTGCCTTTGTCCTATTAGAAAGTGACTGCTTAATGCATATGGAATTCTCTTTTGAGGTGACTAAAATCTTTAAGAACTTCTTTTTGGGTTCCTGGACCCAATTCAGTGTGTGTGTGCCTGTGGGCTTCCCCACACCAATGAAGAATTTTCTGACACTTACCAGTGTCTGAAATTCAACTCTGATGCCTATCTACCTGAGATAGTCTTAGACACCACAAGTTAAGAGTTTGGTCCTACAAGATTATCCCCCCCGGCACCCTCCCCCTGCCCCCTACCTTCCAATGCTCTGCACAAGTCCAGGTTATCACCTGTGTTTCGGACCAACCAGCTAGAGACTGGAGGTTCCGCTGTCTCCCTCCTTGAACGTCAGATGATAGTCCCCATCCAGGTTGCTATCTGTACTTTTGACAGACTGGTTGTAAATCTGCAGCTTCCACGACCCCCTCCTTGGGTTCAATTAATTTGCTGGAGCAGCTCACAGAATTCGGAGAAATATTTTACTTACTATATGACTGGCCTATTATAAAAGGATATATAACTCAGGAATAGCCAGCTGGAAGAGATGCAGAGGGCAAAGAATGGAAGAGGGTGTGGAGTTTCCTGTCCTCTGAAAAAGCATGCCATTCTCCCTGAATCTCCATGTGCTCACCAGCCAGGAAGCTCTCTGAACCCCATCTTTTTGGGTTTTTATGGAGGCTTCATTTCAGAGGCATGCTTGATTAAATCTTTGGCCATTGGCAATTGATTCAACCTCAAGCCTCTTTCCCCTCCTGGAGGTCAGGGGGTGGGACTGAAAGTTCCAACACTCTAATCACATGGTTGGTTCTCCTGGTAACCTGCCCTTAACCTAGGTGCAGCCCCAAAGTCACCTCATTAACATTACACCATTGTTGCTGTCAATTGCTTAGGAAATTCCAGTGGTTTTTGGAGCTCTGTGGGGAGGAAGACCAAAAATATAAATATATTTCTCATTACAAATCACGATATCATACAACTCTATGGGACAACAATGTGAACATACATTTATACCATTAGTGTGCGGATTTGTACACTTGAAGATGGCTCATTTATGTTATATGAATTTCAGCTCAAAAAAAAAATAGTACAATCTCCCCTAGATTTACATGCTAAGTGCATTTTCAGAATTCAGCGAATACTAAAACCATGCAAAAAATGCTGGATGTCTATATGTAAATCCAAGTTAGGGTCCAGGCTCAGCTACATTATAAATAGGTTTTTCTCCTACACGACTGTGTAGTGAGACATTCAAAAGTTGGATAGGATTTTGTTGAGCAGGATAGCCCCTTCGAAGCATGGCAGAAAGTCTAGAATCCGCAACCGCAAAGCAACCTCACCGCGTAGGCGGAGGGAAAGCCGAGGCCCGAGGCCCAGGGGTGAGTGAGAGCGTCCTGTGTCTTTGTTCTTCCGTGGTCCACGGATGCACCTGCCAGGTCTCTGCGTCCAGTACCTCCATGCTGCCTCACTGTTCTGCTCCAGGAATGCTTAAAAGGAATCACCGTGAGACCTGTGGGACAATGTTGGAAGCATTCTACCCTCTCCTCATTCTAAAAGAGAAAGCCTGGTACTTTATTCCTATGCTGTCAATCCTAGTGCTGTGAGCAGACCTTTGGCTTTGAGATGTTGTTACATTTTGGTTTTGTTTTCTAAAGCGCTCGTGCCAAAGCGATGGTGCTTAAATTCACTGTTCCTTTGGCTCCTTTTCTCTTTGGCTTTGGGGAGAGATGCTGAAGCTAATGCTGTTTGGCTTGATCTGGCTGTCTGGTCTTCTAGAAACCACTTGCTCTTTGCTTTTCCTGCTTTACTCCCCTGACTGTACCTTTTTGGCCAGCCTTTCTCTGGGGTCAACAGCAAGACAGCCCCCTGACAGTTCGCCTCTGGTAAGGTCACCTTGTTTAACCACAGACATTTGGGGAAGAATGACCAAAGTGGAGGTGGTGGGGGAGAGAACAGCTTGGAACATGGAGGGTCTAAGTGGTCAGGTTAGGGTACCCCTTACGAGTACTCTCTCCCTGTTCCTTTCTCTAGCTGCTTGTCTGAGGGACCCTGGGAAGGGCCAGGCTGGGAAGGGCTGGGCATGGGAGCTCCTCTGGGGGACAGAGGCCTTGTGTTGTTCCCTTGCGACTAGGTCAAGGGGACCCTGGGTCGTGGAGAGGATGCCGGCAGGAGGGGATGGTGGGGACGGAGGACCCCAGCCCAGTCCAGATTCTGCCGGTGCAGCGTGATGGAGGAACCTGGGGAGGACCACATCCAGGCATCTGGGAATGATTTCCTCCGTCTGTCAGAACCAATGCATGTCTCAGATGTTTTTACTCCGAGCGCAGCTTTCTGCCTCTTGCCATCAGTCTCTTCAGATGTTTACCAGGAGCTCTAGGCCAGCCACGTGGCAGCGGCCTCATTTGCTTTTATTTAGTTCATATGAATTTGAGCTGTTTTGCACATAAAAAGAACCAAAGGAACATTAACTGCTAACCACTCATAACCCTCCATGTGCACATTCGAGCTTCGTCTGTGCACACGCTCGCACTGGGGGAACAGACTGTGTGGGGCTCTGCTTCATTCATTTTGCATCATTTCATGTACACCTGGCTCGCACACTTGCATTTTGGTGCCCAGGTAGGGCTCTTTCATGAGAAAACATCACAACCTGGCCATTCATGTATTGCATGCTGCCTCAAGATACCAAATTTCCTTTCATGTAAATAACAACTTGTTAACCTTCTCTATCATGCTTTTAATGCATAGTCCTCCCAAAAGGAAGTGCCAAGTTCAATGGTATAAACTCTGTTGCTCCATCTACATGCTCCTAGATTATTTCAGGATGACAGGCCCAATACTCACTGCTGTCAGGGAAGCAGGCTATTTCTCTTGCTGCCATCACTCCATCATTCATCCGGCATGGGTGCTTGCTGTGCACCTACTGGGCACAGCCAGACGCTGGGGGAATGGTGGCAAACAAGACACAGGCCCTGGTCCCTGGTCCCTGGCCTCCTGGTGCTCCCAATTTCTGTGGTTTCTCAAGATGTGGTCTTGGATCATCACACTGGAATGGACCACACGCAGGTCCTGGAATCACCTGGGGTAGGTACCTATTAAAAATGCAGATCCCTGGGGCACCTGGGTGGCTCAGATGGTTAAGCGTCTGCCTTCGGCTCAGGTCGTGATCCCAGGGTCTTGGGATCGAGCCCCGCATCGGGCTTCCCGCTCCGCGGGGAGTCTGCTTCTCCCTCTCCCACTCCCCCTGCTTGTGTTCCTACTCTCGCTGTGTCTCTCTCTGTCAAAAAAAAAAATAATAATAATTAAAAAAATGCAGATCCCTGGGACTCGCCCCCGACGACTAAATTAGAATCTCTAGATCCGGAGCCCCAGAACCTGCATTTCCAACGAAATCTCCCAATGCACATCACATGCGAGCACCACTGATCTCAGAGAATGAGTGAAAGTTCCCTTTTGCTTAGGAGGAAACACGAAGAACCCAGGACAAGGTGTGGGAGACTGGCTTGATGGGCCAGCTGGAGCAGGGAGATGACAGAAGTGTGCAGGTCTTCCTGCCAGAGTGTCACCTCCCTCAGGACACAGACCAAGCCACCAAACCCAGGACAGGCTGTGACTAATGAGCAAATCAAGTAGATAATTTTTTGCCGCCCCTGAGCAGTTCCCTCCCATGGGTGGAGCGGCCTGGGCCACAGAGCAGGATTAGAGCATTTTTCTGGTGTCGAGATCACTGTTTCAAATTAGTTGAGTGAAGCCAAGCAGCTGGGGAGGGAACATGTGGTTCTGCTCGGGGAGGGAGCCACGGGAGGCATGCGGGCTCACCCCTTCCCTGTGTGCAATCCGACCAGGCGCGCAGAGCAGATGAGCCAGGCAGCCCAGAAAGATCGCCGTGCTGGTGGTGACGGAGAGAGAGGCGGCGCCGGCTGAGGGACATCAGGCTGCTCTGCCAAGTCAGGGAAGAGTGCAGCCTTCAGTGGGGGTGGGGGGGAGTGGGGAAGAGGGCTGGAACCAGCTATGTGGGAGTGGCGTGGCGAGCAGGATGGGCAGGGCTAACTGCAGGCCGTGGTTCTGGGAGAGGGGAGATAGAAACATGCAAGTGTCAAGTGTGTGGCCCCGGGAACTCCCCCAGGCTTGTGACGTCCAGTGGCCAAAAGTGAGGTGTCTTTAACTTTCTACAGATAGGGTTGACCTCCGACGTGATATACCAACCTGGAGACTTGGTGTCTTCCGTGGCACACAGCCTGGGTCTAAATGTCCAACATCCTGCAGGCATTTTCTTGGGTGCTGCCATGGTGGGGTGGCCCTGGGCCCACTGGTGGTCTCAGCTCTCATTTAGTTCCCTATTTGGGACAGTCTCCTGAAGGTGGTGCAGGCATGCTCCCCCCAACCAAAAGTAGGCTGGGGCCTTATTGTGCTGCTCTTGGCAGATGCCGACGTGCTCTCCATGCATCCCACAAGTCAAGTTTCTGCCTTTGCTCCGAGCAGCGGTCCGTTGAATGTGCATTTTCATTAAGGCCTGGGTCACTGCATGTGTTATAGTTTGAGTCCCAGTTTGGAAATGCTCCGAGTGTGGCTCTATTTCTTAATTCAGGAAAATGTCCCTCAATCACTTTCTTTCTGGCCTGATCCCATAAAGGCAAAAACAGTTGAGCCAGCACAGGCCAGTCTTTGGATGATACCCGAGTGGCTTCTGAGTCAGCCCAGGGTTGAAGGTGTTAGGTGGATAAGCCCTCAGGACCTTTCTGCTGAACACCAGGATCCACTCACATCATCTGATGGAGGACATCTCATGTTTTCCAACGACTCAGGATGTTGGTGGGCATTAGCATAGCTATGGAAAGACCACACCAAAATACAAGGAAGAATCTGTGACCTCATTTATACGAACTCAAACTGCTTACCATCTCTGCTGGGGAACAGGATGTGTGTGCATGTGCGTGCGTGTGCGTGTGTCTCCCCAAAAAGCACAACTGTAATATTCGGCTGAAGAGTAGAGAACAAAAGCAAACAATTGGGGAAGACCATCTATTGATCAGCCGTAATGCTGTATTTGGTGTTGGCTTGAAAGGAATCATTCATCAAAAGTAGTCAAAAAGAGAACAGAGGAGAGAGCAAACGCTTCCCGCCCTTAAATCTCTCACTGTTGCCTTTCACAGGAACAGTTTCTCACGCAGAAAAATCTGTTTTCAGTTGGACTGAAAAACTGCCCCGTGAGTCATAAACGTCTCTATATTTGTAAGGCTCTTCACAGTTGACAAAGCATTTTTGCAGAGTTTTTTTCATTTGATCCTACCCACAGGGGTGGAGTGACTAATCCAAGACCGCACAGATAGAGAATGGCAGAGTGGGGCTGGATTCTGACTCCAACGAGGCCTCGTTAAGTTCACGGGGAAGCTGGATCTCGAGGACCAAGGCAGCTGCGATTGGGGGTGGGGGGCTGTTGAACTTGACATAAGAGATGTTAATATTTTACGTGGTTTTTTTTTTACACGTAAAGTATTTTTTCCTTGCCCTGATTTGGGGTCTAGGGAAACTCTCAGCCTCGTTTTCCCTCCCAGGCTGAGGGTGGCGACATGGATCTGTCTCAGCAAGCAGAAAGGGTCAAGTGGGCTTTCTTATCCTACGGGGAAAGGGATTGTGTAAATATCAAAACAACAAAAAATGGATTCCTGGAATAGTTTTTAAATACAACCACTCATCTGACTCATTACTCTCAGGAGCAATTCTGTTTCACCTCCCCAAAGGTGGGTCATGCCCCCCAGTACCTGTTAGTTCATACAAAGAGGGATGAGCCCCACTGAACAGCACAAACAACTATCAGCAGATTTGCTTTAGTGTGGAGGTTTCATTTTTTTAAGTTTTTATTTTAATTTCAGTTAGTTAGCATACAATGTTATATTATTTCCAGGTAGAGTGATTCAAGAATTCCACACATCACCCAGTGCTCCTCACGGTAAGTGTACTCCTTAACCCCATCATCTGTTTCACCCTTTCCCCCACCCATTTCCCCTCTGCTAACCATTAGTTTGTTCTCTATAGTTAAGAGTCTGTTTCTTGGTTTGTCTCTCTTTTTTCCTTTGCCCATTTGTTTTGTTTCTTAAATTCCACATATGAGTGAAATCATATGGTATCTGTCTTCCTCTGACTAACTTCTTTCGCTTAGCATTATACTCTCCAGTTCCATCCATGTCATTGCAAGAGGCAAGATTTCATTCTTTTTAATGGCTGCATAATATTCCATCGTATATACATACCACATTGTCTTTATCCATTCATCAGTCAATGGATACTTGGGCCATTTCCATAATTTGGCTGATGTAAATAATGCTGCTATAAACATAGGGGGGTAAATTAGTGTTTTTGTATTCTCTGGTTAAATAGCCAGTAGTGTGATTGCTGGATTATAGGGTAGCTCTATTTTTAACTTTTTGAGGAAGCTCCATACTGTTTTCCAGAGTGGCTGTATCAGCTTGCATTCTCACCAACAGTGCAATAGGGTTCCTTTTTCTCCACATTCTTGCCAACACTGTTGTTTCTTATGTTGTTGATTTTAAACATTCTGACAGGTGTGAGGCGATATCTCATTGTAGTTTTGATTTGCATTTCCCTGGGGATCAGTGATGTTGAGCATCTTTTCATGTGTCCGTTGGCGTCCTGTGTATCTTCTTTGAAAAAATGTCTAGTCATGTCTTTTGCCCATTTTTTAACTGGATTTTTTTGGGGTATTGAGCTTTATAAGTTCTTTATATATTTTGGATACTAACCCTTTATCAGATATGTCATTTGAAAATATCTTCTTCCATTCCAAAGTTTGCCTTTTAGTTTTGCTGATTGTTTCCTTCACTGTGCAAAAGCTTTTTATTTTGATGGAGTCCCAGTAGTTTATTTTTGCTTTTGTTTCCCGTGCCTCAGGGGACCTATCTAGAAAAAAGTTGCTGCAGCCAATGTCAGAGAAGTTATTGCCTGTGGTCTCTTCTAGGATTTTTATGGTTTCAAGTCTCACATTTAGATCTTTAAGCCAGTTTGAATTTATTTTTTTGTATGGCTTAAGAAAGTGGTCCAGTTTCATTCTTTTGTATGTGGCTGTCCAGTTTTCCCAACACCATTTGTTAAGGAGACTTTTTCCCATTGGATCTAGGAAATCTGCTTTGTTAAAGATTAATTGACCATATAATTGTGGGCTTATTTCTGGGTTTTATATTCTGTTCCATTGATCTGTCTGTTTTTGTGTCAGTACCCTACTGTTTTGATTACTTCAGCTTTGTAATATAACTTGAAGTCCAGAATTGTGATGCCTCTAACTTCACTTTTCTTTTTCAAGATTGCTTTGGCTATTCAGGATCTTTTGTGGTTCCTTACACATTTTAGAATTGTTTGTTCTAGTTCTGTGAAAAATGGTGTTGGTATTTTGGTAGGGATTGCACTGAATGTATAGATTCAGCATGGACATTTCATAGTTTCTAGGAGATCATTACCATCCCTGGGGCACAGAGGTCATCCTCAGAAACATGGAAGTTAACAATATGAATATAAATATGAATATGAAGCAAAGGCCTTTATAAAGTAGACTCAGTGTTTTATTGTTTCAATGCATTTTGATATTAAATGAATAAGTAATGTGAATTACATCTAAACTACCCAAATCTGCAAGTCAGCATCTGTTCTTTTTAAGTCAACACCTTGAACTTATTATTACTATTAAAGGCTACAGACAGGGTGTTTTTCTCTGCTTCAATCAGGAATGTAATCTGAATTTGCCACTATTTGCCTACCCCTGACTTGTTATTGGCTTCCTATTTGTATGTGTGTTCAACGCCTGTTATCTCTGGACATAGGCGAGCAGCTAATATTGCTAAGACTATCACTCTGAACAAACTTCCCATTTCTTTGTTTCCTTTGTAAATAATTATGCTAAATTTATATCAGTCACTTCCCCCATATGTCCCTGAATTTTCATGTATGGAGCTGAGCTGATATAAGAAAGTAGACCGGAGATACAGATACCTTTTTTTACTTCTCGTCTGGCTAAATTTACCATAGGATACCTCAGAGGCAACTAGCCATACAGGACACAGGGTACTTGGCTCTCGCATGGGCATGTTCAACTTCCTAGCGTTGACTTCCCCACTGTTACCACCGACAGTGAACTCCTCGGCGGGCGAGAGGAGCAGCCCCCCTTCACTCACAATCAGCACCAGCTGTAGTCCAATTAAACTCAACAGTGAACAGGTGTTCACTGTAATGACTTCCACACAAAAGCACGCTTCCATTTAATACTCTTTACATCTGATACACTAACAGCCCCAATGAAAGGGAGTAGTAGAAAAAGAGATGGAATTTGATGGAGGAAAAACAGCAACCCCCAGACTCCTTCACAATCAGCATCAGAAGCCCCAATTAGCCTCAACATTTCACAGGTGTCCGCAGGAGGGTATTTTTATGCAGAACATACTCAAGTCAATTGTCTCTTAAGAACTTCTTTGAAGACATTTTGAAGTTTTTCAAATTCAGGCAGCTTGCTCATATTACTGTTACTACCACTATTTAATGGCTTTCAGGATTCTACCCTGCTAGACATGCATGGGCAGAAATATTAATTATACTTATGTAAATCCTAAAAATGCTCTCGGCCCATTCATTGCTTTTTCCCCCAAATTCTTTTACATTTGAGGTCTGTGCTCCATTTGAAACAGAGAAATCTAGAAAGCACTTCTTGGGAATAGATTCCTAGTAGTGTTATTACTCCTATTGTGTTCCAATCAGTTCTGGAATGTCCACAGTATGCACTGCTGGGAAGAGAGAAATGACAAGGGACAACTTTCCTGCTGCTGGGAATCAATGCAGGACTGGTTGCCAGCTGAGGACCCAATCAGAGTCACTCCTGTGGCTCACCCCAGGCTCAGTGGAAGCTGACTAATTACCAGAGGACTCTGGTAGATGAGTTGGTGGCTCTTTGTTCAGACCCCTCACCCTACAGTATGGTGGCCACCAGCACTACCAGTTGGTCCTTCTTTGACTTTGCATTTAACAGAGATTCATTGCCTCCAGGGATAGTGGAGAAAGGAGGTGAGTAGGTCTGAGGTGGGGACTTTAGAATTCTGCCTTCTCAATTCAGTCACAAAATAAGGCACCATCCTCAATGTACCACATCTCATGGTGCAGAAAGCCATTTTTTAACTTTGCCAGAACCAATTTGATAACTCACACCAGAAAGAAACCTAAGTCAAAACCAATCCCAGATGTGGAGCACATGCTGGTGAAGGTGTCAACTGGTAAAATTACTAAAACCAGTGGATTTCCATAACTGAAGCTGGACTTGAGAACAGACAACTCCATTCCCAGTTATAATCCCAGCAGAAATTGTGGTAGGCAGACACTAAGATGGCTTCCAATGAACTCCACCTCCTGAGATTCATGCCCTTGTGAAATCTTCTCCCCTTGAGGGTGAATGGTACCTATGACCTTCTTCTAACTAGTAAAATACAACAATTATGATGGGATATGACCTCTATGATTACGTTTCCTAAAATTGTAACTTGTCTTGCTAGCAGACTCTCTCTATTGCCTTCTTGGCTTCCATGCTTTGATGTTGGAGAGGCTTCCATGAGAAGGAACTAAATGTGGACTTTGGCCAACAGTGAGCTAGGAACTGAGGCCCTCAGTCCAACAGTTTTCCAGAAATTGAATTATGCCAACCACAGTGGGAGCTTGGAAGTAAATCCCTCCCCAGTTGGGATGTCAGATGAGATCCCAGCCCTGGCTGACACCTTGATTCTGCCTTGTGAGGGACCCTGAAGCAGAGGATATAGCTAAGCCATGTTCAGACTCCTGACCCACAGAAGCTGTAGGAGAATGTATGCCGTTTGAATTGTGTGGTAATTAGTTACACAGCAATATATAACAAATTCAGAAATGTTTACAAATGTGCACCCAAGGACCTGTATAAGAATTTTCATAGCAGCATTCTTCATAATACCAAAATAAGAAACAACTCAAAAGTCTGTGGATGGTAAGGTGGATAAATAAATTGCAGTATATTTATATAGTGGAACTGTAAGCAATGCAAAAATAACCAACTCTAGCTATCTGCAACAATATGGGTGAGTCTCACAAATAATTGAGTGGAAAAAGCCAGACAGACACAAAAGAGTACATGCTTTATGATTCAATTGACCTAAAGTTCTAAAACAGGCAAACTTTGAAACTTAGGATGGTGGTTGCTTTTGGGGTTACGTAGTGACAGGGAAGGGACATAGGGAAGTTTTTGAGGTGCTGATAAATGTCCTGTTTCTTAATCTGGGAGCTGGTTACAGGACTGTTTTGCACCCTTTTATGTATGTATGTTATAAATTTACAATTTTTTTAAAAAGCCCCCTTTTTTCTAACAGGTGATCTTTTCAGCACATGATATTGATAGATGTGTGCTCAGAGAGGGGCATTATCTTTATAGACACAGTGTCATCATACATCAGGAAAGGAGAACACTGATTTCAAATGCCTCATTTAACAGAAGAGGCAAACGGAGTTGCAGAAAGGCTCAGGGAGGTAAAGTGAGTTGCAGAAGTCAAGCTTCCAATTACTGACAGAGTAGAAACTGTAAAGCAGGTCTCTTGTATATTCTGGTTAAATGTGAGTGCAGAATAGCTGTGGACTGTCTTTCATGGTTCCCCATGCTTGAGGCCCTTTCTTTACCACCCTATGAGATTGCCTGTTGATGTCACAAACTGAGTTAAAGATTACTTTCCCAGATTGCCTGGTGCCCAGCTCAGTGTTGGCCTTTAAACTGGACAATATCCAATAGGAAGGAGCCTTTTGGTATCCTATTTCAAGCTTCCACCTTGTTCTGTTTCACTGGAAACCTCTTTGCTATTTGTTTCGAGGCGTTTGTCTTGCACCATGGCTAGTGATCTTTATCTGACCCTCCATCCACAGCCTGGTTCTCGCCCAGTGCAAATGAAACTCAATCCCTTTCCCTGGTGCTGAACTTGGCAAACTTTCTTGGCTTTGATTAGGACTCATCTTTCAGTGTGTATTTGCTGCTAGCAGCTCTGGGTTATGACCTTGACAGGGAAGCCTGTAAGTATCTTGCTGGGTGTGCCTCAGTCTCTGCAAAAGAGGAGAGAAGCATTTTTTTTTTTCAGTCAGAGATTTACAAATATCAAATCTCTCCATATTCCAAGTAAGTTCTTACATTCCATTTTAGGAAAATATCAACTGGTGTAGGCAGAGAGGAGCGTGAACTACCTGCCCTTTCCCCTGGTCTCCTCTTCCAAGATCTGAGAGGTAGGTTATAAAATTAACACAATGAATGAGACCATACACACACAAATGCACATTAGAGACAAAAAGTTGGCCATGTCAGAAGAAGGCAGATGATGGATGTGACAGTAACCCCACTGATGGTCTGGATGGGTCTAAAGAGAGAATGTGTCAATCAGAAAGGGAATTGGTGGGCATGGAACTCAGAGGACAGGCCAGAGGGAGCCCGGAAAAGCTGGTGTGAATGTTCCAGGGGTGATGGCTTCATCAGGTCCCAGCCGTGTGAAGCCATCAAGCTTTCAAGTCATCTAACTAAACTGCCCTTGCTCTGATTCCAGACTCACTAAGGAGCTTTCCAATTATAATTGACTTCCTGTGTAGATTTTCTTCAGGGAGAAAAAGTGCTGGGGAGAAGAGTGTGAGGATTTGATCTTTCTGACAGCTGCACATCCCCTTGTCAATAGAGGTATTGACATTTTAGTGAGAAGTTTTGGTGTTTTTTGAGTTTAGTTCACATAAGTCAGCCCTCCTAAGTCAGGCAAATCCTGGAACACTAACAAGATTGAATTTTTGGACCTGTAAGTCTTCTGGCCAGACCTTGGACCGTGAAAAATTCATTAAGATAATGCCACTTTGGAAAGCCTCTTGGTAGACTGCCAGCCAGCCATTTCCTGGTAATATTCAACATGGCTTTGGGCCCACTTTCAAAAATCCTGATGGTACCTAACTGGATTGAGAGGATGAGAAAGGGAGCAGAGAGGAGAGGAGGTAAGTGGGGTAGTCCATTCAAATTGGTTTTCATCGAGGCTACAGATGGAAATGGAATCTTATTGAAAATAGATTTATGTGTTTCTTAAATGGGGATAGATACCCTTCTCAGAATATGCAGCAGTGTTCTTGGGATGAGTAAAGATAGGAGATAAAACTCAGCATGACTTTCTGGATGATTAACTCTTCTCCCTGATTTGGGGAGATAGAGAAATTAAGACATTAACTAATGAGGTAAACTTACCCAGAGTTGTTGCTAGGTAATTAGGGATTATATTTCCTGGCTTCTATCGCATTTAAGTGGGGCCATGTGATGACTTTTTGCTCAAGGGATGTAGGGAGAATGGCTATGAATTCTGGGCTCAAGCAAGTAAGAAGCACTCCTTTCCTCATCTCACAGTTGAATGGAGAGGTCACAGAAACCCTGAAGGAGGGTAGAGTCACAAGACCACGAGGCAGGCTGTCCACTTGCCAGCCACACCCACATGGACTTCTGTGAGTGAATCCATGTCTAAAGCATTAAACCACTGAGTGTTTGGGCTCGATTTGTTACAGCAATAGCATTACTTTCATAGAACTGAGCAGTGATTTAAATATTTCTACATGAAAGCAAAGAGTCATATAATAGAATATAAACTTTACATGAATTCTTAAGTTAAAACTGAGGCTTCAAAGACCTATTTTGCTCATGGCAGGCTGTTGGCCCCTGGTGCCTACAGAGTGACACATTCACTTTCCTCTGCTGGGTGAACTTGGTGGGAAAGTTTGACAAGGACCAGACAAATTCATGTCATGGGGGAGTAAAAGCTGTGGTTGTCCTCTAGACTGTAGAATCTGTAGTACATACTGACTCAAGGCAAGATTGAAGTAGGGGAAGTTAGATTTCAGGTAACCTTTCTCCAGTCCTTTACCTCCAAACTGACATGGCTCACACTGTCTATCAGTGGTTTACACCCTGGCCTGCTTTTTAGGCAAAACCCTCATGTTTTAGACCCTTCCTAACTTGTGAATATTCATTCCGGTTTACATTCCCTTAGGAGCCTGTAAGGTGAGGCTAATATGTCCAAAGAACTCAGGCTAAGTGACAGGGATGGCAAATATGTGTCATTTCTCATACCAAGCCCCTTTCCACATCCCTGCAGATATCAGTGATTTGGGCACACACTACCTTCTGCTGAGCCAGGTGGGGCCTCAGAGCCTTCTCAGGCCAGAGTCCCAGGCAGCGCCTGTGAATCTATTAGTGCTGGCTCTTGAATTGGATTCAACTTGCCATCCTGGATGAACGGTAGATCATAGTAGCTTCATGGATTATCTCTCGTGGACAATATTTGCCTTCCAACACTTCTCTTTACTCCATTAATCTAGTAGAGGAATCTGGAAATTTCTAGCACAGTGGCAGCTCCAGTAGAAGAGAGATTTGGGACAGAGACCATATTCCATTGCTCCTCAGATTATACCACTAACCTACTGCCTTTCAATTCAATTCAGTTCAATTCATTTCAATTCAATTCAATTCAATTCATTCAATTCAATTCAATTCATTTCACTTCACTTCACTTCAATTTGATTCAGTAGATACTATATTTATTTCACTGACAGTAAAGCAGGCTTTGTCTAGTAAGTCACACTTACCTCCATCATCAGCAAGTTTTTATTGAGCACCTGCTGTGTACATGGCAACTAACTAGGTGCTCAGATGTTTCTTCTGTGATTATGTTGATTTATAATCATCATATAGAGTAACTCTGTTCTCTCTCTCTCTTTCCATTTTTCCTCTGGGGAGCTGATCTCCTGGAGGAACCTTCTTGTTCTGCTGTCTACACCACCTGGGCTGTTTTTACTGCACTCAGACCCCTCTCACTGCCCTTCCCCCCAAGCATGCTGAGTGGAGGGAGCCCTTCTTCTTCACTGTGGGGCCTGTCAAGATAGGTTTGCCCTACCCTCCCCCTCCTCAATGTTCCTAAGCCATGGATTTCTGATGGGGCCACAACTCTCCCTGCCGGGACCCAGAAGTCTCTGCCGGTTGCTCATCAGGCTTTTTTGTCACAGCCTCCTTTCGGGCTGCTTCACTGAAGTGCTGTTGGAGCGAAAAGAGCAAAGTTTTAAAAATTCTCTCTGTCTCCTGGGTGGCTCAGTTGGTTGAGCGACTGCCTTCAGCTCAGGTCATGATCCTGGAGTCCCGGGATTGAGTCCCACATCGGGCTCCCTGCTCAGCGGGGAGTCTGCTTCTCCCTCTGACTCTCCCCCACCCCCATGTGCTCTCGCTCTCTCTCTCATTCTCTCTCTCAAATAAATAAATAAAATCTTAAAAAAAATTCTCTCTGTCTCTGTCTCTCTCTCTTTTTCTTTTGAGGGGAGGAGACTTCAGTGGGTAGGACTTTTTTCCCACCCACCCATTCTACATCATGTTCTAGATTGGGTCAGAGCTGATAAATCTCTCTCCCACCAGTGAAATGTGTTTAACTAGGTGACCATGGCTGCCAAGCAGAGCAGTAGCCGTCCTGGCCACTGCAGGAGAGATTGGGGTAGGGGAGGCAGCTGCCAGGACTCAGGGCTGGACATGTGCCTCTAGGTGACAGCCACATGCATAGACACAGTTACTAATGCTTCTACTTAAACCTTGGAAATAGAGTTAGAAAGGCATGGCTAGGTGGGCAGAGGGCAAACCTCAGCTTTCCCCAGCTGGGGCTACCTGATGGGTGTTGGGATTCCATAAAGCTGGGCTATGGGGGGAATGGGGCTTTGGTGCCTACCCTGCTAGCTATGGATACCACACCACAGTGGGAAGGGCTGCAAACATATGATTAGTTAATGAAAACTTGGATTTTGCAGAAAACAGCCAAATCTGTGGAAGGGTGGCAGCTGCTACATTGAGCCAAAGCCTCAGGAAAACCCTAAAGTTGTGGAATTTGCATATTTCCCTCACTCCTACCTAGGAGGCCAGCACAGAGCAGTCATTACAGGACTTTCCTGGAGGCATCAGGAAGTCAGGGGTAGTGATTTGTTTAGATTTGTCTGAATAGTCGCAGGTTGCCAAATTGCACAGACAGCTGCAGTCAGTTGCTTTCTTTATGCTGTTCAATCCATGCCATGCATTTTATCAGCTGCATCTCTTTTTCTCCCCTGGACATCTTGGGAAATCATCATAACTTCATAGGTAGAGTTCTGAATCTGTTCGTTTTCTGCAATATTGCTACATTTGCTCAACTGTATTATTAGCTGGAAGATGACAACTGACTGCAGCTTCATCATTTTTCCTTTTTTTTTTTTAAAGATTTTATTTATTTATTTGAGAGAGAGAGTGAGAGAGCACAAGAGGGGGGAGCGGGAGAGGGAGAAGCAGACTCCCCGCCGAGCAGGGAGCCCGATGCGGGACTCGATCCCGGGACTCCAGGATCATGACCTGAGCCGAAGGCAGTCGCTTAACCAACTGAGCCACCCAGGCGCCCTCATCATTTTTCCAACTTGGGTATTTGTTTATGGAATCCAGGTAGGAGAACAATGAACTATGTACATCACTCTTTCCACGCCTCAACATGCCTTGTTCCAGAAATAGTGGTGATGGCAGTGAGAAGGAGAAATTCAACTACACATGCACTAGGAATTTGATATAATAGGAATTCTGTGGGCAGCCTGGCTTTATCTGCCCAGAATTCCTTTGGGTAAAAGCAAAACACTTTTTTTTTTTTTTTTAACGAATCACTCTTTTTCACAGTAGGGTAGGGGTAAAATCTGGGAGCTGGCTTTTGTTGTGGTCTTTCTATCTTTTGGAGGACTCAACCTGCAATAATCCTGGAGCCTATTACTATTTATAGAAGGCGGCAACACTTGCACAGAGTGGAGTCTGTAAGTCAGGTTATAGAAAAGAGTTTATAGTTTCCCTTGTTTGATCATTAATTGGCTTAAATTGAATCATAGAATCTTAACACTGAGTGGAAACTTGGAAATAAATCTATGTCAATCCTTTCATGTTATAGATGAGAAACCTGAAGTGCAGAGAGATGACTTACATTTATAAAGACCCAGATCAGTGGCAGCGATGTCCAGGTGTATCAGGTATCCAGGTGTATGAGGTATCCAGGTGTATGGAATCTCCAGGTGTACCAATTATGTTTTCTGGTTGCAAACAACGGAAACCAACTCTGGAAACTTTACTGGAAATTTATTGAAAGTTTATTTGGAAGGATACTGGAAGCTTCCAAAGATAACAAGAAACCTAAAGAACCAGATTTAGAAATGGATTCAAAACAATGCATCTCTAGAAGGCTAGGAAGGGAGCCACCTAAGGAGCATCTGCTATCAGGAGCAATCTGGTCAGGGCGGAAATGGGCCTCAACTTTTTCAGTCTTATGTAACTCTATTGACTTTTCAGTTTACTTTTGCATGAGCTAAATTAAGACATGTCTCTTGCTAGCTCCTTGGCTAGGGGAAAACATGGTACCTGATAATAGTCCCAGAGAGCAGATCCAATGAAGAGGAAGTGATTCTCCTAAAGAAAATTTCAGTGCCTCTAGAAAGGTCCTTTGGGAGGACTTCAAAACAAGTATCTGGCAGGCCACCTGTCATATACCAGTTTCATACACGTGTGGCTCTATATTAGAGCTCCATATTCTTTGTTTTAAATTTGAATTCAATTAGCCAACTTAGAGAACATCATTAGTTTCAGATGTAGTGTTCAATAATTTATAAGTTTCGTATAACACCCAGTGCTCATCACATCGAGTGCCCTCCTTAATACCCACCATCCAGTTACTCCGTTCCCCCACCCTCCTCCCCTCCAGCAACCCTCAGTTTGTTTCCTATAGTTAAGAGTCTCTCATGGTTTTTCTCCCTCTCTGATGACTTCCCATTCTGTTTCCTCTCCCTTCCCCTATGGTCTTCTACCCTGTTTCTTATGTTCCACATATGAGTGAAACCATATGATAATTGTCCTTCTCTGATTGACTTATTTCGCTCAGCATAATACCCTCCAGTTCCATTCATGGCAATGTAAATGGTAAGTATTCATCCTTTCTGATGGCTGAGTAACATTCCATTTTATATATGTACTACATCTTCCTTATCCATTCATTTGGCAATGGACATCTCATGAGCTCCATATTCTATTCCATGCTCTGTTTGTCTGACCCAGTACCAATAGCATCCTGTCTTAATTATTGAAGTTTCACAAAAAAGCATGATATCTGGTAGGGCAATTCTTCCTTGCATGCTCTCTTCTTCATTAAAGCACAGGGTATTTTTTTCCCTTTTACTCTTCCTTTCAAATTTTAAAATCAGCTTATCAAGTTCCATGAAAGTGCATGTTAGTATTTTGATTGGAACTTTATTGAATTGGGGAGATGGACAACACTCTGCTCTTGTCTTCCTATTCATAATGTGATTTATCCTTTAATTTATTTGGGTCATTTTATTGGCTACTAATAAAGTTTTATAATTCTCCCTGTAGAGGTTTTACATTTATATTTAAATTTACTTCTAGGTTCTTGGTATACTTTGAAATTATTGTAAATTTTGTCTTCTCTTTAATTACATTTTCTGGTTCTTTATTCCAAGGGTACAGAAATGCAATTGATTTTCACTAAACTTGGTTACTATTTCTAATAATTTGCTCATAGATCTTTCTTGCTTTTCTGGGCAATTATGTCACCTGAAAACAATGACGGTTCTACTTCTTCCTTTCCATTCATTCCTTCTTTCTTTTTCTTCTCTCTCTCTCTCTTTTTTTTTTTTTTGCCAGTTGAGGCCCTAAATATCATGCAGAACAGAAATGATAAGACTAGACTGTCTTGACTCACTTCTGGTTTTAGAATTATTCTAATTTTTTCGCATTCAGGGTGATGTTTTAAAGTTATTTTAGAAGTACTCCTTATCAGGCTAAGGAAGTTTCCTCTCATCTTAATTTGCTGAGGTTTTTTGAAAATTTTTATTATGGTAAAATATATATAACATAAAACTTGCCATTTTAACCATTTTAAGGGTACGATTCAGTGGCATTACCTTCATTGTTATACAACCGTCACCACAATGTTTTCCCAAAACTTTTTCACCACCCCAGAAAGAAACTCTGTAACCATGAAGCAATAATACCCCTTCTGCTCTCCCTCGCCAGGCCTTGATAACCTCTACTCTACTTTCTGTCTCTATAAATGTGCTTATTCTAGATATTTCATGTAAGTGGAATGATACAATATTTATTCTTTTGTGTCTGGATCCTTTTGGCTAGTATCATGTTTTATCTTTGTGTGTGTGTGTGTGTGTGTTTCAGGCAGGGCTTGAACTCATGACCCTGAGATCAAGACCTGAGCTGAGATCAAGACTCAGATGCCCAGGCAACCCCTTTGGGTCCCCTCCTTCCTTGGGAGCTTTGTACTATCACTTTGCTATCGTTCAATGGACCTTGCTTTGCTGCCCACCAACCACTCTGTCTGGTCTACCTCTTCATTCTTCAAAGTGGCGTGACCAAGAACTGTGGGCACCAATGGAGAAAAAGATCCTGTAACATTATAAAAGCTAGTTTAAGGTTAATGGTTTAACTAAAACAAACATGTCTTTAGAGTTAGCAACTCTAAGTATAAAACTTTTATTCTACCTAAGTTTACTAGCCAATTAAATTCATGTTCTCTTATAAGCTCTGTCAACAAAATATAATGATTAGGATAATGACTGACTTTGTCTAATGTATAATAAAGCTTTTATAGGTAGTGAGAATGTAAGTGTTAAGAACAAATAGATTAAATAAAAAGTTTTGGGTAAAAATTTAAAATAGCTTTAAGTCTTTTTGATAACTTAAAATCTTAAAGTTTTGTTAAGTTAAATGATGAGTTGAATTCATTAAATATCTAAATCATTTCCAACTGAGACAAAATACTAGATCATTAATTATTAAACATAGGATTATCTACTTTTGGCTTCTTATTACAGAAAAACTAAAGATATGTGGATATATTAATGCTCCATTGGAAAATTAAAAAGGCATATACTTCTAGACATTTCTAAACATATTCATAAATTTGCAAATTTAAAGTACACTAGTATAACAGACAATCCACAATTATTTGCTCCTTAGTTTTCACCAGAAACTAAGGTTTCTAAGGGTTAAGAATTCTAATTAACATATGTGATTAAAGCTACTAAAAGTAATGAGGGACACCAGGATGGCTCAGTTGGTTAAGCGTTCACTTTTGATTTAGGCTCAGGTCATGATCTCAGAGTTGTGGAATCAAGTCCCGCATTGTATCGGGCTCCCCACTCAGTGTGGAGTCTGCTGTTCCTCTCCCCCTGCTCCTCTCCTCTCTTTTTCTCTCTAAAAAAAAAAAGAAAGAAAGAAAAAAAGACTCAGATGCCCAACCAACTGAGCCACCCAGAAGCCCCCGCCTGATACCATGTTTTGATGTTTCAGAACATGTATGTAGCATGTATCAGAATTTCAGTCTTTTTTTGGATGAATAATATTCCATTCTGTGATTCTGGGTATAAACTACATTTTGTTAATCCCTTCATCTGTTGATGGACACTTGGATTCTTTCTACCTTTTAGCTATTGTAAATAATTATTTAATAAGTTTCTTTTTAAATCATGAATTTATGTTGAATTTTATAAATGCTTTGTTTGCGTATGTTGAAATGATCATGTGTATGTATTGCCTTTTACACTGTATTGTGTGAATGACAGTTCAAGTCATGCAGGGTCTCAATCACTTTACTTGCCATCAGTTCTCTCTCAGGAAGCTACTGGAGGATATTCTCCAACAAACTGAGGATGTAAACCAAGAAAGAGGAAGACAGGGGAGACAGGAAACAGAAGACTCAACAAAGAAAAGAGGAGGAGCCTGGTGACAGCCACGCACCCAGTACCGAGGTGCTGAGGGCATCTGGAACGGGTCAGGAGGACCCAACAGGGGTTTATTCAATAAGATGAAATTGAAAGTCTCTCTGTTGCATTCAAACACATGGAAAACAGGAGCCTGTGGAGTTGAATTAATGCTAATAATAGGAAAGCAAAATATTAACATCAGACAAAACAAAAAATGTGCACGGGCAAGAAAAAGTAATCATAGGATAGTTCATGGCTCATCTGTAAAGAAAATTTACTTAGAGATATAAACATAGAATATTAATCTATCTAAAAATGTGATGCAATGTCTTGGAGAATTGAGGGTAGGAGCAGGAGGAGTGCATGTGTGTGGGAGGGATGAAGACATTTGGCAAAAAAAGAGCTAGATCTTCACGTTCCATAGTGGGAAGTCTGTGCATAATGCCTCAAAAAGAACAATCACATATTAGAAATACAAACATGTTATTTGCTGATATGGACATAAACTCCCAGAGAACTCATGGAAAGAATTGAAATTAGTTGCCTCTGGGGAAGGGATAAAGGGGGCAGTGACTGGTATTTGTAGCAACAAAAAGTCTTACAGAATGATTTGACTCTTTAAATTTTGTGCCCATATAACCTTGACAAAAACTAAATTAAAAAGAAAGGAAACACTTTCTTCTCTATCATCCTCATATCCAATCAATCACCAAATATCTCCAGAATGTACTTCAAATCCATCCTCTTCTTCCGTCTCTTTTGTTTACGTGGCTCTTTTAACTTTTGTGTATTTCCAAGGAAAGTTGAAGGGACTATTCAAATAAGTACGTGACAATTTAAAATCAAGAGAAACCAAGGTTTAAAAATAGATTTCAGGGACGCCTCGGTGGCTCAGTTGGTTAAGTGTCTGCCTTCAGCTCAGGTCATGATCCCAGAGTCCTGGGATGGACCCACATCGAGCCCCGCATTGGGCTCCCTGCTCAGGGAGGAGTCTGCTTCTCCCTCTGCCTCTGCCCCTCCCCCTCCGGCTCGTGCTCTCTCTCTCTCTTTCTCTCTCTGTCTCACTCTCTCTCAAATAAATAAATAGAAATCTTTAAAAAAATAAGATTAGATTTCAGAAGGAGAACAAGCCCATAGACAGGCGCCCTGTCAATTTCCTGCCTCTAAACCTGAATCCACACCCATCCCCCCTCCTTCCCTACTTCAGTCAAGAGGTTGGCTCTCCTCCCACCTGAGAACCATTTCTTCACCTGCTGTCACTCTCTTAACCTCCTCAGGTATTTATTCCACTTTCCTTTTTATCTCCTCTCCTCTGGCCCCTTCATATGAACATTTCAACAAAACTTTGCCTCTCTCATTTTTTTAAAAAAAGCCCTTCCTTGATGTCTCAGCTCCTTCAAGCTACTATTGTCCTCCTTTACTTACCCATTTATTTATTTATTCATTCAATATGTGTTGAGTGCCTACTATGTGTCAGTCACTGTTTCAGACTCAGGAGCTCAGTCCTTGCTCTCAGGGTGCTTTTAGCCTAGTTGGGAGTTTATAGTCAAGTTGGGGAGATCATCCTTAAAAATCCACACAAATAATTCATTGCACTTGTGCTAAGTGATACAGAAGAAAAGTACAGTGGACAAGAAGAAAGTGTAATAAAGAAACCTAACTTCATGGGGAATTGGAGGAAAAGGTGGGGCATCAGGAAGCCTTCACGGAAGACACGCCATTTAAGCTAAGCATTGAAGGATGAGTAGAAGTTGGTTGGTCTGGGGATTGGGATGGGGCAGAGGGTAGAATGAACTCTAGGCAGAGGGAAGACTGTGAGTGACTGACCCTGATTTTGAAAGGGCGCCAAAAAGAAGACCATGTGCTGAATTATACTGAACAAGGGGGTGGGGGCACCAGGTCAGTTTGTGTTTGGTTAGAGGGATGGGCAGGGGCCTCTGCAGGCCCCAGTAAGGACTTGGGATTTTAGCCCAAACTCTTTGACTCAGCATTCACTTCCTCACCCAATATTCGCTCATCCCACCACACCAGGTTCCCACTTTAGTGAAAGTCCTTTTTCTAGATCACTTACGAGCTTTGTTGCTAAATTCAGTAGACTTTTTTCTTTCATGTAATTCACTTATTTTCATTAAACAACCATTTAGGGAATACTGTTCTGGGCACTGAAGATACAGTCTCCTGACACCAGTGGACCCTATCGACATGTCTCTTAAATTATTTATTTTCCCTGACCTCTGTTTTTCTCTTAGATTTTAGCTAGTATTTAGTCTTTTTTTTTTTTCAGACTTTTTTCTGCCCATTCTTAAAACATTGATGTTCCTGTGAAGTCCATCCTAGGGGCCCTCAAATCTTCTCACTGTCCTAGATGTATTTTAGATGCTCAAATTCTCTCAGTTCTGGTCCTGTAAATGTGCTGCTCCTTTCGTCTTGAATGCTTCTCCTCTCCACCCTTCTGCTCCATTTGGTAATTCTCTCTATCCTTTCGCTTCTGCTTACTTGTAACCTTCAGCAGGAAGTGGTTTATCTAAGTGGATTTATTAACTAACATGGCTTCACAAAGCACATACATCCTCTTGACTCTCAAATGTGGTTATAGAGCCCAGACTTCTTTCCTGAGCTGTGGACTTACACGTTCAACTACCTACCTAACAACCACATGTGAATGTCCTTCTGACACCTATAAACCAACCTGTGCAAAACTGAACTTGTCTTCCTTCTAAATCTGCTCCTTTTCTGGGCTTCTTTGTGTGCATGAATTACATGATCATTCACTTGTTTGCTTGAACCAGAGCATCACCATTACCTCTCTCCCCCAGGCTCCCATTCACCCTACTATCAAGTCCTTTCGCTCCAAAAGAACTCTGTCCTCTTTCCCCATACCCACTGCCATTTATTATTCCAGTTGAGGCAATTATCGATGATCACCCATCTGGTTTTTTGAAATAGCCTCTAGCTGGTTTCTATCTCTGTTATCGCTCTCCTGTAGCACACTGTTCACACTGCAGTCAAAGAGATCTTTGGAAAATGCAAATTTCCCTTTCTCCTGTTTCAGATCTTACTCTGGCTTCTCAATACCCTTAGAATAAATGTCAAACTCTGTGAAGTAACTTACACAGCCCTATGAGGTTTGTCTGCTACGTATCTCTCCAGCATCATCTCTCCAACACTCTTTTCCCCTCAACCCAGTTTAAACTTTATTTTAGTTCTTCACGTTCTTTTCCTGCTGGTCTCTTGAACATGTGTTCCCTTTATCTTGTACACTTCTTATTCTACTCCATTCACTTCACTTCTTAATTTCTACTTATCCTCACCTTTCTGCTTAGATGTCACTTCTACCAGGCAGCCTTCTCTGACTTCCCCTTATAGGAGGGAGTGGGCCCTCCTATGGGCTCCTAAGGATCCTTTATCTCCCTCATCATAGCAATTACTAAACTGGATAGTGATTGAGTTATTTATTCTCAGCTAGGCTGTAAACTCTATCAGGACAAAGATTAACATCGGTCTTGTTCACCATTTTAACATCAGTCCCCAACCCAGAACTTGGCACTTGGAAATGCTCTGCAAATATTTGTTGATGGACTGGCTGGATGTATTACCAAATTTTCTTTTGGGACTTGGGGCTCCTTTGAAGGGCTGAGCCAGGGGGAAGAATGTTAAAAGCTCTATCTGTGGTCTCATTGTTTTTAAAGCCCACTTGTGGCCTCTGATTGTTTTAAAGCCCCAGAGCATCAGAACTAATGGACCTAGTTTGTTAGCTCCAGATGTGCTCAGGCCAACACATGTGCAAATGGGGAACCACATCAAAAAAGGAGGAAGATGGTACCAGCTGACAGAGGCACCAACGGCAGGGATGGTGGAGTGACAGAGTACAGAGAGTGGTGAGCTACCCATAGCAGGGCTGGCTCTGCTATTGGTTAAAAATGATGCTAACTTAACTGGACTGGGTTTCATCTGGGACCACAATAATAGAGTCAAGGCGGTTAGCAGGAAATTCTCAAATCCTCTTAGAGAGATGTTCTTGAAGTGTGGTCCAGGTTCCCTGGTGGTCTGCAAGGCTGGTCTCCTGTCGGGTGAATGTTAACATTAGGCTTTTGTTGCTGGTATAAATTAGTAAGTGTTTATGATGGGCGTCCTTTGTTGTTTCAGTCAAAGCACTGCCATTCTTCTCCTGAATTCTCCATTTATCTTAGGTTGGTGAGTGGGAGCTGCGAGGGTGCGATCTTTGTCTCCCTGTGAGCAGGGAAGTCTGAGAAGCACGGCTCTGAGTAGTGACTTGGCCAACAAAGGGATAGAAGCCAGGAAATCATTCCACGTCTCTCGCTGTTGCCCTGCAGTCATTCTTCATGGGGCTGGCTGCTAGCCTCTAGCTTCTAGCTGCCTGGAGTGCAAATTGTAGGAGGAGAACTGGAATTACCCAGAAAGTGTGTTTTTTTCTGAGACTGCCACAGCGCAGCCACCATTAGGTCAGCAGGAAGCCGCTGTTGATGATAGTGGTGATGATAAGGGTAAATGAGTGCTTCGGCTCATCTGAACAATTTTAGACGAGGCTCTCTAATAGCAGAAGGGTCCAGTTATTGTCTCCCACTCCTTCTGCTCTGGAAGATCCATCCATTCATTCACTCAGCCATTGATATTTTTTTGAGAAACTATTATGTAGGAAGCCTAGAGCTCGACTCTGAGATAACACTGGTAAAGAAAACAGATTTGGCTCCTGACTTCATGGTACTTACAGTCTAGCAGGGAAGGTGAATGTCAGCCAGATAAAGACTCAACTGCTTAATTACAAATTGTGATGTGTGCTATAAAGCAAAATAACAGCGTGCCCTGAGAAAATGGGGCAATGTAATTTAGATTGAGGGGTCAGGGAAAGCTTCTCTGAGAAGGCAAAGAGGGGAGGAGAGAGTATCTTGGGCAGAAGAAACATGTGCACAGGGTAAAGCCTCAAAAGGAGCCAAGAAAGATCATTGCATCTGGAAAAAGTGAGCTAGGAGGAGATGATGAGCAAGATGAGGGTGAAGCAATAGGCAAAGGCCAGGTGATGCAGGTCCTTGAAGGTCATGTTAAGGATTTTGTACTTTATCCTAAGCACAATGGACAGCTGATGAAAAGTTTTAGGCAAGGGAATGATATACTTTTAAAAGATTACTTTGGCATCTTTGTGAAAATAAATAGGGGGCAAGAGTGGAAGCAAGGAATAAAAAAGGAGTGAAATACTGATTCGTGCTGCAACATGGATGAACCTTCAAAACATTCTGCTAAATGAAAGGAGCCAGACACAAAAGGTCACATATTGTTTGATTGCATTTATATGAAGTGTCCAGATAGATAAATCTATGGAGACAGAAAGCAGATGAATGGTTGCCTGGGGCTGAGGGGAGGTGACTGCTGAATGGAGATGAGCTTTCCTTTTGGGGTTATGAAAATGTTCTGCAGCTAGATAGTGGTGATGGTTGTACAACATTGTGAATGTACTAAATACCACTCAGTTGGGCATTTTGCAATGGTTAAAATGGTGAAATAAATAAATTTATCATGAAATAAAGGTTTAAAAAAAAGAAAAGAATGAAAGCAAGGAAACCAGTTAGGAATCCATTGCTTCTGTCTTTGTGAAAGCAAGGATGGCCTGGACCATGGTGGTGGGAGTAGACATGGGAGAGAAGTGAATAGATTAATATTTTGGAGAAAGAACTAAGAGGACTTGGTGATGGATTGGTGGTGGAGAGCGATGGAGAGAGAGGTTTAAAGGACCACTTCCAAGTTTCTGGCATGAACCCAACTAGCTGGCCTGGATCTGGGTTGGGTGGGAAGGCCAGTGTACAGAGTGGTGGGGGAGGGCAGACCCAGAGCCCATATTTGGACAAGTTAAGTTTGAGGTTCGCATGAGACAACAGGAGAGATGTCCAGTCAGCAGTGAGTCTGAGCCTGTAAGTGGGCTCAGGAAAGGGACCTGGGTTTGAGCTGTGGGCCTGTAGGTAAGCACAGGAGACAGTGCAGGTGAGAGAGGAGAGGGCCAGGTCTGAGCCCAGAGAGAGTTCAGTAGATGAGGAGGTGTTAACAAGAAGATTAAGAAGGGAGACAGGGAGGATGGTAGCAAGAAAGTCAAGAGAAGAGAGAGCAGGAATGCTTAATGAGAAGGAAGATGGCAGCATCTGGAACCTACAATGGGCTTCTGAGCAGAGAATAGTAGTAAGGACAATAATGAACATTTAAAGACTCATAGTCTACCAGACACTGGGCTAAATGCTTCACATGACTTCTCCTGGCGAATCTTCACAAGAACTCTATAATATCTTCTTCTTATAAATGAGGAAACTGAGGCATAGAGCTTTCCCAAGACCCCACAGCTAGTAAGCAGTGGAGCCAGGTCTCACACCTGGTTCTTGCTGACTCCAGAGGATCTACAACTAATCTCGACCCTCACTGTCTTGACTCTTGGCCCATGTGGATGAAGATGGATGTGCTTTAAACTCACCATTGTTGTATTAGAGCTTAGATTGAGAGGTCTCACCTTATTGGCAAATATACCTGAAAACAGCTTTGTTCTTCCAATAACTCCGGCCAGCTGTACTCTGTCGACCATGAGTCCCTCCCTACCTGCTAGAGCAGCAGGTTCCCTTAGCAACTTCTCAGTTGGATTCCATAAATTTTCACTCATTTCTGCTTATTAGAACAGTCTCCTTCTGGTTGTTAGAATTTGCCCTCATTCATTTTGCAGTTTCAACTTCAACCTCAGATTCTATTCATAGCTCTTTGTCTTCCTCCCAGCGCTGGTTGAGTTCACGGCCCCAGTGGCTCAGAGAGGAGGGAAAGGTGTGGTTAGCTGTCTTGTATACCCTCTCTTCCAATGCTTTTCCCTCTGTGGTGAGAAGTGGGGCTGGGAGGGATGGGGGTAGTCTCTTTCTACCTGATTGCCCCATGGGGAGCTTGTTTTTCTCCTTTCAGGAGATCATTACACTGGTGCAGCTTGTTGACCTTGGGTTTGGTATGGAGAAGTGGAAACACCAACAAGCCCTCAAGGGCCTATTGATGGGAGCTCAGCAGCTTCTAAGCTTTGGAATCCTGGACTATATATTTCAGACATTCCCCAGGTAGTACCTTGGAGCCACATTCCCCTGATATTGTCCCAGTTTGGCCCATGCCTTAGTGGTGTCAGGTAAGCTGGCAGCTCAGTGTCTACACTCAGTGGCCTCATTGCAGGGCCTGTAGGCAGGGTTAAATCCATCTTTAGTTCTTTTGGAAACTGGCACTTTCAGTCTAGCCATCTGTTCTCATTTCCTGCTACTAGGGTTAGTCAGGAAGTCCACGGGCTAAGAAGTCAACCAATCAAAATGCCAGCCTCCTTTTCTTACACATACCCCTAAATGTGATGAGTGAACCTCTGAGGGCACCCACTTCCCTGGCCCTGAGAGGGAACCCTCTCTCTTCTAACAGCCTCTCTGAGTTTCCCTGCCTTCTCTTTTATCCCTTTTGCTCCTGAGCACCAGAGACTCTGGAAAATGTGGAACTTTTTCTTTCAGTAGGGATTTCTCTATGTCTGGTATCATTTTTGGTTGGGAGAAGACCCCAATCAGTGTCTCACACCAGCTTACTATAGGTGACTATATGACTTTCAGAAAGCTGGCTGCCATGAAATCTTTCAGTTTTTAGATCCAGAATACCCATGAAGGAGTGGAAAGAACCTGGGATATGCCCGTTTAGGCTGACATAGAGGGGATTAAGGGGACACAGCACTGGACTTTTTTACCTCTTTACATTTTTTTCCCCTCAGAGATAAGGAGAATGAATAAATGATGTAGCTAACCCTCTGGACATCTAGGGCTCCTGAGGGTAATGAGTGAGGTCCTGGGGCCTAGTTTCTTTAGTTACTCTGAGAAAGGCAAATACTTGTCACATCTTCCTTCAATACAAATTCTACTGCTGTATGTCAAAGGCACCTGCCCCAACATTAGCTTATTTGATCCTCACAGGATACTATGAGGGAGACAGGATATTTCACAAATACTGAAGGTCAGCATGCTGATGTGTTCTACCAATGGTCACCCAATAAGTAAATGGCTTGGAGTTTCTGGCTTCACATCTGATTCTGCTGGCTACCTCTCTGAGGAAGTAAGAAGGTGAGAGAGGGAGGTAAGATTGGCCAGGAAAGAAGCAGTATATGTGTATGTGTGAGGGTTGTGGGTACACATGTTGTGTGCATGCGTGTGTGTGTGTGTATATGTTTTGTGTGTATATGCTTTGTGTATGTTGTCTCATGTGTGTGTCTTTCTATTCATTGCAGTAAGTAGGCCTCATGCTGGAGTCACCGGTGTTTCTGATGGGTGTAATAACTTAGAGGCTACCTTCAAAATGTCAGCAAGGTGGTTAAAAGCACGGACTAGAATCTAAGTTTAAGTTCTGGCTCCATTCCTTACTAGCTGTGTGGCATTGGGTAAGTTACTGTACCTCTCTGAGTGTCCTTATTGTTTAAATAATATGATCTTCTTAAAGTCTTGTGAAAATTAAATTAGTATATGTGACTAATAAATGCTATTATATTTAACATAATAAGTGCTATTCTTCTTAGTAATTACATCTTCATGCAAGATCACAGTCTCAATAATCAAGCTGGTATTATTTTAAAAGTATTCTGTTACATATACTCTGCAGAGTTGCTATTGAAGCTACAAACTCTGCAGGACAGTGTTTGGCCTCTATTTGCAAAGAAAAATTAATGCGTGTAAAATGCAAAGCTAGGGAAAAGCCCCAAACAGTCAATCAGTAGTAGACTATTTAAGGACCTGTGTGTATGTTATTAATAAAATATTAATTTAAACAACTTTCCTGTTAATCTTACGCTAAGATGAGAAAGATTACAGATGCAAAGATCACAGAAGTCAAACTGAAATTCTACCACCCTGAAAATGACTCTGGACTGGTCCTGAGCTGCAACTTTTTCAGTGTGATGCAGATAAAGACATGAGCCTGCTTTGCTCTAAGGATCACACGCCAGGAAATATTGTAATACAATATCCTTTAAAACACTTGTGTTTGCAGTCTGCCTCCCGTGCATTCCAGTGAGGGCAGAGATTGGACTGCTCTACCTCACTGGTCCTACCAGTAGAAGTCAGGTGTATGTTTATACTCTAATGAAATGCAAAGCTTGCAATAGGAACTATATGTCAAAACTGTGCCAAATCCAGCTATGTAATCATAAGGACTAGAATCATCAAAACCAAAAGAGCTTCAGCTGTTTGTTGTCATTTTAGAAACTTTTCAAAAGGCACCATCTGTGTGGTTGGATATTTAATTAAAGTTCATTATTCAACCTTGGGTACACCCTTTTTTTTTTCAGATTGGTTTAAAATAATTTCCAATGATCATAATAGAGCTTTCCTTTCTTAAGCTCAGAAGTTTTAACAACAACCTGCTTCTAATTATACTTTTTACCACTGTGGCAAATCCCAACACCCATACCTACTTCTGTTATCGGCATTTTGAAATTCCTTAGGGGGACCACAGCACATGCTAGTCCATGTTTCAGGTGAGTCTCCCCATCAACCACCTAGAGATGAGTGTGGCATCCAGGTCAGATCAATCAGAGAGTCTGTTCTCCAGTCCACTGTGATTGAGTGATGAATAAATATTCTGTTTTTGGGAGGAGTGTTCTTTAGATGTCTGTTACATTTAGCTGGTTTATGCTGTTGTTCAAGTCTTATATATCCTTGTCAGTCTTCTTTCTAGTTGTTATATCCATTATCAAAATTGGGATATTATAAAAGAAATGAAATCTTGCATTTGCAACAACGTGGATGGAACTAGAGGGTATTATGCTAAGTGAAGTCAATCAGAGAAAGACAATCATCATATGATCTCATTCATATGTGGAATTTAAGAAACAAAACAGGAATTTAAGAAACAAAACAGAGTCATTTACTGTTCCACACAGTAGAGTCTCTCTTTATCATAGGGGTAGAAAATAAAAAATATAAAAAAATAAAAATAAATATAAAAAGAAAATAAAGAAAGACAAAATCAGAGAGAGAGAGACAAACCATAAGAGACTCTTAATCATAGTAAACAAACTGAGGGTTGCTGAAGGGGAGGGGGGTGGAGGGATAGTGTAACTGGGTGATGGACATTAAGGAGGGCACGTGATGTAATGAGCACTGGGTATTATATAAGACTGAGGAATCACTGACCTTTACCTCTGAAACCAATAATACATTATGTGTTAATTAACTGAATTTAAATGAAAATAAATAAATATTTTTAAAAATAAATAAAATAAATTTAAGAAGTATAACTAAAAAAACAGCAATTTTGTAAGAGTATACTCATAGCCTAAATTTGGAGTATACATAGGCAAAAAAATTTTTTTTCAAAGATTTTATTTATTTATTTGTCAGAGAGAGAGAGAGCACAAGCAGGGGGAGCAACAGGCAGAGGGAGAAGCAGGCTCCCTGCTGAGCAAGGAGCCTGATGTGGGACTTGATCCCAGGACCCTGGGATTATGACCTGAGCTGAAGGCAGACGCTTAACCAACTGAGTCACCCAGGGGTCCCAATATGCGAAGTTTTTAAAAACAGTATCTTAATGTAGGATCACAATAAAATCTACTAAGTCTCCCCCACCCCCCAAAAAAAGACCGGGGTATTGAAGTTCCAACTATTATTGTTGACTGATCTTTTCCCCTTCAGTTTTGCTAACTTTTGCTTCATGTATTTTGAGGCTCTGTTGTTAGGTGCATATGGGTTTATAATTGCCATAGCTTCCTGATGAATTGATAATTTTATCATTATAAAATATCCCATTTATTTTAGAAATCATAGATATTATAAAATGTATTTTTTATTTTATAATCTAGTGACATTATTTGTTTTAATGTCTATTTTGTCTGATATTAGTATAGGCATTCCTGGTCTTTTTTGGTTTCTGGTTGCATAATATATCTATTTCCATCCTTTTACTTTCCACCTATTTATGTCTTTGAATCTGATGTGTTTCCTCTAGACACCATATAGTTGAGTCTTGTTTCTTATCCAGTCTGACAACCTCTGCCTTTCGACTGGATTCCAGTAATATTTAGTGTTTCTATTGATGTGGTTAGATTTATGTCTAACAGTTTGTCTTTTTTTCTGTATGTCTCATATCTTTTTGATTCTGTTCCTCTTTTGCTGCTTATCTTGCATTAATTGAATATTTTCTAGTGTAACATTTTAATTCCTTTAGTTATTTTTAAACCATATTTTTATATTATATTTTTTATATTTTATATTTTTTAACTATATTTTTAAAATTTTCTTAGTGGTTGTTCTAGGGCTTTCAGTATACATATTACATATATTAAGATTTACTAGATTTTCTTTTTTTTTTTTTTTAAAGATTTTATTTATTTATTCATGAGAGACAGAGAGAGAGGCAGAGGGAGAAGCAGGCTCCCAAGGAGCAGGGAGCCCGATGCGGGACTCGATCCCAGGACCCTGAGATCATGACCTGAGCCGAAGGCAGACGCTTAACCATCTGAGCCACCCAGGCGCCCACGATTTACTAGATTTTCTTAAATGAATGCTTCTCCATTTGATGTATCTCTTAGGTAAATTTCCAGAGACTTTAAATGGTTTTTCTTTTATAACTTTCAGTACTTAAATGGTATTTACCTGGGGAGAGGGTCTTCAGCACTCCTTACATTGCCTTTCTCTAATCAGTCTGCACCTTACTACTTTTAAATCTGTTTCATGCAGCAACATCCAATCTGGAAACATCTTGGGCACAATTTGAACTAATTCCTGTCTAGAAAAAAATACCAGAAAAGGTTAAGTCATTTACTATTCCACACAGTAGAGTCTCTCTTTATCTTGTGCCAGCCACTTCAAACAAAAAAATTTAAAACCACAATCAAAATGCCAGGGTGATGGATTAATCTGATGATTCCTTTATGATCATAGCTCTCCAGTGTTACCTATTTTTACATTTAGAGGCACACTAATTTATTTCTGCTTTGATCTTTGAAAATTATTTTAAAGAGCATTCTGTGCCTACTCCTCACTCTGTGAGTGTTGAGAGGATCTTTGTCCAGTTGTGTTAGAGTTTAGATCTATGACAAAAATTCACATGCAAGGAACAACTAGTGAACTATTAAGAACAAAAGTGGGCAATCCTGTGTTGAAGTGCAGTAGAAGTTCAGATAAAGGAGATGTTAGTGTAGGTTGGAGAATTTGGTGGAGGCTCCAGAGGGACTCAAGCCGGACCTTGAAGGATGAGTAGGATTAGTTCAGCAGTAAAAGGGAAAGATAAATATCTGAAGGACCACAGATTCCTTTCTTCTTACCTGGGAAAAATTGGTTTTCTTTTCTTTTTTTTTTTTTTATTTGAGACAGAGAGAATGAGAGACAGAGAGCATGAGAGGGAGGAGGGTCAGAGGGAGAAGCAGACTCCCTGCCGAGCAGGGAGCCTGATGCGGGACTCGATCCAGGGACTCCAGGATCATGACCTGAGCCGAAGGCAGTCGCTTAACCAACTGAGCCATCCAGGCGCCCCAAAAATTGGTTTTCAATTAACATGTATTGTTGACTTGATTGAAGAAAGAGTAATGACTTGAACTCTCCTGATAGCAGTTTTATTAAAGGTGGTGTCTTACTCAAGGTGTAATCTACAGACCAACAACATCAGCATTACCTTGTCAGAAATGCAACTTCTTTTTGGAAATGTAGATTCTCAGACCTTGTCCCAGATTTGCTGAGTCAGAATCTTTTGGGGTGGGCCTAACAATGTGCACTTTATAATTTATACCAGTTGGTTCTTATGCATGGTAAAGATTGAGAACATTTTCTCAATGTGTTTTTCTCAAGTGTTTTTCCTGGCCACTCTTGGCATCAAGGGCATATCTGGAATGAAATAGCCAGGGTTAGCATCTAGGACCTCTAACCATGGATCAAAGCTGGGCAGGTATGGATATCCAATTAGCAGGTCATGTAAATGGAAAACCACATGATTGTACTCAGGCCAGAGGAGTAGTTAAATAAATAGAAAGATGCCTGGCTCTCATCTCCCACAGCTGCCTCACATTTTTCAACCCCAGGCACTGGGCAGCCAAAGTAGCAGGAGTGGTGCTGGCTCCCTGGCATGAGGCAGTCTGGTTATCTAGGGAGAGAGAGCAGCTCACTTAAAGTGCCCTTATGAAAATAACTCACTATCAGCAAGGTTATTACCCGAGCTCGTTCCCCTGACAGCAAAGCAGAACCATAACCAATACTCCCAGTCATTTTGTCAACCTAATTGTATACTTCCCCTCTATTCTTTTTGTTAACATTAGTTTAGGGAAAATTTTCCTGATTCGTTGAATCTCCAAGCCCACAAATCATTGAGTCTTTGCTCCCACTCTAGACAGGCTCTGGAGAGTGTGATGAGAACCACTCATGTATTCTTAAAATAGTATTGGTTTCTTAATAGTCTCTTTTAGCACAATAATGCTAAAAGGGGCTTAGAGGAAAGGGTCTCCAGGGGAGGTCAGAGGCCCTTAGAAAATGCGCTGCCCAGATGGATGGGCTGGGCTTTCCAAAGCCCAGCAGTTTGGTTTCCAATGGTGGTTGGATCCAGCTGCCAAGAACCCAAATTAGGGAAGGTTTTGTTGACAGTTCATAAGAGGACACTTTGAAAGACTGATTGAAGGTTATTGCCAACCCTAGACAATAAGTAGATATATATACAACCCAGAGAAAAAACATGTGCAAATGTGTATTTGTAAGTGTATATATGTTGCTGTGTGTTACCAAAATGAATGTGTTTCTCATAGTCTTTGCCATGGCTGAAATGATCAAAACCAGCTGCTCCATGTAATTCTTCATTGCAGGGAATAGAGGGGTGGACCTGGCAGTTCAGGGGGATCCGCAGGCACACTTCAGCATCAGGCTGACTTATCTCCTCTCTGGAAATGGTTAACATGCCTGGCTCAAACCACCCGTCATGTGGATGTTATGGGCCTCTGAGAATTTCTGTAGATGACAGGTATTTATTTCACCCCCAAATCTGTGGGGCAAAGGGTCACATCACAGGGGAAGCCGGTTTGCTTCTGAGCCAGTTCATTTGCATTTCTCATTAATCCAGGCTAGACCCTTTTCAAGTCTCCACCATAATCTATTCAAAACAGTTCAAACATTTGACTTTGTTTTGGTTGAGTTTACTCTAATGTGGTTTCTGCATAGCTCTCTCTTTTATGGTAATCAAATGTTCTGCCAACATTTCTCCTGCTATGTGCACCAGCTAAGGAAACCAGATGCTTCGGGTTGGTCTTTTCAATGTATCCGAGTGTTGTTTTTGTTTAGAATTTCAGTGATTTGGCAAAAGACCACTGTTTTCTAAATCTGACCCTTGATGCACTCCATTTCCCAACCTACTAATAGTTTTGGCTACTGCTCACATCTTGATTTGAAATTGCTCCCCATCACTATGCAGATTAGCATGTGGAAAGAGAAGCTCACTTAATTAATCTTGTTTGATTTGCTTAATTTTCCCGTTCATCATTTATTCCATTTTGTAAGTTAAAGAGGATGAGCAGAAGAGCTGGACAGTTGACCCAGAACCGCGCCCTGCATTGTTTCTCAACCAATCACAGCCCTGAGCAGGATTGCTCTTTGATGTGTGGGGTGTTATTTTCCCCTCTCACACCATCAGTGTGGGAAGGAAGCAAGCCAGCTCTCGTGGGAGTGTTGGCTTATAGTACAGACTGAAAGTGTTTCAGAAAAGTAACTTGGCATTGAATCAAACTAATAAGTGGAACTGCTTGTCTGTATGGATTGAAAGAAGACTTTCTTGGGCCTCAAGACTTTGTTGGGAGAGAGAAGAGGAAAGAGCTGAGGTGAACTCTGTGAGAAGGAGCTTTGTAAAATATGGGGCTTGAAGTCAACTTACAGGGAACAATCCTTCAAAAATGGGAAGGTATAAAAGAAAAACCACCTGGGAAAGTTAGCCCTCTTCAACCCTGGTCCTACCCTCTTGCTTGGTTACTGTGAACCTCTGGTCTGATTGATTCTATACTGAAGACAGGAGGGAAAATTAGAAATTCAAATTCAGTAACTGAAGAAAACCAAAAAGGATCTAATGGTTCCCCATATATGAGCATAGGATAGGATACCTGAACATATATCGATGGAAGCAATGTTTGAGATTACATATGGTTGTTAATAATTGCTGAGCCATGGAGAACAGAGAGGGAAAAAGGCTAAACTTACGCTAAACAAAATCAGAAGGATTAGTCTTCCCTCCAAGGGTCTTCAGTGTTGGCCCTGAGACCTAGAAGTTGAGGCTCTAAAAGACACAGGGTGAGGAGAGTATAAAGACAACCAAATTCCAAAAAAAAAAAAAAAAGAATAGAAAGTAACTGTTAATGGATTGAAGTTAGTTTAAAGCTATGAGTCTAAACTAATCCAAAGAAAAGGCACCAGACATTGGTTTTTTGAGAACAATTGTTATAACCACACACATTCAAATTCAAAAGAAAGACAAATCTGAAATCTCCAGGGAAGAGTGTTCAGACCAAAGTCTTGGCATGTATTCCAGATGTTCAAAAGGCTGCACATTTTCATTGTAAGTTTGTGTCTTTGTGAAGTCCACTGACAAAGAGGTGGTCCATTTGAAATGGGTCTCATACTATCACTATAAAGGATAAATAGTGAAGTTTCAGCTATGTGCCAAGCAATGTTGGCAAGCTTGGAGAATAGAACAGTGGTGGGGACCAAGACCTATGCGTCTAGAAATAGGTTTAATAAGAGATAAGGTAAAGACATGGGCATTTTTAGAAGAACAGCAAGCAAGGGTTGACAATAAAAATGAGCAAATACATGAAAGATGTTTCCATTTTTTAGCCCAAATAGGACATTATACTCCAACTACAGCTTTTAGTTCTAGAAATTATTCATTGTGTTTGGATCTTTTCAAACCTACTTTTGAAAATCCAGGCACATTTTATTTTCCTCATGGGCACCAGTGAATTTAACAAAGGGAAAACCATCTTGCTTGGGAAGAGATGATTAATTTTGACAGTAGCTATATCAGTAAGATCTGGATTAATGAGTTTTCCAACAATTATGTCTGTTTGTTTTAAGTAGAGATGGATATACAGCATGATGATTGGATTGAGGATGTTGATATGTCATTTTCAGAGTCTTCCAGGATTTGGCTCAATTAGAGGAAATAGATAAACTGGATTTCAACTTTTGTGCCATTTAATTTAGTTGTTCCTTTTCTTTCTTTTTCTATCAAAAAAATTATTCTTCTATTGATTCCTTTCTTCTTTTAATTTTTAAGATGTGACACACCAACCCAGTGCATAGATATGCAAATGTTTGTGGAGGAACATGACCAGGAGCAGAGATTTTTATCAGCGGCTGAGAGGGTCAAATGATGTTCATAGAAGGGGAATGCAGGGCTCCATTTAAGATGACTTACAGGGAGTGAGAGATCCCTGGAAATGTGGAAGCTTGTGAGGAAATGACTTTAAGAGCCTGGGTGGGATGTGATATGAAGAAAAAAAGATTCAGAAAATGCTGGAATTTTGAAGTAAGCTGAATGATGGTTTTAAATGCCTACGCTTAGGGAATTTAGGGATGCTGTTAATACTACCAACAAAGTCAGGCACAAACATTAGCTTTTTCTTTGCTTGGCCTTATATGATGGCAGGATAATTATGGTGTAATAGACTGACTGGGAAAACGGCAGATATATGAACACCCAATTGAGATCAAACAAGTCAGGCCCACATCACAAAACTATCCAGAGCACTCATATACTCATGAGCAATAAAAATTGGTTACTGTTTTAAACCACTAAGTTTTAAGGTAGTTTGTTACGCACTATTATTTTGACAATGGATAACTGACACATGTATCTTGGACAGAATTTATGCTGCAGATCTAAAAGATAAGGAATAACAGCTGGAGATCATACATGTAGTTGATAGGAAATCTACATAATTAGATGAAACACTTATTGGAAAAGCTACATGGAGAAGAGTTAGAAGGGATGATCATTGGGCAGGAGGAGATATAAGAATCTGCCAAGGAGTTATCAGAAAAGTTGGAGGTGATCTGCTATATGGATGCATCTCTGACATTTATATTTAAACTTTATATTTAAACTATCACAGTACTAGAAAAAGTGATAAGAAGAACACGATTTCTAGAAAGATTTGTATATAGGGAAACTACTGAGTTTGACACAAAGAGTCATATGTGGTGATGGACAGGAACCAGATTATAAGGTGTTAAGGAAGGAGGAAGAAGAGACAAATCAAAGTCAACAAGATTCTCTGTGCATTCTAGAGGAACAATATGGTAGGGGCTCTAATGGATGGTGGAACAACAGGACGGCCTTCTAGGAGTCGGTGATTAGATGTGTCCTTAAGCACAGAGGGATCAGACCAGACACAAGAGAGTGATGACTTAGGAGAGGGGTGATAGTACAGGGGTATTAACAGTTACTCTATAATGATAATACCATGAAGTCAACATTCAACCTGAGGCCCTTTAGGATTTGCAGATCTTCATTAATTCTGTGAAGTTCCTCTGTGAGATTCAGTTACACATTCAAGGTTGGAAGCAGCCCAAGAGCCAAAACTAACATGGCTATCATCTTGTTTTACTCATGTTACAGATGAGTAACTTTAGATATCAAGTAGTTAAATAACTTGCCCAAAGTCCAACAGGAAGCCTGTTATTGAGTTGCTGAAAGACCCCAGTTCTGCAAATAAACTTGTAGTCTACCAGCTTTTCACCAAATGAGTTAGTTAGAAGTCAGATTAAGTTCATTTATTTATGGATCCATCGACTTAAGCAAAAAAAAAAAAAAGTTATTTCTTATTGGAGGTCCTAATATCAGAATTTCCTTACATATGAGGTGGTGTTTACTTTTCCATTATTTATTTATTTTTTTAACTTTTTACACACCTTTACCTTCCTCAGAGACCTTTTTGGCTTCTTTCTATTTGAAGATAGTACATGCTAGGTTTGGGTCACAGCAGTCAGTTTTTTTGTGATCCACATTGAGTTTATAACACCTTAAGGCATTTATTAGGTTCTAGAGTGTAAGATTCTTAACTTTTTGTGGAAATCCCTTTAATCTGCTGATGAGTCCACGATGTGAAAAGATGATCACTATCTTTGGGAAATGAATTCACTCCTGAGGTTTGTATCGCTTATCACTTTGAAGCTGAAATTTCCTCCCCAAGATTATTGCTTAACTTTGCTGATCCCCCCTTTCCTTAGTTAGTCCAAGGAAAGTCTCAACCCCCTCCCCGCCCTTGAGCTTTCAGGCTTCAGGTTCTCCATGGAATGAGAGTTTCATATTAAAAGTACAGTCTGCTAATCAACGAGTCTGACACATGGAAAAGTAGCATTTTTTTTTCTATTTTTACTACAGATTAAGAAAACTAATGAATATTAATGACCATATGTATTCACCTATGAAATGACATTGCATTTGAGATGCACTCTAGTTTCTGAGACAAATGGGAGGTGTGAGAAACTGAGGAGAGTCAAAATGGCAGACAAGAGAAAAGATGGAAGCCAGGAGAGAAAAGTGGACAGAAATTTGATAAGAAGGCAAGAGCAGCCAGGAAAAAGAAAAGAAATGCAGAATGTAGAAAATGAAAGGAATGGAGAAGAATGTTAAGCAGGGAGAAGATATATTGATTTTCATATTTCAAAAAACTGAAAAAGTTGCATTTCGTAAATGCTTGGATAGATGTATACATATACAGCCCCATTACCACTGCGTCAACAATTAAATCTTAATCTCAAAGGTTTGAAGTATACCATGGAGCTATTCACTCAGTTAATCCTCTCCTGCAATTGTGAAACACATCCACCAACTTCCCTTCCACGGTAGGGGGAAGGGTGGGGGACACCAAGACAGAGGCAACAATGCTTCATTCTGGGACATGGGTGAAGCTGGCACAAGCCCTGGTGACCCCCCCACTCCCCAGTGCCAGTCCTGCTTTTCCAATCAGGCCTACCCCCAGGGAAAGGCCACTGAGCTTGGCATTTTAATGATAATTCATGGTATGTCATTTTCAGTTGCAGTGGTTTTATGTATTTTAATTAGTGTCTTCACATATTTTACTTGGGCCCCAGAAGGAATAATCCAAACACACAAAACCCCAAACCCCAAAATATGACAGAATGAGGGAGTGAAAATTAAAGACAATCCTGGGAATTCTTGGCTTCCCAGCCTGTGTTGTAACCAAGTGGAAACTCCTGCCCCTCCCCAGCTCCCCCTCCACGACCTTCTTCAGCCCCCCACCTCCCATCTCATCTGTGCAACCAGGAGCATCCACCTCTTTTCTGTTTCCTTTCTTTGGGGATCAGCTTCAAAGGTCCCCCCCACAGCCAAAGGCGTGTCGCTGGTGCCTTTGTTGGTGGCCTCTGCCAGTAAGCTGCCCCCTCTCCCGCCCCCACAATCTGCAGTGCGCACTGCCTTCCTTATTTGCAGTCCTCACTGCACTCCTTCCCCACCATGCCTCTGCGGCCGGCCTTGCCTCTCTTTTAAGTCCAGGTTGGACTCTTTTCATCACGCCCATTTTTTCTGCTCCCAGCTTAGATTTATGGCCCTTGTCAGGCCTTCCTGCTGTGGCCTCTGACAGCCCCTGCCTTTCCTAACATCAGATTCATTGCTGTTCCTAAGGTCCTTTAAGATTTTAATGCTAAGTCTATAAATTTCGTTTCCTTTCTGCTTTAACCTTTCTTTAGACCTTCCCATTGTCTGATGGGATGTCCCCTGGGCATTGATTTGTAGCCCCATTTCTCCACTCCCGGGGAGAGCTGCAGGAGGAGGGGGCCGGTTGGAGCCCATGGAGGGGGAAATGGGGAAAGGAGCTGATGAGTTTAGATTTCCATCAGCTCCAACAATTCTTCGGGGTTTGATAGGGATTGACATTTTCCTTCAAAGCTGTGATTTGCTGAGGACTTGTGGTGGCTTTTCATTAAAATAGTATCTGAGAGTTTAAAAAAAAAAAAAAGGAGGCTTGGCTGAACAGATATCCAACCTCCCTTAATAAATGCATCTGAGCTTACATTTTTCCTCTCTGATGTGTCAGCTGGAGATTCTCTTCTCCAACACACATGGGCACTGCTTAAATCACTCTGATTTCTCTCCCAGGCAGACTTCTGCTGAAGAAACTTTTCTCACCTTAAGATAATAAAGCCCCCAGTTGAGAGAGGTGGAAATGGCAACGGGCTTGAAATTTCAGGGGAGAAGACTAGGTCACTGCAGAGAAAGAAAGAGCTTGCCAGCTCTGAGAAGCACAATGAGTACTTTGGAAGTAGGATTTTTGTATTCATTCTGTCTTTCGTTGGCCTTGGAGGTGTTAACAGCCTCGCGGGCCTCACTTTTCCTCTACTCCCATTCAGGGCGGCTGTAATGAGGGGAAGGTTGGAGAAAGAGTGGGAGAGAAAGACTTTTGTGTCCAAATCACTTTGATTACATTGCTTGTTCAATCTTAAATTTATTCAAGGTGACAGTAAAAGTCTAGGGAGCAAGCCATTAATGGAACGGTGAATTATGTAACTTACATGGAAGTCTTGCTTCCCCAGGCCAGACTTAAGTGGAGTCAAGGCTTTTGTCATTTGATGGTGCCTGTCTCTAAGAACTCACTCCGTTTTCTTGCTTGGATTCCAGGCATTGGAATCCTGTGGGTCACTGATGCTTCGCATGCTTTTTCTTTAAGTTTTGATGTAGCTTTCCATTCCTTTGAGCTGATTTGGGTCTGTTTTATTGCTGTCGCTACTTTTCCAACTGTTCAATGTCCTCAAATCTAGTGCCAGGACTCCCCTCTATTCTTCCAGCCAGGAGGAATGGTTCCCTAAATTCCCAACAACAAAAGATTCACACTTTGTAGAGCCAACTTTAGATGGCTTGACATTCAAGTAAAGGCAGCTTAATACAGAATATGGCAGAGACTAGCTAACCATTCCCTTCAACGGCCCCCTTTTCTTCTTGGGCACACAGCTCCATTGCATTTCCCAGTCTCTTTTGCAGCTGTGAAAGTTGCAACCACATGACTCAGTTCTGGCCAATAGAAGGTTGAAGTGGTGTCTGCTACTTCCAGAACGGGCCCATGAAATTCCTACCCGGTCCTCCAGGTCCTCTCTCTTCCCTTGAGTGATGGTCAGATTAAAACCTGCCACTGAAGATGATGGAAGACCTACACACCTGAAAATGTGTAATATGATAGCAAGGACTTTGTAATTGCCTTGGAACCCGTCGTTTCCACCTGCTGCCCATTAGTGAAGCTTGGCTAAGTTTATAAACATTCACTTTGATCTGTGTTTTCTACAACTGAATAAGAGTTACCTTGAGTGAATTGGGTCACATTCCTTAGAAGGAGGTCCTTTGCTTTAAAGAGTTATAAAAGCTGGTGGGAAAGATATGGAGCAATTCTTGCCATTTAGGAGAATAGAAGGAAAAGGTCTGTGTAGAGAAAGAGCTGTGATAGATTGGATTGTAGCTCCCAATTCTTTACTCCTTTCTTTGTCATTGTGTTTCATCATTCAACTTCTAAAATTATTCTTATGCATTTATGTATTTCCATTTTTTATCAAGGTATGATTAACAAATCAGATCATATATATTTGAGTTGTACAATATGATTTCTAAAAGGTGTACAATGTGATGATTTAATGCATGTATATATCATGAAATGATTGCCACAATCAAGTTAATTAACACATTTGTCACCTCACATATTCACGTTTGTGTGTGTGTGTTAAAAACACTTAAGATTTACTCTCTTGGAAATTTCAAACATACAATATGGTATTATTAAGTATAGTCACTATGCTGTACATTAGATCCCCAGAACTTATTCATCGGATCACTGAAGCCTTGTACATTTGACCACCATCTCCACATTTCCGCCCACCCCTAGCCCCTGGCAACCACTGTTCTAGTCTCTGGTTCTATGAATTCAGCTTTTTCAGACTCCACATCTAAGTGAGATCATACAGTATTTGTCTTTTTGTGTTTGGCTTTTAAATTTGGCATATTGTCCTCCAGGTTCATCTATGTCATCACTCAACTTTGCCTCTCCTTTCACCGGTACTGAAGATACTGGAGTGTGCTTCCCTGCCCTTTGTCCTCGAGCTCAGCTGTGTGACTTGCTTTGGCCAATGAGATGTTAATAGGCATTATGCGGACCAAGGCTTTAGATACATTGGAGTATATTGGATCTGCCCTCCTGTGCTTCTGCCATCACTATGGGAAGAAGATGCTCTGCCTAGCTTACCAGTGTGAGGGGGATGAGAGACACGGGAGCAGACTTGGCTCCAGCCTGTATCCCAGAACAAAGCTCAAACTAGCTCACACTAGGTCACCTTACCCATAGGTAACCTACAGATGAATGACTGAGTATAAATGATTTTTTGAATAGAGATTTTATTTTTTCTTTAAGTAGTCCTTACACATACCATGGGACTCAAACTTACAACCCCAAGATTAAGAGTTGCACACTCTACTGACTGAGCCAGCCAGGTGCCCCAGAAAGGTTCTGATTTCTTTACATCCTCACAAACACTTATCTTCTTTCTTTCTTTCTTCCTTCCCCCACCTCTTTTTCTTTTTTTAAAAAAGAATTTTTTATAAATAGTCACCCTAGTGGGTATAAAGTAGTATCTCATTTTGGTTTTGATTTGCATTTCCCTAATGACAATGATGTTGAACATCTTTTCATGTGCTTTTTGGTCATTTGTATATCTTCTGAGAAATGTCTATTTAAGTCCTCTGCCTATTTTAAAATTGAGTTGGTTGTTTTGTTTGTTGTTGAATTTTAAGTGTTCTTTGTATATTCTGGGTACTAGACCCCTATTAGATATGTGATTAGCAAATACTTTCATTCTGTGGGTTGCTTTTTCACTTTCTTGATAGTGTCCTTTGTTGCACAAAAGTTTTTAATTTTGATGAAGTCCAATTTATCCATTTTTTCTTCTGTCACTTGTACTTTTGGGGTGTCATACCTAAGAATCCATTGCCAAATCCAAGGTCATGAAGATTGACTCCTATGTTTTCTCTAAAAGCTTTATAGTTTTTGTTCATATAGGTGTGTCTTTGATCCATTTTGATTAATTTTTGTATATGGTATGAGGTAAGGGTCCAAATATTATTTTTCCATGCTGATATCCAGTTGTCTGAGAAAAAGCCATTAAGTCTTGGAGTTATTTGTACACAGCTTTGTTGTAGCAATAGCTAACTGATACAAAGTTTGTCTTTTCTACTTCACATTTTACACATCCTTACTCCTGCATATACCACATTCTGAGGTACTATGCTGAATTCACATTTTGGGGGCTCCTTTCAGATGAGGAAGTGAGGTGTAGTTGTCTTGAGAATTCTCCCACATCCCTCCTCATACATGTTATTAATGGTGTTGGAGAAGAGCTGACTTGCAAATGTTTTTCACTGTGATTCTCAATTGGATGTGGGTGAGGTTTGAGAATGCTAAGATAAGTAAGCCCTATTAAAATTCCTTATATAATGATAATTATTAGGATGCAAAAGCAGCTCTGTTAACCTTTGGGCCAGTTTGCAATATATCTGTGGCCACTTGTATTCTCTTCCTTCCCCACATGCAGCCCAGAGCCCAGAACAGAACTGAAGATGGTGGTGCCAGCCCTTTGTAAAGCTGGTGACTAACTGAAACATCTTTGGGCATCCTTATGCACAGCTGAATAACATGGGGCGAATTTCTTAATGATTTTGCACTTTAATCTCTTCACCTGTAGAATGGAGAGCACAATAGAACCTACCTCAGGGGGACATTGTGAGGCTTTGAAGAGTTGGTATTTGAAGCATTTAGACCAGTGCCTGGCACAGAGCAAGACCCATGCAAATGTTTGTTAGCTGAGTTTTAAAAAACCTTGTGATAGGAGTCATCTGCATTGAAGTGGCTGGCTTGGCTTGAGCTTCATTTCCTGACTTCATCCTTAAACTTCTTCCATAGCCTTTCTGGTTCTTCCTGACTCCAGGAGGCATTGGGGTAGTTCTTTTCCTTATGGCCTTTTGTGGTGTGGAATGAATTCTGTATTATTCTGTCCCTGAGCCTTCCCTTTCTCCTCCAACCGAGCTTGAAGCCAAGATGGCAGGTTCTTCTTTGTAGGTCTTTCACTGGAGTCGGGATGAGCCCATGCAGGTGCCTGAATCACATCAGAGGGTTGTCATATGGCATTGTTGGAACCCATAAAGTGAGTCAGATACATCCTTTACCTGAGGGAAAAACAAAGGAAAGGTTTTCTTTAGAAATAGAATTAAGACACTGGTTTCTCCCCAGCTCATTCATTATGCAGTTTGTTTAGAGAACTACATGGAAAGAAAACAAATGGTTCATCCCCACTTTTTCCATTCCTTTTTTTTTTTAATTGTCAAAGTTTAATACAGCTGCTTTGCTTTCCTATTCCAGGGCTGGCATCTGATTATGGAAGAACTGATTTATGGTGGGAAAACCTGGAGGTGAATTATTTATTCTCCTCATGTAAAGGATTAGCTATTTCTACTTTTAATGGATTTTTGTTGTGGTGCGTTTATATATTTTTAGATGGATTAAGAAGTCCTCTGACCTCTCATATCATATCATACAAAGCTATTTGCAAATCACATTAGAAGTCTGGATTTAAACTGATGAAAGCAAAGAAATAAAGAGTTATAATATTGAGTCCCTGACCCAAGAGATTTTTCTAAGTTTATCCTCCTGTGTCCCAGAAGGAATACATAGATATGAGAATAGACCATAGCCCAGCAGACTGTGTTAAGCTAGCTGATACAAGTGTCCAGCTTTCCAGGCACAGTGGCTCATCTCAAAGGCTGCATCATCCCCCAGTGGGTGAGGGAAGAGCCTGGAGGATAGGGTACAGACTGGGCAAAATGTTGAACTTTCAGGGCATCGACTTCCAGTATAGAGCACTGGCAGATGAACACGCTCTTTAGATTGTCAAAGACTAGGTTTTCTTTTTACTTGAAAGCAAGGTGGGTTTATCGATCTATCTTGAATAGATAATTTAAAGTTTCACAGTAAAAAGTTTTCCCTTCAGTCCTTACCTTCCCTCCATTCCCTGCCATGGTAATTGTTCTTCTTAGTTTCCGTCATTTCCTTCCAGAGTTTCTTAATGTAGAACAGTTGCAACTACCTATTCTTATCCCCTCCCCATCACCACTTTTATACAAAATCTGGCATGTTTTATACACTGTTATTCTGTGCCTTTAAACAAACCCTTAGCAATACATCTTGGAGATCTTCACATAAAAGTACACAGAAAATGTCCTCATTGAAAATGTCTTCATTCCTGTATAGTATTCAAATGCTATGCTTCTACCAAGGTTTATTTAATGAGTTCCCCACTGATGGATGCTTAGCTTGTTTCCATTTTGCCATTTCAAGCAAATCTGCAATGAACAACCTTGTACTTATCCTATGCCACATGGTTGTGAAATAATCTGTAGGAGAAATTCTCCAGTGTGACCTGCTGGGTTGAAAAGTATTTGTAATTTTGATAGATGTGTTCAAATTGCCCTCTGTAGGAGCTGTGCTGCTTACGCTCCCACCAGCGATTCTTGAGAGACCATACTGTGTGTGTGTGTGTGTGTGTGTGTGGGTGGGTGGGTGGGTGGTGGGGAGAGGTGTGGTTTAAATTTCTTTGAAAGTTGTGATAGTATTTAAATAAAGGGGTGGAGTGAGAGAAGGAAGTGGGAGAGGTTCTTCTGGGTTCCCAGAATGTGAACAAAGGGCAACTGGGACTCCAGATAATAATACTAATTGTTAATATTTATATGATGCTTGCTATGACACTCAGTGCCTTACTGCGTTCACTCATTAGATTAGGATGGCTCATTTTCATTTGATTTTCTTCTGATTTTTTTTTAAAACAAGTATTGAGTATTTACCATGTGTGAGACATTCTGCTAGGTGTTGGTTGATGTAATGTTTGTTGACAGAAGTCCTGCCTAATGTCAACAGAAAGGGAATTTGGGGGCAAGCTCTTACCATCGCTAACCAAGATTGTATGGAAAATACTAACAGCGATCTGGTTTTGGGTGCTGTGTAATGTCTCCCAAAGATGTTTGCCTTGGAAGCTGCAACACAGTGAGCTGTGTGGTTGACTCACCTGGTGTAGGCTGAGGCAGAGCAAATTCCAACAGCTGCTTTACCTCAACGTGCACTGATGGTCTGCTTTGTTTCATGCCTCTGTTTAATAATTAGGGTTTGGGGTTGGATGAGTAGGAAGGGGGAGGAAGAATTTGATTTTGTGTGAGTGAGTGAGTGAGTGAGTGAGTATTTGTGTGTGTTGTAATACTAAACTAAGAAATAAATCCAGTTCAACCACATATCAGATTTAGTCAATAGCTGGCAGTTATAATTAGTACACGCAATGTATTACTTCAGAGGAATACTGAGAATGAAAAAAAAAAAAAAAAACAACCAAAACAAAACTGAATGCATATAAATGGAAAATATCTTCCAGACCTGCAGGCAAATATACTGGTACTGATTGGCAAGAAAAAAAAATTGGAGACCAGATTTGATTAACATTGAGACCTAGTGCCTCTCATTATTTTCTAGTTTCTCTCACTTTCTTTTCTCAGCCCTAGGCCATCCTCAGGATTACTCCAGAACTCTGTTGTCTTCACTCCTGCCGCTGGCTCCCAGAGATTGTCCCTTCACCTCAGCTGGCCTAGCTTCCTGGTTCTTAACCCAAATTATTTTATAGTGCCAGGAGATGGTTTAGCCTCTGTTGGCGCACTGTGGGGCTTGAATGCCAGTGTTTCCCTTGTCTTCAGGGTGGATTCGAATAATAGAGGGGGTTTTAGGGTGGGCCAACGGTGGTTAGAGTGTTAGAGATTGGAAAATAGTTTTAGTGATAGTATTTATTTATTTATTTATTTATTTATTTATTTATTTATTTATGTTTAAAGATTTTATTTATTTGAGAGAGGGAGAGAACAAGTGGTGGGGAGGGGCAGAGGGAGAGGGAGAGAGAGAAGCAGACTCCCCACCAAGCAGGAAGCCCAAGGTGGGGCTCCATCCCAGGACCTGGAGACCATGACCCAAGCCGAAGGGAGATGCCCAACTGACTGAGCCACCCAAGCACCCCAGGGATAGTATTTATAGCTAGGGAAAGTGTTTGGGGTAGAAGAGTAGTCTTTTGGAGGTATTTGGAAATAGAAAAATAGGGGATTTAGTAGGAAAATGATTTACAGTAGTTGAAGATCGTTTCCAAGTCAGAAGCGGAGAATTGGGTTCTGACTCTAGAAATCTGGGTTAAATACCGTTTCAGTCAAGGTCCATTCAGGTTAATGTAAACCACAGTAGTTATTTCAAACAGTGGGAGACTTAATAGAGAGACATGGATACAAGTATCATATCTGGGAATAACTTGCCTGAGCTTGGAACCAACTACACCCTTTATTTTTTAATTTTTATTTATTTTTTAAAAGTAGGTTCTATGCCCAGCATGTAGCCCAACGTGGGGCGTGAACTCATGACCCTGAGATCAAGGCCTGAACTGAGATCAAGAGTCGGATGCTCAATTGACTGAGCCACCTAGGAGCCCCCACTACACCCTTTAGAGAGGACATGTACTTTGCTTCATACCATAGTCCCTGTTTCGCCCATTAACTGAGTATAGGCTGGCTAGACCCCTGAGTGTGTGATCCTGACCGTAGAGGAGTTTGTAGCAACAGAATCAAGATCTGTTTCTTGGATTAAAGCATTTTGCCTTGTTGATGTTTTACAGACAGACTATCATTACCTTTTGGTAGCTGTTGAGAGGTGGCTCCCTGATTTTTAGACCTATGCTTTACATGCCTTAAGAATAAGCCCAAGGCCTTCTTTTTCTTCTGAGGCTGTTTGTCCCTAAGAAATCCCATTCATATGATGGCTTCAGCTGTACAAGAACTAGTTTGTGCCTCTGGCATAGTCTTCTCTTCTGAGCTCCAGTCCTCATGGATGCTTCAAAGGCCACTCATTTAGCACATGTGAGACTGAGCTTACCATGTCCCTACAAAACTTGATTTTCTCCTGGTGTTTTCCCAGGGACAGGCATCACCATCTACCCAGTGCCTTAAGTCAGAAACCTGGGAGTCATCTATGACCTTACCTCATTTCCCTACACCTAATTCATCGTGAAGTCCTCTTGATTTTTTCTCCTAAATGTCTCCTGAGTCGGTCCTTTTCTCTCTATCTGCCCCTCCCTCCCTAGTCTAAGCTACCATCAACTCCCTCCTGAATAACTCAAATGGCCTCCTCGCTGGTCTGTCTCCATCTATTTTGATTTTCCTCCAGTTAATTTTCCAACTGACTCTCGTGTGCTCTTTTCAAAGGCATATCTCATGCTAACATATTTTTCCCTCAGGGATGCTTTCTCTGCCCTTCACATCACTAATCACAGTGGCAATTTTACAGTTCTGAGTGTGATTCCTCAATTACTGTCTGCCTTTCCCTGTGGATTGTCAGCTCTCGGAGGGTGGTGGCCATGTCTGTTTTTCCTCACGTTTCGGAGGCCCCAGCCCTCAGTGTGATACATAGCACATAGCTGGAACCCAGCACATATTTTCCATAATGCTTAGCCCGGAGTTTTGGACTTAGTGCTCAGTAGATACTAGATATTTATAAATACCAAATAAAAATTGAGCAAATTGACTTTCAGGTTCCAAAATGGATTGATATGCAGTTATCAGCCTATCTAAGACTATAAAAGTGAGTCTGTGAAGCTCTATTTTCCATGGGATGTAAAGGAATACTTGTCAGGGATTTTAGCTGCAAGTGACCGAAGCTGTGTCTGGCTGACTGGGCAGAGAAGGGTTTGTTCAAAGGGGACAGAGGAGTTCGTAAGGTCATTGAGAGAGCTGAAGAACCAGGCTAGAGGCTAAACCTATAGAAAGATGCCTACAACTATGCTGGTCTGATGGGGAAAGATGCCTACAACTATGCAAACTGGTCTGGTGGGGAAGCCATTGCAGCCACCGCCATGGACTTAGCACTAGAATTTGCTCTGTTGCAGCCTCTGCACCAGGAACTAGACTTGCTGCTCCCTCGGTTGCATCTGATTGGAGGAGCCCGGGCCACATGTCTGCACTGCAGCTGCAAGGGAGATAGGGAAGTGAGATCCTCCCCAAACATAAGAAGCATATGTGGAGCACCTGGGTGGCTCAGTTGGTTAAGCATCTGCCTTCGGCTCAGGTCATGATCTCAGGGTCCTGGGATCCAGCCCCACCTGGGGCTCCCTGTGGGGAGTCTGCTTCTCCCTCTCCCTCTCTCTGCCCTTCCCCCAATTTGTGTGCTCGCTTTCTCTCTCTGAAATAAATAAATAAAATCTTAAAAAGAAGAAGTATATGTAAAAGATGTCAGGCAGCCACCAACATGACGAAGGTCCTCTACAAATGGACAGTCATAAAATAAATTCTTCACCTGCTCCTAGCTCATAATTGTGCATCTGGGTGTTGGCATGTACCAATAAACATAGTTACGTAGATAAGCGGTCAGAGCTTGACCCAGCGTATTCTAAACTCTTTTCCTACCTTTGCAACTGATTTTGCATTTTGCCATTAAATGCTTTAGCTTAACCATCTAGAAAACTAATGTAACACTAGCTACCAAATGCTAAGAATCAGCAGTAATAGTAATGCATTTTGAGGACCTTGGATAAAAAGCACTCCAAGGATTTGCTGTATCATTATTCAAAATAGATGATTTCTGATGAAAATGGTAAGTTCAAAGGGCTTGATAGCTTCTCAGGATGCAAAAGAGGCAATGCCTGGCACATACGCTTAATAAAACCAGTCCCGGAGATGTTTGCCTAACTCTCCTTCCTGCTCCTCCGTGGGCTTTCCAAGGCAGGAATATGCAGGAATTGTAATGGGCGTAATCAGTCACAACATGCGAGCTTATTATATTGGCTGCTTTCACAGATGGAGCCTTCCGAAACTAGTCACAGCTTTTTTGCAAAGTTCATTGGGTTGTACTTTCTAGCACATCCTCATCCCAGGTAGGCTAAGAGGCAGAGAAACTCCACATGAGGCCCCTGAGAGCACCATTTACTTATGTATGATGCAGCTTGCGAGAATCACACGTGATAAACACACATCTCTTTTCTTTCAGTTGTGGAATCCAAAATCTCTTCCAACAGGGTAGTGTCAGCAATTGATTTCCTTTTAAGGCTCTCCTTCCTTTTCTTTTCTAGTTCTTTTATTTTTTAAAGCCTGGTAGTCTTAGTTCTCTTCTTCCCTGGGGCTGCCAGCCAGTTCTTTGTCACTAACTCCTCTGCAAAAAATGGCTACTCTAGCTTCTTCATCCTTCTCAAACTCTTGCAGCCTATGCTGGTCTGGTGCATTGCTCTCCACCCCAGAAATGCCTTTATGGATGCTCACCCTTCCCCCTGAACACTCTTGCCTCCTTTTCCCATTTATTGGCGGAGTCTTCACGGATCTCCAAGATAAGGTCATGGTGCGCCTATGTATTTCTTCTCTGCCTGGTCTGTGGTGAGCCCTGGTCTTTTCCCCTTTACCCTTTTCTCTCATCAGCTGGAACACATACCCTATTCTTCCTGTAATGACCATGGCCTCCATGTTACGAGGTTCTTCATGCAGCAGGTTCTCTTTGCCTGTCAATAACATGGGGCACATAGCAGGATGGATGCATTAGGTTCCTGCATCCCAGTTACCAGATGAGCTGATCTCAGCCTAGGAATAATCTAGAGAGACTATCAACCCCAGGACACCCACGCTTACTTGGTAGCAAGCTTGTTTGGAGGGAGAACAGCATTAAGAATTCCTTTTTTTGGAGCAATCACTAGATGCACGCACTCAAGAAAGGTTTTTTGAGCTGAATCTGGCCTCTGATCAGTTAGTGATTGACTATGACAAGAGAGGGAAAGGCACAAAGCTTTCCCAAATGGCATACAAATTATAGTGGGGTGGTCATAGACTGAGAGGATGTTGGAGAAAAATTGAGTATTTATTAAAATATCTTTTGTCAGCCAGATTTCTTTTTGTCTTTCTTCGTAGGATGTGATAGTTTTGCGTCAGCGCATCTAAATGAAATAATTTGCTAAAGGTCAAATGCAATCCCCTCCAGCCAGCTTTCATTTACCTTCTAATTAATAACTAAATGTTCACACATACATTAGCCTGAGGCTCATGCATGAAATAATAACTACCATTTATTGAACACCTATTATATCCCAGGCATTTTGAATACATTATCTCACATTCTCACAAACCCAGAAGGTAGGAATAGCCCTTTGATAGAGGAGGAAAATGATGCCTGGAGAGGCTAAGTAATTTGTCGTTGGTCATGCAAATTAGTGTATGATGCCAAATGCTCGGTGCTTTTTCCTACCACACTGTAGGCCAGTGGCCTCCTGCACAGATTTGATGTCTCGTCCAAGCTGCTGTTACTGATGAAAGGGAAGATGAGAGATTGGTATGGAAGACTGTGACTTTGCGAGTCAAACACTTCCCACTGGAGGACGTCGCGTTGCCCAAACCTTGTAGTCCTTGATGGTTGTCATGGTGCTAATAACTGGGTAACTGAGGTAGGGACCTTGAGGAAAGGGCCGGAAGAGCCTCTGAAATGATGAAAGCTTTAGGAAATGTGCTCTCTGACAAATCTTTGGCTCTCCTGAGCCAGTATGGGCTGAACTTCTCTAAGAGAGGATGTGTCTTAGTATGTCTCAGCTCATATTTCTTCTCTGAGTGAATGAGTGCCACGATGGGTCGGTGAAAAACAGATCTTCCTCTGTAGGATCCAGGTAAGAAGTCATTCCTCTTACTTTTCTATTGACCTATGGTGGCCACAGGCTTTCCACAAAGGGAAATTACAAAAGTTCCTGGTATTAGGGCCACATTGCTCCATGGAACTCTCATAGTGATGGAAGGAGAGAGAGAAGGAGGTATGTGAATATTTGGGAGGGATCAAAATGCTGTTCTGGGCAGAGTTCTTTAACATTCAGTTCAGTTCACCCCCCCTCCCCCAATGCCCTCTCAGTTGAAGGAAAGGTTGCAATTAAATCAGAAGAACATGCTTTGTACTGGGAAGGCAGTTTTGGACATGCCTCACCTGGAGAGGTGGGTGAATAGGTCAAAATAGAGATTGGCCACCAAATGGTGACTTCATAATGCAGGTGTTAACAGTTTAGCTTGAAGTGTATTATCAGGTCATTACTTCCAGAGAGAGGCAGGTGGAACTGAAAAGTAGATAGAATTTATTTCTGTAGCTCTCCAACCATTCTCCCGACTCCTGTTTCCATGTGTCCTGGACTCCGAAACTCTACAATATATTAGCCATTTACAAATCTAGTACTTGCATTTCTTGCACATTACTTTTGGTAATGAACTTGTAAAAATCATCCGAACCTCTTATCATTCTCTTAATATTTGAAATTTGAACAAACCAAGTAAGCTTTGAAACATTTATTGAGTAGTTATTTGACTACATCACATTTAAATGACAAAATCACCACCTTCTGACCTCTCAGAGCTCTCCTTTCCATTATGCCTGTAATTGTGATAAATTTCCACCTGGTGGTGATTCTCTGCTCTAGCTGCATAGATCCAGGACATTACCTGGTACATAAATCATAAGAATAGCTTCTCAATAGTGAGATGTAAATCCTTGCATCAAATTACCTAGGACTTATTTCCTGTCCCTTGTTAAAACACAGATTCCTGTGCTCCAATGCTTCATGTACCCTAATTAGACTTTTTGGGGCCTTCGGTTCAGGAAATCATCATTTTTCAAGAGCTTCCTTGGTGACTCGGATGTAGATAAGTTTTGAGAGTCACTCGTTTTGAGAAAAATAAGAAAATCTCATTATAATTTTTTAAAATAGTAAGAATAGTATAAAAAGTGATACTCAAAAAGGCATATCAAGAATTAGTGTACAAGAATCTATGTGCAGCATACGTTCTTTGTCTCACTAGACTTTGATTATCAAACAGGGTTTATTTGTGACTCTACTTTTCCCTTCTTCCCTTTAAGTAAAACTGCCCAATTTTCAATTATTCGTAGAGTGTTAGACCAATTCCTTGATCTCTCCTCACAAGCTGCTGGGGGGTCTTCCTCATCCTACAGCTGTTACTGGATACCTTTAATACTTTGGCCTCATCACCTGGCTGAGAAGTTCAACTAGTATCCTTCCTGAGAAAGCCTGGCTTTGTTAGTCTTATAAAAGTCCCCAAACCACCTTCCTGCTTTCTGTGTTTCATTGCTCTGAATCTGAAAAAAAAAAAAAAAAAAAGACTGCATGGCAATTTGCATAAAATTAAGATTTCTTTTTTTTTAATAAGGAAAATGTTCTGGCAACCAAGCCACACCTTCCCATCCATAACTGGTTCCTCCAGATGTGGCAGAGAGATTTTTTTTTTTTTTTTGCTTAGATGGATGATTATTCTTCAACTAAATTAGCAACTACACAAATTTCAGCTGTTTTTATTTCCTTCCACACTACCTTGGGTATTGAATTTGTAAAACTCAGCCAAACCTCTTTTCTCTCTTAATATTTTACATTTAAACAAGCCAGACAAGCTTTAAAGCATTTATCGAGTCGTTATTTGACAATATCGCACAAATACATTTAGGCACACTCAAGGGCAATATATTAAGCTGATCTGCAAAATGTTCCTCTTTTACTACATTCAAGACATTTTGTTCTCACTTTCCAGCTCTTGATGAAGAAATTTGACATTGGTTCTGTTTCATCTCCAGCTTCTGCCTACTGGGAATAGAATTTCTAGCAATTATCACCAAGTGTCAATGGAATAAAAATCATTTGAATATTTCATTGGTTGGCTGCAGAGAGGGGTTGGATTGTTATCATGAGATACTTCTTGTCTAACCCATTGTAGGGTGATGATAGTGTGTCAATTGACTGATGAGTCATTCATTCATTACCATTTCCACAAACATATCAAGAACCTATCTTCTGCCTTGTCGTGTTTCCGGTGCTGAAACGCTATCCGAAATTGGCTTTTCCATTCCAGTAGTCATGACAATTTAGTGGAGGAGAAATGCATGGCAATGTAGATGGCACCGATGTATGTACGATTTTCTCACATAGATACTTGTTCCTGGTGTCCCAGGCAGTTCAGAAGGGGTAACGTTCCCAAAGGAATGTTGTGGTTTGGTCCAACCTGTATAATATTTTTACAGCCTGTTTGAATTGAGTCCTAGAGTCTTCTTTTCCTCAGCTAAGGGATGCTAACATCTGCCTCTGATCTCTACCTTCTGTGACTCTCGATTATTTTACTGATTTATCTATACTCTTGGAAGTAATTCTTCCTCACTCTTTTTAACTGCCTTACTGCTTACGTCACCTGGAGAGCTTATGGGTAAGTCTTGAGAGAGTTGCTCCCAAGAGGTGTCAGGTTGTTAAAATTTAAGAACTGTTTCCCAAAAAAAGGGAATCCAGAGCCATACTAACAGTCAACGTGGGCCTCAAACAATGAATGGTGAGCCGTGTGTTCATTTGACTTGATGGCGCAAAAGAATTCATAGCCAAATCTACCCAAATGAAAGTTGGCAGCCCTTACTTCCAAATTAGCCCTATTGTGTCTGGATGGAAGAGCCTGTTAAGTGGAACAGTTGAGAAGTATTATTATATTTTAGTTCGACATCATATAGATCATTTACATTAACATGTGGTTCATGGTGAACAATGTGGGCTTTGGAGCCTGGGTGTCTTTGTTCCGCCCTGGCTCTATCCTTCACTCACAGGGTAATATCAGGCAAGTTACTTTTCCTCTTCGGACTTCTGTTTCCTTATCCACAAAATGAGAAAAATAGTGGAATGTGCCTTGTGGGGAATCGTGAGGATGAAATCAATAATTCATTTAGCGTGTGGTAGGACCTCGATATGTGTAAACTATGATGAGTATTTGTAGTTCAGGAGCATCTCAGGTTCTGCTTCCATTTCTTTGGGTTGTACCCTTCTGGAGACACATGGATGTGTCTTTTTAGTTAAACTTGAAACATCTTGTTATTAGGGATTATTACTGTTGTTACTGATATATTCATCCAACCCATGCATTTAATGAGATTTGGAGTCCCTCTGCTCACTTATTAGCCTGGAGGATGGCCTCGAAAGTAGACACTGGCCCCTGTGCCCAAGTTCAGGAGGCCAAGGAGATCCTCACAGAGATCACAGAGAGAGAGAGAAAGAGAGAGAGAACATTTTCTATTTTATCTGGCTTCTGGAAGTCCGAGTCCAATGGCAAGTGAGTGAGTGTTAAGAGAGGACAGTTGCGGCTTTTGTCATTTCGGTTAGATGCCGCTCTCTCTGAGCTTCTTCCCATTCCTAGGACTTCCATGGAGCAACATGGAATCACTGAGAAAAGTGAATGGAAACCTATGTATTGTTTATAGTCTCCGTGGACTTTTTTAGAGTCCTGAAAACTTTTTCTTAACTATTTTAATTTTTGACTAGGTAATTCATCCACATGGCTCAAACATTAAAAAATTGAAATAGGTGTATAGTGGACCTTCTTCTCCTTTCACCTAGTTCTCACCCACCCCTCTGTAGGTACAGCTTATTACTTATTACTTATTTAGTATTTCAGGTTCACTGCATGGTAGCCGACCAGCAGGACTGGCTCTGTGGGTGTGGAGAATGCATGTGCAGTCACACAGGGCCCTGCGTTCAGGAGGGCCCTACCTTTGATTGAATGTTCTGCTATTGCTGTCTTGCAATTCTTAGTAATTGTTGACCCCCCTGCCCCTCCATTTCATTTTTGCACAGGGCCCTGCAATTTATATGGTCTGGTCTTCATGCTTTTTTTTTTTTTAAGATTTAAAAAAATTTTTTTTATTAATTTATTTGAGAGAGAGAATGAGAGAGAGAGAGAGCATGAGATGGGGGCAGGGTCAGAGGGAGAAGCAGACTCCCCACTGAACAGGGAGCCCGCTGCGGGACTTGATCCTGGACTCCAGGATCATGACCTGAGCCGAAGGCAGCCACTTAACCAACTGAGCCACCCAGGCGCCCCTGGGCTGCATGCTTGACGTGGTCCTTCAGTTTGCTTTTTGGCTTAACTGTATGCCTTAAAGATCTTTTCATATTTATATAAAAAGAACTGTCTTGCTATTATGATTTTTTACAGCTGCCCAATAGTCTGTCCCTGAGGATTAAAAACAAAACAAAACAACTATAGTGCGCCTGGGTGGCTCAGTCGTTAAGCGTCTGCCTTCAGCTCAGGTCATGATCCCAGGATCCTGGGATCGAGTCCCACATCGGGCTCCCTGCTCGGCGGGAAGCCTGCTTCTCCCTCCCCCACTCTGCCTGCTTGTGTTCCCTCTCTCACTGTGTCTCTCTCTGTCAAATAAATAAATAAAATCTTTAAAAAAAAAACAAAAAACCAAAACAACTATATACATGGCTGCTTTAGAATCCCTGTATTCCAGTCCTTCGATGCTTCCAAACTTGGGAGAGAGCAAAAGATTGATTGAGAGACGTACCAGAAAATCTTCCCTCTGGCTGGATCCCTCGTTCCGCCCGCATGATTTTAGAAGCCCTCAGAAGCAACTCTCATTTCCTTCTGAGCTTCCTGAGCAGCAGTGTCCCCACTCCCCAGGGCGACTTCCCTGTCACCCCCCAACCCCGCTTTACCTTTCAACGCACAGTTTCTGAAATGCTTGACGGAATCGTCTGGGTTCCATCAGTCGCAGCAAACTACTTCTGTCTCTGCCTGGATCTGGAGACAAATACTTTGGGCTGAAGGACATAGTGGTCACCAGAGACACACTTTTAAAACTCGCCTTCCATTCCTTCCTTATTCTTCCTGATCATTATTTCTGGGTAAATCTATGGTCATGGCTCCACAATGTGGCTGCTTTTCAGAAGACAGTCCAAGCCCTCCCTCCTAAGGAGTCTCCCAACTGTTACAAGGCACCAGAGTCATGTCCTGAAGCCCATCACTCATTCTGAAACAGCCAATAGCCCTGACTCCATTGCAGACCCGCGTCCTTGAAGTCCTCTCTCGGAGTCAGATAGGACCCGGCGCTCATTCAGGAACAATCGCGGGTAGGAGGAAGCGTACTGCGCCCTAGCTGTCAGAGCAGCCGTCCCTCCGGGGAGAGCAGAGCTCTATGCGAAGACCACGTTCCCTGGGAGGCCAGTGCCAGGGCTTTGTGCTTGAGCACGTGTCCTGCCCGTCACCCCTCCTCTGGCCGTAGCTTGGGTTTGAGGACGTGGATTTGGATCGTTGTGCCGGACTGAGCTGTTCAGGTGCGCAACGGGGGTGGCCGCCCTCCCGCAGAGCTGCGGCGGTGCGGGCCTCCAAGGCAGGCGGCGGCCACGAGGCCTTGGCTAGCACAACGGCCGGCACGCATTCGCGCCGTGTAGACACGCCGCAGAAGTGAGCGGTGGAACGGGCGGGTGCGACAAAGCCCGCAGCCTCGCTGTGTCACCGCCTCTGTTCCTTACCACAAACCACCCGGTGGTTTACTGCTCCGTGTTTCCATCAAGCCATACCCTCGGCACCTGAAAGGAAGATTAACTAGATGCTAAAAATGCACTTTTGGAGTCCAACCCGGCTGCCAGGGAAGGCTTCCAGGTACCCCGAGACTCCACCGGGAGAAAACAAGGCTACAATTCCAATTAAACACCGTATTGAGCACTTCGGTCTCGGCACACTCTATTTGTTTAGTTTATTTGAATATTTGATAAGAGGAGTGCTGGGGTGCCAAAAAATTAATCAAAATAAGAAAGAATGATCTTAAGAGAGAAAGGGGGAAAATTGCTAAGAAGCCGTAGATGGCTTCTCCCTGCACCTGCCAGCAATTAATTAATCGCTAATCCGTTCATTATTTCCAACGTAGGAATCTCTGTCCCCTGGACAAAAAAAAAAAAAAAGATTATTTTTTAAATGTCTAATTAAAACAGGTTGAAAGAATCTCTGAAATGGGTTTGGCCAATGCTAATCACATCTGCAATAGGGCTGGAAGTTGCTGAAGTGCAGTCTTGGGGCTTTCTGGAATTGGAGAAATCTTTTCTCATCAAAACGCTGAGCCTTGGAGGCCTCTTTTCCTTACAGTTCACCATGTGCTGTTTCTCACTCCAGGTATCAGCGGGCAAGGACAGGCTTGCACACCAACAACGATCTCCTCCGTCTTCCTGCGGTGGGGAGGAGGGGAGGGGAGGAGGGAGGCTTTCCACCGCAGTCGTCCTGGGCAGCTGGTTGGAGGATATGTATTTATAACAGCGTGCTGGAGACATCATTTACATACTCTAAAGTTCACCCTAGGTTGTATTTAACCCTCTGCCATTGACTCAGGAAAGTGCCGTACCTCTGCTTGGGCAGAGGAGGGGTGGACAGAGTTCTGAGGTTTGTGCATCTCTAGCTAGGCCGGGCCAAGTGTCTTTATCCCAGAGCCCCGGGCCCACGCAGGTGCTTGTCTCCCTGTTTTTCTATTACCTGCTCGCCCTTCTTCACTCTAGCAGCTGGGAATCTTTACCCAAGGTGATTTACCACCGTGTGTGTCAGGATGGGTCTGACGCTGATTGAGTCCTTGATCGCCCCGCGGTCCTCCCTGCTGACAGCTTCCCCCTCAGGTATCAATCAGGGCATCAGCTCCCTCCTTGTGGGTGAGCCAGGGGCGGTCAGGGAAGCATTCGAACTGTCATCTTCGTCTGAACTGCCACCTGCCCTTCACGGCTTAAAGTCTGTTTGAGGCGTACACTCTTCCCAACCAACCGGCCACGGCTCGGGATGATTCCACGTGTTTTGGACAAATTTGGGGAATATGGTTTCTAAGAGGCAGTGCAGGGGACATTTACTTGCATCTGCTGTTCAACCTCCGAATCCCTGTCAGGGTGTTGATGGGGGTGGCGACAGCTTCACCGGGCAAGCCCCTTCCCCGACTAAAAATCAGCATCATGTCCCCTTAGCTGGGGCTGCAGTCAACAAGAGCTTTGTGAGTTCTAAGGCTGATGCTCTACAAGAATGCATGTGAGGAGCGAGCAACAGAGGGGACACAAAACGACGCCAAGTGAACAGAGGAATGAAGGGGGTGGAGGGGCAGCCCCCGAAGTTTCCACGGGAGATAAAAACATGGGGGGGGTAGAATGAAACCGAACATCTGTCTAAGCCTGGCTTTTGAATCGGCCCCAAATGCAGTGACATTTTCTTTCTTGGCTGCTTTGAAAAAGGAAGTGAGGAGAAAATGTAGACTCTGACATTAAAGATGAATGGGGCTTAGACAAATTGAACGGTTTTGAAGGTTTCCCCAGGGCGGGGAAAGCTGAGGGCACGTGTCCACGGCGCGCTCCTGGGAGAGGTGCACTCTTCCTGCTTCAGCCCGGAGAAAGCTGCTTTCAGCCCAGGCCCCTGCAAGGGAGGTGGAATGCGCGGCATCCTGTTGGCTGGCGAGCGTGCTGGGGGTTTGCTCGGCCACTGGAGGGTGACATTTGCCACAGGAGCTTGACCTGGCCTCTTGGTAGTGAGGAGCTTGGCGCAGGGGTGAGACCAGAGTACTGTGCTTTCCGGGCTTCTGCAGAAGGCACCTGTGGAGAGCCCCCTCCCAGGCAGAGTCTGTCCGTTCTGGGCCTGGCTGTGCATTTGACTTTAAAAGCAGGTTCAGCTGGCTGGCCCCTGGGCATGTGAATGGCATCTTTTTTTTAAAGATTTTATTTATTTATTTGAGAGAGAGAGAATGAGAGACAGAGAGCACGAGAGGGAAGAGGGCAGAGGGAGAAGCAGATTCCCTGCCGAGCAGGGAGCCCGATGCGGGACTTGATCCCGGGACTCCAGGATCATGACCTGAGCCGAAGGCAGTGGCTTAACCAACTGAGCCACGCAGGCGCCCGTGAATGGCATCTTGAAGGAGCAGAAATCCCATTATTGAAGAACTATTGACCCATCGGTCTGCATGCTGTTGACTCTCCGCTAACCTTCCATTTGTGGCCTGTGATTCTTTCATGTGGGGAGTGCTAATTGGAGAAGAGAGATTAGAAAGAGGAATTAGACAGTGACTGCATGTGACACTGGACAGCAAGGACTTGAAGGCCACTTGATCTGTCACGTCCTCCTGGCCACCACAAAATGGAGACTCGCTGTTCCCGTTGCCCCAGAACTTGTTGGTCCAGAGCGACTCCAAACCCAGCGTGTCTTATGCATCTTGGCCACTCAGCTTTCTCCAGCACGGGCTCTGTGCTAGTACCTGCTAGTCCTCCATCTGTCTGTGTCTATGTCAGGGAAGGTTAGACATGCAAGGGAACCTGGGGGCCAACAGGGACGATGGCGAGGCACATCTACAGGCACGCAGGTGCACCCAGGATGAAAAGCAAGATATAGGACCAACCCCCACCCCCCAAAAAAATCCTCATCCTGTTTTAATGGCATAGATAGGCGCTAGACTACAGCGGTCCTAGCTGGTGCAAGCTGGACATAAATAATTTCATGGAGCGTGCATGAATCTGCTTCAATTGGCTTTGGCTGCCACTGTGGCCCCCTTTTTGATGAGGATAGCTGAATTAACTTCCCCGCCTTGGGGCTCTGCTCCCACCATGCAACACAAATTGAAATAGTGGGGTGGCAGGCAGTGGCAGTGGGGGCTGTGGTGGGGAGGAGACGCGGAGGGACCTTCCATCTTGTTAATGTAACGCTTCCTTATGTGATGGGAGCTGAGAGCAGCCTGTAATGAATTTCTCCTCTGGTAATCATTCACCAGTGCATTGTGACCCGTGTGTTTTTGCTGTGCTACACATTTCCAGACTTGCACAGTGACTTGTCAGCACCTAGTAAAAATGAATTGGACACGACCCATCTCTTCGTGAAATGCCCTCCCCAGCTGCCTTTCGTCTCGGTTGAGAGAAGGAGTAGGTGGGACCACCTGGAAAGGCAGCCGTGGACTCCAGGGCTGTGGTCTGCTTCCAGGCCCGGCTCGCAGGCAGATTAATGCAGGCGTGCCAAGTCTGTGGGCGCTCTTGTTATACTGAGCCATGTTCTCTGGTCCAAATGGTTCCAAAGTGGCCTTTGCCTTTTGCACCTGTTGTTTCTTGCGGCATGATGAGCTATGCAGGCAATTTCTTTCGTCGAGAAGACATGGGTGCAAGCGGTGGTACAATTAGGCATCTGGGCACCCCATGGGTTCTTACCAACTCTGGTGTGAAGACGCATTGATGGCAGGGGACAAGGCCATCGTCTGAGTCATCTGCATGAGCGTCGCCATCTGCAACTGTAATTCTAGCCACGTGGTCAATCATAAGAAGGGGTTTACAACCAGCTTTTACTGCATTTGTGGATCATGATGATTAAACAACAGATGGGAAACCCAACCAAGATTTTTAATCTCTACCTCTTCACTGATGGAGCGAGTGAGGGTTGAGGGAGTCACTTTGTGGCCTCTGTCTAGGGCTGAGTCTATAATTAGGGCAGGCACCCTCCTGATTTCCTATGCCTATCTTGTACACTCATTCTTATCAGACCACAAGCACTGAGTTTGGTTTTGAAACAATGGTCTCTGGATCCTGGGAAGATTCTAGGAAGCTTATGGTGAAGACGAAGCCCCTCATTTAGGGTTGCCAGATAAAATACAGGATACCCAGTTATATTGAAATTTCAGATAAACGATCAGTAACTTTTCAGTTTAAGTATGTCCCAAGTATTAGACATTAAAAAAAAAAAAATGGGACTTCAAAAAAAAGACAAGTTGCTTTTTTAAATTGTGGTAAAATATACAGAACAAAAAATTGATGGTTTTAAACATCTTTAGGTATATAATTCAGTGGCATTAAATATATTCACAATGTTGTGCAACCATCTCTGCTATCCATCTCCAGAACTTTTTCATCATCCCAAATTCTGTACCCGTTAAGCAGTAATTCCCTATTCTTCTTTCCTCCAGCCTTTGGTAACTTCCAATCTACTTTCTGTCTCTTTGAATTTGCCTGTTCTAGGTACCTCATATTAGTGGAATCATATGATGTGTCTTCCTGTGTCTGATTTAGCATAATATTTTCAAATTTCACCCATGTTGTAACATGTATCAGAATGTCATTCCTTCCTAAGGCTGAATAATATTCCACTGTATGGCTATACCCAATTTGTTTATTTACTTATCTGTTGGTAGACATTGGGATTGTTTCCACCTTTTGACTGTAGTGAATAATGCTGCTGTGAATGTTGGTGCACAGGTATCTGTTTGATCCCTTGCTTTCAATTCTTTTGGTATATGTACTTAAAAGTGGAGTTGCTGGATCACACGGTAATTCTATGTATGACATTTTGAGGAACTGCCATACTGTTTTCCACAGTGGCTGCATGGGATATTTTAATTTGTTAACTCTGGCAAGCCTCCAACTTTTTCAACAGCATTTTAATCTGAATATACTTAACCTAAATCATTATATTTAAACAGAAACAATGCCCATCTCCATGTTGGAACTTGTGGGCATAATTTCCCAGTGCGGACTCTAGGAAACCTACTTTCACGGTTTCCTCTATCGTGAAGGATGGGTAGCAATGAGGAAGAATAAAAAAGCTTCTCTAGTCTGCACAAACTGGGGAGCTTGATGCCTGTCAGAAAGGAGAATTTATACAAGTCATTCATTCAATGAACATTTCTTGTGTTTGGATGGTAAATGCCAAGTATTCGAGGTCCTGATTCACAAAGGTGAATGAGACGCTTCTCCTTACCCTCCACTTTTGCTTCAGCCAGGTTTCCTTTGGGCTCCGAATCTCTGTACATGCTGGCCCTCTGTCAGACATGCTCTCCCCCTGCCCTTCCCATTCATCTGACTCACCCTGGGATTTCAGCCTCCATTGGCTGTGGTGCTCAGGCTTCTCTGACCCCTCACACACTCACAGCTCTCCACACGTCACTTCATAGCTCCTGCCACGGTTGTTATGATGGATTTGTGTGGTTATTTGATTCACTTATGTCTCTCTAGATTGTAAGCTCCCTGAAGGCTGGGACCATGTCCCCTACCTAGCACCTAGCAAGGCACATAGTAGGCATTTACTATAAAATGTGTTGACTATATGAATGAAGCCATGCATAAATTCTTTTCTCAAGAGCTAATGGGAGACAAGTAAGCACATCCATGTCTACATAAATTGCTATGAGTGAGGGGCTCTGGCAAAGAGAGAGAGCACTTCTGCTGAGACGAGCTTGGATTGGGGCCAGCTCCGGTAGAATCAAGCCCGAGGATATGCTCCTGGGGCCTCTGCGGAAGGGAACCGGCGAGTCGGTAGGGACGGGAGGCTCTGCAGAGCTTTGCCCTCACTGAGCTGTACAACACACAGTCAGACAAGCAAATGGAGCCATTCCATGCCAAGGATGTCTGAGCTCGGGGCTCAGTGTGTGTTTAGCCCAATGTCCTCTTCCCAGGTGGGAAAGCCAAAATGTGTGTGACCTCCCCGGGGTCACAGAGCTTGAGGTGGAACTGAGAACCCTGGTCTCCCAAGCTCGGGGACCAAATCTCTCCCACCATCTGGGTGTGGCCACGTTCAGGGGGAGAAGGGCACTGCCAAGTTCAAAATCCTCTAAAGGTTTCTTTGAACTCCCACAGGATTGAAACATGGTTGGCTGGGAATAGAAATGTGAGCGCTCAGGAGCTGTGAGGTGAGGGCAGGGGGTGGGAAAGATTGAGAAGAAGGGCACATCCAGAAATGCTGCCTGCCTGCCGAGGCAAGGCCCTGGCAGGGAGGTTATGCGGTTATGTGAGAAGCTTGGCAGGCGGTGGGGCAGCCAGCGGGGCGCTCGGAAAGGCTGCGCTTCAGTTCCCAGCGGAGGCAGTCAAGGGCTTCAGGATGGAGATTTATTGGCGGAGCTGTGCTCCAGAGCACGGCAACCTGGCCCCGCAGACGGTGCTGAGTGGGGGCTGTGGAGGCTGCCGCCTGCACTTTGCAAGCAGAACTACACGGGGCTCCAGGGGACTGGGTTTGAATGGGGGTGGAGGAGGGTCCACGCCTGACCACAGCTGCCCAGGCCTGCTGGTTTGGTGAGGGGCCCAGAGGAGAGCGCCCCAAATCCTCACATCCCAGGTCCTTGGCCCGGGGCCTTACCTCCCTGCTGGTCGAGGGCTTTTCTGGGCCCCTCTGTGTGGGGCCTCTGGCCCTCAAGACCTCAGGCTCTTTGCACCCTGTGTGGGACCTGCTTGGGCCGGGTCCTCCATGGAGAAGTGCCGGAGGGGCTGCTAACCTGGTGCCACAGGGCCAGAGGGGGGATGAGGGAAGGCTCACAGGTGTGGGATGGGGTTTCCTGGCAGGGAAGAGAGAGGAAACAGGTGTTATTCTCTGGATAAGCGGCTGAAACAACTGCAGAACCTCCCTCACAGGTCTCTCACCTCAGTCTTCAGGGAGAACACAGAAGGCATGCTCTTCCTCCAGGAGCTCCTCTGAGGGTTCAACGAAGGAATGAGGAGGCCCAGCCTTGCAGGCTGCAAGGCCTGGGATATTCTGAGAGGTGGAAATTCAGAAGCAAGCAGTGCCTCTGCCTCTCAGTTCTTAGGCTTCTCAGGGAGCGAGAGTTACAGTTCCTGTGAAGCCCACGGTGGACGGGAGGAGTCTCCGAGGCCCCACGCAGGTAGCGTTTCCTAGCCTGACCATCACCTCATCTCACACCCAGTCTCCTGGTGGGCTGGGGCGGGGGCCGGGGGTGGGGGGAGAGAAACACTTCCCCAGGAATTTGTTTAGCTCAGCCTGGGATTAGAGACGGAAGCCTGTAAGAACTGGAATGGAGTCATCTTTCCATTTCTTCTTCAGGCTCCCCTCCCTCCCCCATCGCTACCACCAACGTTGCAGAGACAAGGGCACCTCAGCATCCAGATGGGTCCTGTTTCCCTCAAGGATGGGCCTGTTCCAACTTCATTTCACTCCCTCCCCTGAGGATTGTATAAACATTTCCAGAAGGATGCAGATATGGAAAAAAGAAAAAAAAAAGACCTTATGTAAACACTAGATGGCTAGGGATCAGGAGATACTATTAGTTTATTAGGGCTTTAAAAATCCCCAAAAGCTCAACTAAAGGAAAGTAAAAATTTGCTTTCATTTTAACCTTTGTTATTGCTGCTAAGGTCAGTAATATGATAGAAGCAGGCATCTCAGGAGACACATGATATCATAAAGATCACAGAGGGGCAGAGAGGGAAATTGCAGCAATTTGACTGTGGTGACCTGACTGGTCAGTGAGGAGTGGGAAGAAAGTGGGGGTGGGGGTGAGGGGCCTGGTGGGGGGGGAGCTGTCTTTTCTATAAACTAAGGAAAGCCGAAAAGTGATATGGACCAGACAGTGCTCCGCCCCCCCACCGCCCCGTGACTGAAAGGGTCTTACTCTGCTCCCCAGCTTCTTCTCCACACTTTTCCCACTGCTTTGAGTTCCTAGGGGTGCAGCAAACTCTTTCTCACAGTGGGGATCTCTCAATGCTGTTCCTTCAATTTGGAAAGCATCTCTCAGGCACTTGGCTGAGCCAGCTCCTCCTTATCTCTTCAGGTTTTAGCTTAAATATTACCTCCTCAGAGAGGCCTTCCCTGGTCAACCATTTAGTGGGAGTAACCCTAGTAATTCTTTTTAAAAGGAGTTTTAAAGAACTATATTGTAGTAGATTTCAGATTCATTAGGTTTCATTATGGCAAGTGTTGTTGACTATAAAAGACCATTGTATTTAATTACAGCAAATCCTGTAACATCAGTATCAAAGCGACGTGTTTTGCAAATACAAACTCACGTAACACAAATATTACACTTTTACTGTCTAGTAATTTTCCATCAGAGCTACCTGTTTACTGCCTTCACCACATTTATGTAACCAATCCTTATTTTATGTGTTTGGCTATTTGCTCTCAGTCCCCTTCACTGGAGTGTAAGCTCCAAGAGTTTACAGAATCAGGAAGTGCTCAAAAACATTTCCTGAGTAAATGATTGAGCCAAATTTTCTTTCCAGGGGGAACAGAACCCCAGATGGGGGCAAATTTGGTTGTTGACTCCTATTCATGTGTGTATGTGTGGGAAGTTCATAATAAAGCTTCTCCTTCCTCCTCCCTTGGGAACTTGTACTACCTAGAAGTGAACGGCCTCCTTTAGCTTTCCTGGGCCAAAGTCTAGTTTTTTTCGAATCCAAACCCCACAGGTGAAAAGATCCCTATTGGTTTTGGGAGGCCAGGCTACTTTTCCTTTCTCCTAGACCAGAGGTTCTTAAACTTGAAAGTATACCAGAAGCCCCTAGAAAGCTGGTTAAAACACAGAGCCCTAGGCCCTCCTCCCAGAGTTTTTGATTCAGTAGATCTGGAGCAGAGCCCAAGAATGTACACCTCTGACAAGTTCCCAAGTGATGCTAATCCACTGGTCCAGGGACCACACGTTGAGAAGCACGGCCACAGACCTTAGAATCACCACAGATATTGACAAGCAAATGTTTGCACAGGAAGGAAGCAGCGAAGAGTCAAAAGTTGCAGGGCATTGGCGATGTCTTAGGAGGAAGAGGTTTTACAGGGATGACAGTCTCAGAAATCTACCAGCCAAGCCTTTGAGTTAAAGCAGCCCACCTGGCCAGGTAGCCCAACCCCCATCCCCATCATATTTTCATTTTATAAAAAGCCAGCCAGCCAATCAACCTACTAACTCCATAAGAAGGGTTAAGAAACACTGTCCCAGGAGAACGACTAACCATCCTGGTTTGGCTGGGATTGAGGGGTTTCCAGGGATTTTCAGAGCTAACACTCCAGAAAGTCTTGGGCAAACTGGGATGACTTGGTTACCCTAAACCCAAGTCTCTTTGTCTCCAACAAAAAACATGCAGAAAATATCTCTGGTATAATGTTTATTTAAATAGCAATCTTAAAAAGGCTTTATACAAATCATATAAACACAGTTTGACCTTGTTGTTTATTTTTTACATTGAAGAATCACAGTAAAAGCTCTCAAGTTCCCGTGATCTGGCTCAGCCAGCAAATGGTCGAATATCTTTAACTGCAAATCCTGGAAAAGTTAACCTTCTGTGTGACCGTTTAACTTTTCTCCTTGTTTTCTTGCATTCATGCTCATTCCTCGGACCCTCATCCCTGTTGACTCCCCATCCCCACCGGAGAGAGAAAGCAAGCCTGTGGCCCTGTTGACTGCCTAGTCCGGGAGAGCGTGGAGGTAATGTGTCATTCAATACAAGGCAAAATAGATCAATACTGTAAGTTGGGTTTCCCAAAGGGAATGACTCAAGGAGACGGGTCAGCTAGCCTACCTGCAGATAGAGACAACAAATGCACCAGGGTGCCCCCTGGCCGAGTTAGAACCAGGCCCCACTGTCTTTCTGTCTTACAATAGACCAGTCTCCAGTGTTGGTGAGGTATCTACACGTAGCCCTGGGTGGCCTGCTTTTCTGTAGCAGGGCCCACCCAGGGCTTCAAACCAGCCAATGGTGAGTATGGATGGAGGACTGTCATGGGGATGCAGGTTGGCTTGTGCGTAACTTAGAGGTGAACTGCAGGCTGAAGACAGGGCTGGTCTTGGGTGGGGGGCACTGTATAAGGACCCACAGAGCGTGAGAGGGCCCGGACCCCCAGGGTAAGCTTTTGAACTTCTCTTCTTCTGCAGGCAACTTCTGGAAATCCCTAAGACTTGCTAGCTTCCTGAACACTGAGCTACGTGGGAAGGCGAAGAGGAGGGTGGGCTAATTAAAAACTTGTTTTCGATAAAGCGTTAAGAACTTGCTTCTGCTGCATGCCCAGCTTGGGGGGGGTGGGTCCTAAAGCTAAGCCCTTGGGCTTGACAGCTTTACTTTTCACCTCTAACTACCCCTGTGCCGACGAGTGCCGAGATCAGCAGTTATACTCGGGGCCCTAGGTCAAAGTCACAACAACATCACGGAGTCCCACATGACCATTCACATACACAGTAGATACAGAGAACTCAAAGGCTTGCAAAGACACACACACATATGAATAAATAGCTGTTGGTCTGGACTTGCCCTCTCCGCATACAAAACACTGTGACATTACCGTTTGAACTAGCATTTCCATAAGTTAACATTGAAAGGAACCAGCCAGTCCCATTCACCCTTTTCCTTTCACCTGGGTAGGAGACAAATGAAATTGTGGGTGACCATAGCAGCAAAAATGGTCTGACAGTTTACCACTGATAAGCAATGGGCTGGGCGTACTGGTTGGGTTTCAAATGTATTTCCAGCACACAGGCAATCTTTAGGCATTACTACGATATCAAGATTTGGATCTTGACGTGGACAATCTTATCCTTCACACAGTTCGATGCCTCCCGTCCTGGAGTAGTTGAGAGTCATCTAGGGCCATGCCTACCTCTCCGGCAGCAGGGCTCAATCCGTTAATAGGATCAGCGGTGAGCTAGGGGAACTGGCAGTGGAGTCACGGGGGTTTGGGAAGAAGGAATGCCTTACTTTTATGATATTCACTGATTTCTACATAGAGGGAAAATACAGTTTTTCTTCATTGTTTCAAGGCACTTAATAAAAAACACATAAATTGTGTGTGTGTATGTGTGTGTGTGTGTGTGTGTGTAAGAACATAGATCTCTCTGGGGTTGAAGCGGTGTTGTTAGTGTTTTGGTCCATAGTACTTGCACACTTCGGGTTAAAATCAGCTCGCAAACATCCTACCTGACTCTCCTGAAATGCTGAGGTGGGGGCTCTTACCCCAAGGAAAACTCAATGTTTACTAGCCTATCGAAGAGACTACTTCATCAAAATGTCTCTGTAGAGTCTGCTTAGCCTTTGCCATGACACAATCACAGAAGTTGGACTTCTTTTTCCCTCTCCACTGTTCTCCTTTTCGTCCAGTGGTCACCAGTTACATCTCACTGGTGGAGAAAACATACTAACAGCCAGTCTTTGCACCCTCCCTCCATCTCTGAAGATATCCAACAATGCTACGTCTTGGGGAGTAGACACCTGATGAATGTGTGTGTGTGCATGTGTATGTGTATGTATATGTTTTAGAAGAACCAGGAGGAGGCAAAAGAAAAAGCAAATCCACCACCAGAGGCCCCACGCAGTGGCCTCACAGCCACAAATTCTGGGTCTAGATTTAATGAATGGCTCCTAGTCACGAAGCATGTTAAGGCTTGTCCGCTTCTAACATGGAGGTGCTTCTATGGATTTTGACGTGTGAAGTTTCCTTTCTGGTTTTAAATCACATATAAGAAAGAGCTATTCATCCTGACCCAAAAATGGCAATTTTCCCCTGGATAAAAAAAGTTAAAGGCAACAACATCCTACTTAAATGCTAGGACTGGAAACGGCAGCTTGTAGGATTGGCTGGAAGGACCTACACCACAGCAAATCCCGGGAGTCATAAGACGATCAGAGGACAGGATAAGTCGGACGGTTTTTTTGTTTGTTTGTTTTTTTCTAAAAGATGAAAAGTCTGAAAAGACCTTTTGCTTTTCAAGTGTTGATTAGAATGAGAGAGCAGAGTACCACTGACCACTACTCTGCTTCCATCCTGGAAAAGTCATTCTTCTCTTCTGCCTCTTGGAGTTGCTCACAGACCAAAGAAATAAAATATATAATAATAACAAACTCACAAACAAAACAGAACTGTGACCCCAAGAGATAAGCTCCCGTCTTATTCCCAGCAATGACTCAGCTGCGCCACTCCCAGGTGGGTCCTAGCCCCCTGTGTGGCTGCAATCTCCCCGCCTCCCCCGACTCGTCTGTCCATTCTGTCCACACCTTCGGTATTCTGGATCGGTTTGATTGAGATTATGGCATTCAATTTCCAAAGGGAAAAAAAAAGTGTAATCTCCACTAGCCCCTCTTGCTGGAATGAAACGTCAGATGTGATTTGGATGCAATCTGTCATGCTTCAGAGCAGCACTTCTGGTGGTTCATCTTGACCTTGTGCTTGAGGCCGTCGTAGAGCTCAAAGTTGTAGTTCTCCAGGGTGGTGCAGCTGCGGGAGCTCAGCCCCGAGTAGGAGCAGGTACAGTAGAGCAGAAGCCCCGCACACGTGGCCCCCAGGAGGACGCCCAGGGAGCTCATGGCGATAATGGTGATGAGGATGGGATCCAGTGTGTAGAGCCAGCTCTTTTCTTTGTCGGCCGAAGGGGCCCCAGACCCTGAGGTTGGGGAAGAAGAGTTGCTCCAGTCCACCTCGTACTCATCTGTGACATAAAGCACACGAGAGATTGCGGGCGCTGCCCCTTTCAAGGTGAAGTAACTGAGCCTCCCCAGCCCGGTTGACAGGGTCTCCAGAGCACCGGGACGATCGGGGGGACTCTGGAACTATGCTGGCTGGCGTCAAAGCCCACCCTCATCACATCCTGGCTGTGTAACTTTGGGCATGTTATTTAACCCCTCTTTGCCTCAGTCCCCTCCCCTATAAACCGGGGGTACTCTTATGTATCCCTCACTGGGTTGCTAGGAGAATTAAACGAATTAATATTTGTAAAGTTCTTGGTGTCCAGCACATACCTAGTATGGTCTAAGTATTTGATATTTAAATAACTTAATTCCTACTAGGGAAGTTAGGATTTTGACCGAAGCTTCGGGGTGCCTTTGGAGCACTGGGGTGGTCCTGTGTTCTGGGCACGCTTCTTTCTTTGCCCCCTCACCCCCCACTTCCATTTGCTCCAAGTTAAACCAAAGGACAGGCTGAGACTATTTTTTACATGGCAAGTTTCCCAATGTAGCATCCCTGGCCGTCCGAGCTGCAGACTTTTTTCCGAGCCACCACACCTCACTTGACATGCATCTTACCTAACTGTTATGGGTTGAATTACGTCCCCCAAGGCTCATATGTTGCAATTCTAACCCCTAGTACCTCAGAATGTGACCTTATTTGGAGATAGGTCTTTATAGAAATAATCAACTTAACATGAGCTCATTAGGGTGGACCCTAATCCAATATGGATGGTGTCCATATTAAAAGGGAAAATTTGGAGACAGACACAGATGGGAGATTGCCTTGAAAACACGGAGATAACCATCTATAAGCCTCATGGTCCTCAGAAGGAACCAACCCTGCTGACACCTTATCTGGGACTTCTAGCCTCCAGAAAGGTGAGAAAATACATTTCTATTGTTTATGACGCCCAGTTTGTGGTACTTTGTTATGGCAGCCCTAGCAGACTAATATACTCAGGTTTCCATAGTGTGGCCAACGCATGACCACATCCACAGCTCATTTTGTGGGATTTCCTAATAATCCCATGAAGAAGACAGGGTGCTATTATAATTTTTTTTTTTTTAATAGATGAAGAAACTCAGGTTTTTCTTAAAAGAAAGTAGGTGGCTAGGTAACTCCCTCAAGGTCCTGGAATTAGCAAGCAGTGAAACTAGGAATAGGACTCAGGCTTTCTGCATCCTCACGCCCTGTTCTCTCTATGCCTCATAGAGCTTCAGCTGCTTGACGTACAGCAGCCTCTCCCTGTAGGCCAGTTCCCCAGCTTTGTCCATAAAAGGAGTGCTGGATGGGGTTTTGCGGGAGAGTCTGCACTGAGTTAACAAGGTGCTGTTTGGGTTAGTCACTCTGTTTCTATAACTGCACTTGAAGTGTTTGATTAAGGTCAGGTTAAAAGCAGCTGTTCTATAAACTGCTCTTCTTAAATGCATCAATCTTGGTCTAAAGTTGTTCTTTGAGGGAAACCTTGGTGATCTGTCTTGGAGATCAGTTCTGGCACTCAGAGAAGCCCAGAGAGACCTGTGCTGCCCTGAGTCAAGGGGAGAAATTATATCGACATGTTTGCTCGGTGGCCCTCCCTGCTTCAGCCCCCTGAAGTATGTGTATTTGAAGTGGGAGAATAGAGCTTCTAATAAGTATGAAAATACAAGATGGGCATTGTAGAAAGGAAACCTAAATCTTGCAGTGGGCCCCAACTTGGAGTCTTGGATAGTGTGAGAAAGGCTCCTCTCAAGCCAGGGAACAGGAAACCACAGAAAGCCTAGGAGAATATTCACATTTATACTCATTTTCTCAAGTCCTTTTTGGGGAAGAGGTCAATGGGTTCAAGCAGCGACACGTATAGGGGAACCTGGCTTTTACTTCTAAAGGGTTTATCCAGATTTGAAGTCCATCAATGTCAAAAGTTGCCTTACGTAGGGGACCTGTTTCAGATTAGGCAGAGGGAACTCAATAAACTTTCTAAATTTCTAAATTTGACCTTGACAAAGCAATGGATGGTTTCGTCATTCCTCTCTGGATTCTTTTCACTTATATTTCTGACTGGTAGTTCTAAATCCTGGCCTTCCAATACCCCGGGCATTACTTTTGTTGACGTCTTTATAACCAAACTTGAATTTCATGATTATCTGCTAAATCATACCAATACTCACCATCAATTTCATCTTCATAGCCTTCTCTCCCATGTATTTCTGGAATGTCCACTATAATGAAAAAGAAAACAAACAAATCAAGTTATAACGAGTTCTATCGCCATGGCTAACAGGCAGAGATGCAACCTTCCTCAGAGTGACTCTCTGGTACAGTAGGCAGCTAAAGAATCACATCTGCTTCTAGATCATTTAGTACGTACATTACTGGATTCTTTCCCCTTCAAACGATTTGTCTTTATTTCTAACAGCAACCAGAAGAAAAGAAACAAAAAAGGTTTTTCGCGTCAAGAAAATCCTCACTTGTGTTGTTGTAATGACTGTAGTTCATTGCCAATATAGGTTTGCATTTATCCAAGGCAACCTGGATGGCATGCCCATCATCAGTTGCCATTACTGTGATGTTTATATAGTATAACTGACCCTCCTCATATGCATGCATCTAAGCAGACATATACTACGAGGGTCTTTCTCCTGGATTTCAAATAAATGTATGGCAATTTAACAAAGTCACACTTCATCATCTTATGTTTTAATGTAGAAGTAGAACTGCAAAGAATGTCATAATGCCTGACCACCTCCACATATCTGTGCTAATCTCTCTTGTCTTTCCTCCTCAGTCTACTTTTCCTACTGGCTTTCTTTATGGCTTAGAATAGGTCAAACACGGGCATCCAATCTGACTAGCCCAGGCTTGAATAGAGCTAAGTTAATTTACTGTGAATTTTCTCCAGTGTTATCGCTGTCTATCTTTTCTTTTTTTATGATAATTTTTGGGGGGAGGTGGGAAAGATAGTCTCTCTATTCACTATGCTGTCCATCTTATAGAAATCAGAGCCAATGAAAATTACCTGTCTAAAATGGTAAAACATCAAAGAAGAGAATCAAAACGTGGTGATTTATCATTTCTTTCTTTCTCACAAGTTAATTATGCCTGCCCTGGCCGTCAGCTCAGGATGGCACCAGCGAGCATATGGGCCCTTTAGGAGTTTTATTGAACCCCAAGTCAGGTGAACAACCTTGAGGTCAGCACTATAAATTGATACCTAAAAACCCAGGCTTAAGCCAAGCCCAAATTCCAGACAGCTAAAACTATCAAACAAGAGGAAAAAAAAAAAAAAAGAAAGAACTTCAGACCGGCCTGAACTTTTCCCTCATCAGCACATCTCAGAGAAGATCTACTTGACCATGACCCGAACTGAGGATTGATCTATCACTACCACGCTCGAAATTCAGTCTTTTCCTGGAGGCCGTGTTTTTAATCATGTTAGATAGAAGTCTTCCTCATTCCTGACCAAAGTGCTAAAGCACATTCTGATCCCCCTGGTCACCAGCAAGGGATGCAACAAAACAACTTGCCAAGACCCCCACTTGAAAGGATCAATGCCATGTGGCACTGATTTGCCATAAATCCAGCCTGTTTCTGGCATGTTTATAGCCCAGCAATTGGCACCTGCAGGTCACGCCAGCTTCCCCACCTCAATGCCCATCCCTGCATTATTCTCCAGACCCCTACGATGCAGGCTGTTTCCTTGAAATGAAGATGTGAATATGAATCAACAAGAGGCAGGTGGTGTCCGTCATAGGGATCAAACCGAGCTTGTGAAAGTCAACCTGGAGACTTTTTTTTTTTTTTTTTTTTTTTAGATTTTATTTATTTATTCATGAGAGACAGAGAGAGAGAGAGAGAGGCAGAGGGAGAAGCAGGCTTCCCGCAGAGCAGGGAGCCCGATGCGGGACTCGATCCCAGGACCCCGGGATCATGACCTGAGCCGAAGGCAGACGCTTAACCATCTGAGCCACCCAGGCGCCCCTGGAGACTTTTTTTTAACCGTATGAAACAAACAAACATGGACGAAAACCATCACATTCCCAACAATTAATTGTTTTGACGGGATGCTCATAAGCCTTAACACCTTCACGGTTAAAAGATGCAGAACACTGGATAAGAATATGGGAATCTGCCTAGCACAAAAACTGTGGGGCTCTTGCCAGTGAATTTTGGGCCAAATCCTGTTCTTGCTTTTAGGGATTTGGTTTCTGCCAAGGATGTGACAGATTCTTGGAGGCTAGAATGCCATTTTGCTCCATCTCATACCCTCAGGGAAGAACTCTTAGGACACTATTGATCACTGCTAGAAAGGGGTGTATGTGGCATTGATCTTAAAGGATAAAGGGTAAAAGGATGGTAATGAGTATGAGAACATTTCGCCCCAGGAGATCACGGCCTCTTGTCTCTGGAGATAGAGGACTGGATGAGATGACCTCGCAAGAACCGGTCCATTTCTAAGGTTCTCTGAAATTGATTGCCCAGATGTGGCTGAGATTTCTGCACCTGGAGAATGAAAGGCTACTCAAGGTGAAGAAGAACACTGTAGAGGCTTGACTTGGCTTTTTGTATAATCACTGCTCCCAGGAGTTTAGGTGAGTGGGAAGGGGTCGACAAAAGGATAAGTTAATCAACATTTTCAAAAGCGCATCTGTTCACCAAGCCTTAAAGAAAGAATGGCACACTGGGGAAAACCCAAATAAAGGGAACATTTGTACAAAAAGCAATTTACTTTGATAGCAATTTTCTCTAGTCCCCTTGCTAATATTCTTGATATCTGTGTTTGATAAAGAGCTTTTTTTCTTAAAAGCCCCTTTGCCCTTCACGGGCCACTTTCCTTTTCTGTTAAACCCAATAGGTAAACCTGAGCCTGTTTCCTCAGGATGTTGGCAGGAAAGGAGTGTGGCTCTCCCGCCAGGTCCCTGTAGTTCTAGCTAGAAAAGGCAAGGGTAGAGAGGAGGGAGAAATGGTGAGCTCAAGACACAGAGGGGAGGCAGCACCGCCCTGATAGCAAAAGACAGCAAAAGCATGTAGGGACCAGGGACTCGGAATTGAATTGAATTGTTCTTTTTTGTAAAGGACAAACTTGGAGAGGACCTTTTAGGACTCCGGTTCAGTGGGTGGGTGTATCTGTGAGTGGGAGATGGATGAGGGAGAGTGGAATGGGCCACACCTATAGGATAACACAGATCAGGAACAGATCTTACCACCCACACAACTTCCACTTTCAACCTTTGTGCTCCTATGACCCGATTTCCTCTGGGACCCTGTGCAGATTCAATCTCAGGCCAGTTTGACTCCAAAGCCTGAATTCTGACTCTTAGTACTGTGTTAGGGCCAGAGGAGGCCTCCCACCCTCAAGCAGCGAGTTCTTTGGATATAGACAGGACACCGCAATTACCACCATATCATCACTAACCTCTTCTAACAGGCTAGTAATGGATCCTAGTTGACTGGATATACACTCTCTGGCTGTTTGCCTGCATCGTCAGCTCACCACTTTGATGGGAACTCAGGAGGATTTCTCACGAATGCGAAAATCTGATTTGAAATTTGAGGCTCATGTTTTCTGTGATAGGCGTTACTCAGAGGGGGGAAGCCTGATTTACCTTGTTCTTCCAAGGGCCGTCTTCATTAACCAACCAATCAACCAACCATCACTTACAAAGGGGATTTACAAGGTGCCCGGGAACCACACTGAGGACTTTGAAAAATGAAGATGTATGGGATCAGGTATCTACAATCAAGGCCCTTCACCATGGTTGGGAAGCAAAGACCCGTCCATGCCAAAACAGCAGAAAAGAAAGCGGGGCATTGTAGAGGGGACTCCAAGTGCTGCTGGTGTCCAGGGTGGGGATTGGACACATGAGGCTGGGCCCCTGCCAGGAAGGGAAACATGCGAGTGGGGAGGAGGATGCTTTGGAACCGAGGCTGCTGCGAGGTAGGGGTTGGGGAGTTCTAGCTCCTTTATCTATGGAAAGGAATGGTTCCAAACATAGCACCTGAGTCGTTTCACTCATATACTGATCCCTTGGTGTTGGCTTGAATTCACTTCTACCTGATCCATTAAGGAATTCAAAGAGATTGCCATGCCTGGCTACAGATCTTCCACCTGGATTTCCCTTTGCGAGAGTCAGGTCTCTGCTCCTCCCCCCGACTAGCTGCTGTGAGCCAGCAGGGTGAAAGGCAGAAGTGAACTCATGCAGGACTGGAAAGGACTTTCATAGAGTTCAAGTCATCAAGTGAGCAGAGTGGCCACCACTTAAAAAACAAACAACACAATTCAACAAAATCTGGTCGTTTTCATATTGTGATAGAAGCCTTGGCTGCAAAGTCCCGTTTCTCCAGGAGCCCCTCCCCTTAGCACCATCAAGAGGTGGGTTAGGTACACAGTGAAGAGTGATTCAAGTTCTTACCCATCCCCTCTAGTCCTGATTTTTCAGGGCAAGGGGCCTGTAGGGGCTAGTTACGAAAACATTCACTCACTGTTCCAGAAACTCCCTCCACAGTAGAAGAGTCACAGACTGTCAAGTGTCCTTATCAGTAAACTGCAACACTATGGTACGAAAGTTGAAAGGCCATACCCGTTTACAAACCAAACCTACTCTAAGGAGATGTGTTTTTCCCTGTGGGGTCTGGAACGCTGCCTGGTCAGACCACACATGCTATGCAGGGGAAACACCCCCAACACTCCAACCTGCAGCCGGGAAATTCCCCACTGAGCATGCTTTAGGCTGCTAACAGGAATGCTCTCTCTTGGTCTTTCCTTCCCATTCTCTCCTTCCCCGCCTTGTGTACGCACGCGCACATGCACACACGCTTTATCTTCCGCTGTCCCTCATTTTCTTCCATTTCCCCCCCCCATCTTACATGAAGATTCTTTGGGGTTAGACTGCTTTTCTGCAAGTACTCTTAGAAAACTTTCCACCTTCACTTTCCCAACTTCTGCTAGGCTGTGGTCTCCTGTGAGTGTATTGGCATTGACGTTGTTCTGTTTACTTTCTGCATTGTAAAAGGAGCTCTGCAAGATTGCTCGGGGAGTGAGAAGCCTGCCCCAAACCACTGGCTATTTTTAGATAAATTATTTAGGACAGCCCATTCCTGGGTCACTTGAATGTGGATCATTGCAGGATAACTAACATACTTTTCTATGAAGAGCCCCTTCCATGCCAACTCGGAGCAGTGGATTAAGTGACCTGGTTGCTGTGTATCTGAGGGGAAGCAGCATGGGCTATGGAGGAGCACTACACTGGGAACAGGCTGCCTACTTCTTGTCTGAGTTTGGCGATCCACCCCAGGTGTGAGAGCCTGGGTGAGACCCCCTGAGTCTCAGTTTGCTCCTCTGCCAAGTAACCACTGGCGTTCTTCCCTGCTCTAGAATTCTGTGTCTTACAGGAAGAAAATGAGAAGGGTCAGAGGGCCTTTCAGATGAGGACTCCCTCAAGAAGCTGCTGGTTGAGGCAGACAAGGTGACTCCCACAGAAAAGGGCCCCACACTACTCATTGCCTCAGTCTTCCTCCCAGGTCTGTCTTCTCCTGGGTCATTGCTCCCTGAAGGCAGCCATCTTAAGGTGTGTGTGGAAAGAGAAGACCACGAAAAGGACAGGTAAAGGGGAAGCCACGAGGTCCCCTGTTTTCAATACTTGCTCATTTGCCTTAGAAACCAGCCCTGCTAACTGGCAATCAAGGAAGTACGAGGGTAAATTATGCCCCAAGTGTTAAGCCTCCACCTCAACTGATAAAACCAGTGATAACATGGCCACTTAACCCACCAAACTGCAACCGGCCTTTAAAGCAAGGATTGAAGAGTCTCTTACACACAGGGGATCATCGAAATCATTCATTTTCACAGGTACAGGTGTCAACACTTCTAAAGAGGAAGAAATTGAGGAAGGAGGGTCGAAAAATGCAGTAAGTCATCGAACAGATCAGTGGTGAAGTGCGTAAGCCACGTTCGCGACACCTTGTTTGGGGCGGTGATTTATGTGGGATAAGCTCTTTGGCTACTTAGAACCCTTGCGGAATTTGATTCCAAGTTCTTGAAACCCCTGAGCCAGCTAAATCACTGGACTGTTCCGACGGGAGTAGTCTTCAGAAAATTCTCTCAGCCATTTTGTTTTGATCCCAGCAGGAGATATAACACCGAGACTGAAACAAATGAGAAATAATGAAGGACCAGGAGATATTTCTTGGCCTTTCAAAGTGTTTAGTTCAGTTTAACATTTAGTATTGGCTGAAGCTCCCCCTGCCCGACCACACTTAATTTCCCTAAGTCAGTTTGTTCATCCCCAGTTGTTACAAGGAGCCAAGAGTTCAGATGTTGATGAAAACTTTGCCAAAGCTCCTCCATTAGGGAGTCAGGGTACTTGAGAGCCATTTATCCCTTGCTGGGTTTGGCTTCAGTTTAGAAACACCATCAGAAGATCCTTTATCATGGGTTTTTATCTCTTGGGCTGATAGCCAAATATATGCAAAGTCATGGAAAAAATATCTTTTGGAGTTTTCAAATGGTTTCAAGCTGGAAAACATGGGGGCCTTGGTTTGAGATATCTGGAGTCTGAACTTGAATTTAGCCATTATTTTTTATTATTTTTAGTTGAATAACTAGGAGAAAACACTAAAAAGACCTGGAAATACCAACTGCAAATGAGAAGGCTTTGAAATGACCTACTAATATTTTCAAGTGTGGAGGCGGATGAGCAGCTGAGGCCAGAATGGCTCCACTGAGCCCCAACAATGGTGTGAAAATAAGAAAAATGCAGCCAGAGAAATATTTTGCTGTAAAGATGGGATTCACAGTTGTGCAGGCTGGAAAAACCCCGCTACGGTGATGGAGGAAAATTCTGGAATCTGTCCTCCACCCTAAGTCTTGGAAAAATCAGAGACATTCTTCATGACTATAAGTAGATATGTCAACAAGAAATAGGCTGTTCTTTTGTTGGCTACCTTCTTAGAGTAGGAAGGTGAGGAAACTATAAAATTTCAGGGTAGAGGGGTCTCTCCCCAATCTTATTTTTTCCTGAGATAAAAGTCTTACATTTTCACATTTCAGAGAGCTCCCCCGGTGGGCTTTGACATTTCTCCTCTCCTCCAATCCTGATGCTCAGGAAAGGTGCATACCGGGAACAGCACTCAGGTGGCATAGTTCCCTATGACCTGGGTGAGCAAAAGGATGGAGCTGAAGAAACAAAACTGCGTTCACTCCCCATGTGACCTAAGATGCCTTCTTAAAGCTTCCCCTCATATTTCATAAGTCCCTGAAGAAAACACCCTATGCATCTCACCAAGGGAGTTTGTTATACTTAAAAGCTAGGCTCTTCTTCAGAACATAAGAATCGACAACTCTGTGAGATGTTAAGGGCTCCATAAAGGTGCCTCTCTCTACCCATTCAGGAGGTGATTTCCCCCAGAAGCCTGCTGGTGACCAAGGACTGTAATTATCACATAAGAGAATAATTTAGTCTCCAGTAAGAATGCAACTCCTTGGAGGAAAGTAACCAACTGAGCTTTGAGGGAATCTGCCCCACACTTTTCTGGGAAAGGGTTTGGTGATGGTGTGACAATGACAGAGGAGGGGGGGGGCCAGGAGAGGGGGATGATGCAGAAAGGGGAGTCTGGAGGTTGAAGACGAGCAACATCTGGCACAAAGGCAGACGGGCGGAGACAGGTCCTGCTCGGGGAAAGAGGAGGGGATGGTGGCCCTATGAGGAGTTGCAAAGCCAGACAGCCATGACAGTGTGGTGGGCCTGGACTTCCCATGAACACTATTCCTGAGCTTACCCGCTTGGTCTACAGTTGGCCGAGGCTGATGAGGTTCCCTGGTCGGGGGGCTGCTTTTACAACCCACGTCAGCCCCTGTCTAGGTCCTAATGCTGCTCTCCGCATCTCAGTGCTTGCTGTCAGAACTGCCCACGCGGAGCAATGGGGAGTCCACACGGGCCCCTGAGGTCCTCATACCCCCTCTCCCAGCCCCTGGGTGGCAGTTAGGAAACACAAAGGGACAAAATGGTTCTTTAACAGTCTGCTGAAATGCAGCCTCAATAACTGGCGGGCTGGCTGAGAATAGGACGTTGGTCAAGGCCCCCTCTGGCTCAAAGCTTTCTCTGCACTCCTATCATCACTGGAGCCGGCTGCTCTCTAGCAAGTCAGAGGACTCCAGTCCAGGCGTCGTGTTAATGAGTCCCGCTACCTGACAAAGAAAGCGTGATTGCTGACAGCCAAGACATGGTATACTATCACTCCAGTTCTGGCTCGGAGCCCTTGCTTAGGGGGTATGTTGGTTAATGATCTTTAAAGAGTTCAATTTTGCACAATTAGAAGACAAAACAAGGCGTGTGTGTGTGTGTGTGCGTGTTTGCAGTAACATATCTCTAGCTCATCCATACCTCACGCTCATGCTGCTCTCTCTCCTGAGCCACCCCGAGTTATCTACTTGAACCCCATGCCCAAGAGGCAGAAGTCCTGGATTTTTTGGCAGGTCAGAGAAAAAAGCCCGTAAAACCCATATATGACAGTAGACACTGTCCATTATGCTCAGAGTCAAAGTCCTATTATTTAAACCCTTTGTCTTAGCGCATAGTAGAAATCAGGGTGGTGCTCTTGGAAGAAACTGTTTTGAACAAACAGGCCCCTTGGCTTCTCTTCTACTTGCCACTCCTTGCTGGAGCCATTTGGGGCCAGCAGCTTGGCCTGCACATATAAACCTCCCACTAGAAAACCACCTCACCCCCCCTGATGACTTTCCTTGGGTCACATCAGCCCCGAACCTCCTCGGAAGAAAGCTGGACGCCACCTTTTGGCCCAGAGAGCCTGCTCCGCTCAGGCCCAGTGTGGGGGCCTCGGTCCTAAGGCCACAAGGATTGGAGACTTTCTGTCGGCTCGTGGGCCTGCTTGTGGCTGCTGGAATATTTTAGTCTGCAGCACAATACTGTGCACTGACCTTAAAGGATGTTTTTTACATGAATTTTTTAGTAGAAAACATAAATAAATAAGAGCAAGGCACAGCACAATCCCTCTTTGAAGAAACCAAGTGGAACTCATTAATCATGGAGAATAGGGCTCTGCCTACAGAAGCCAGGCATGGAGTTAACTCTTGTGCCACGGCGGCCACAGCTCCAGTGAGCTGCCACATACCGCCAGGCCCACATCCTCCACCAATGGACAGTTTTTGAAAAAGTCCCCACAACTACAATTCCCTGCAGTTAAAACTATCTAAAGTCTCCTCTGGCAAGCACTCCACCCACTTTAGGGAAAAGAGATAGTCACAGAGATTACATGGCCTGTGCAGACGGGGCAGGGGACAGAACCCAGGATGTCCACTAGAGATCCACTATCCTGCACATGGGACAGACGCACTGTAAAAGGTAAGCCTCAGCCATTTGCAGCATCCCTTAAAGTGAAACTAGGCACACCGTTTGACCCAGAAATTCTGTCGGAGAGAAACGTGCACAAAGAGGCAACCTCAGAGATGTTCATCATGGTATTGTTTATCATAGGGAAAAAAGGGAACTAGACACAACCCAAATGCCCACAAGTAGGGGAGCAGTTAATAAAATACAGTACGTCGACACAATATGGGATGCTATGCAAGAGCTAAGAAGGATGGGGTAAGTCTGGAGGTGTGGACTGAAGTATTGTCAAGATTTTGTTAAAGGAAAGGGAAGAAGGTTGTCCAACAAAGGAGGAAATGCTGTGAAATCATTTATGCAGAATAAAACCAAACCACGATCCAACCAAACCACACTAACTGGACACAAACATACATGTTTGTCATGGTATAAATCAAAGCCTGGAAAGAGATACCTCAAACTGTTTCTCGTGATTACTCTCTTTGGAGAAGAGAGTGAGACTGGTTAGCAATGAAATGGACTTCTGCTTCTTCTGTGTTACTTGCATGTTTCCAGGATGTAGTTGTGTATAACTTGTAAGTTAAAGAGAGAGTGAGAAACCCAGGCAGTTATTATCCTAAAATTTCCCCAGCAACTTCTTTCAGGATCAATAACCACTCTGGTCGTAAGCCTCCAAAACAAGATGTTTCCCTACTCGACACTCAGACTGCTACTAGAATGTCCATTGCTGATTTTTCAAACAGCCTCTCCTATTTCTTGGTCCAATGCCCATGGGCCTTTAGGTTTTTTTGGCTCTTGGAGGTCAGTGACAGCAAAGCCCAAGAACAATCACTTTACCCAGAAGAGAGTAGAATGATTCTGGGTCTTCTGCCCACTGGGCTAGGGGCAAGAATGGTTTCTGCTGGTTGCCTGGAAGCGCCTAGATTCTCCACGGTGCCATACTCTGCTAAAAGGGGTTTTGTTTTTTGGAAATTTCATATCTCTTCAGTGCTTAGGTCTGGGGCCAAACGGAACTCCCCCACATAGCACAAGCGTACTCTAGCTGAGGCATGTGGCCTGACACCTTTTAAGGGTGCGGGTTTCTGATTAGATCTCACCTCTAGACATACTTCAGTGCAACTGATCTATGTCAGGCTTAATTAAATCCTACACTATTCTTAGCTTTTAATTTATTTATGTAAGGCGATTCTTTTCCCTGCCGATTGTAAGACCATCAGCTGGCATCCCCCTCTCCCCTCCTTCTGCTCTGGCTGGATTTGTTTTGTGTTTTCTTTGGGCCATCATTGAAGTGGATGAAAGGCAAATTACAGCTGTGAGGACCCCAGCAATGTGCACAATTAAAGAGAGAAAATAAGCCGCACCTACAGATCCGCAGTTTGGCTCAGATGGGTAGCCCACGACGCAGACAAATCAAAACTTAAAAATGAAGCTCTTTTCATCAAAGATTACGGAAAGGCCACAGTGTTTGTGCAAAGCAATCGCAAAGTCAGTGAACAGGGTTGAGGAAAATGAACGCAATGCTGCCGCAGACTGGCCGGGCTTGGGTGATCTGGGCTGGGGGTGGGGCGGGAGTGTCTTGCTTCAACAGTGAGAACACACACTTAAGCCGTCGTAAAGGGCCAGGTAGGAGCCAGAAAAAGACATACTGGGCCTCGACATCTGGTACTTATGATCCATGGAAACACAATGTCTGTAACATTTATGCTTGAGCTCGGTCTGAAAGGCCACACTGGTAACAGGGCTGTGTTTGACGCCTAAGATTCGAGTCCTAACAGTCTTCTGCCCTTTTGGGGAAGACAGAATACTTCTAGAATAAGCCTTGGGACTAGACCCAAAGCAGGAAGAGCAACGATGAAATGCTCAAAGGTGATTCCAAAAATGGTAATGCTAATGAAGCGTAAGGGATGGCTAGTTTAATTTAGTCTGGCAAATTTGGTCCTGGAGCTCAGGAAAATGTTGACTGAGCCTGGGTCTTTGCCTGACATAAGTATTTTTGAGATGCTTTCCGTTTCTCCTTTACTAATGGGAAGAAATGGCTTTAAGGAAAGCCAAGGGTTATTTAGACAAAAAGGGTAATTATGCTTTGTCATTAGAGTAACAAACAACGCTTGGGCATTCTACTCTATTCTCCTGCAGAGGACAGATCGCAACATTTATACTGAGCCATCTGTACGAACAGAGTTTCCTGTAAGATCTGAAAACCAAAAGCCTGCTTCCTTTCAGCACCACTTGGACAGGTTTACAGATGTAAAAAAAAAAAAAAAATACTCCTTCCTGAATCTAGGTTTTGAGGGGAAAAAGCAGGACTCTGCCGGAAAGAGGGTCTTCTGGACATGTCCCTTTCCTTAGGACCTTTAAGGATGGTTCTTCGACCCCTGAGGAAGGCTCCTGGGTTGATGGAATGCTCTTAATACACCCCATGAGTCGGCGGCGGTGGAAAATCCTTCTACGACTTCTTCTTGACCACCATTTAGAAGCATTAAACAGCCAGGAGGTGGTATTTCCTACATTTTCCCCCCAGCCCCCCACTGATAGAAATATTTTATATAACTAATCACTAACTACTCAGAAAGGAGAAGCGAAGAAAAATACATGTCAACACAATCTGGCTTTCTGCATAAGTTTCCCCAAGCCCCTCTCGAAGTTTTTATAGAAAGTTCCTCTTACAAACTGTTCCAGCCTGATGGTTCCAGGTTCATAGTCATCATATAATTATCTTCATTACTTGCTCCAAAATGAAGTCTGGAATATCTTGGAGCCTTGAACATGCGGTAAGTTCCCATTTTGTCTGGAGATCTCCATAAACTGGAGATCAATGTCCCCACGGAAGAAATAATTTGGTAGGCGAGGGGTATGATGTCACTGCTACCTCTCCAGGGGAAGCTATCTGTCTCCATAGGGCCGAGAACATGATTCAGCTCCACTGGTCCCATTCCCCCTGGGGCCCCTTGACAGGAGAGTCCAATCTCCAGGGATTTGCCGTCAAGAGAAATTTTGTGGAATCACACTGAGCAATTTAGCACTTAGCAACTTTTGCAAAATCCCACACCAATCATAAAAGTTGGCTCAGCTGCTCAAATTGAATAAAACTCCTAACAAGCAGTAATAAAAATAAAAGAAGAAAAAGCTGGCATTCAGCCTCAAGGAGAAAAACCCACCTACCTCCCACAGCAAAGCCCTGCAGCTCAGAAGGCGATATGCAAACTTTGGAAACATCAATTTGTTCAAAGCCTACATTTCAACTTTGTTCTCAGAGGCAAAAGTGAAAAAAAAGCCCAGATGTTTGTATAAAAATATCATCATTTTATTACATTCCACACAATACATTTTCAAATAGTTTCCAATGTCCACAAGTTATTTTGACACACAGGCAACTGAGCAATGCAAGAGATGTCACAGTTATAGGAAGAGGGAATAAGAATAGAAAGTAAAAATCTTTAAGTTTTCTTGTTTTGTTGTTGTTCTTTGGTAATTTTCGATTACTTAGGTGTTTGCTTGCCTGCTAGTTTCATTTGAAAGACAGGGTCTTTTTAAAGATGGGGTATCAATGTTGGAAATATTACTGGATTTCCTATCCTATTCTGGCTTTAATCCCAAAAATGTGGGATAAGGGAAAAGACAATTTCACTTTATTTTCAGTGTCCTGTTTTGTCAACGACAATGCTATGATTTTTTTTTTTCTTTTTTCTGCCTTCACCAGCAATTAGGGGGATAGCAGTTGTTAGCATAATATCAAGGAAGGGATTTTTTTTTTTTTCACCCCAGAGATAAGGGTTTCCCTCCTGGAGCTGTTGAGATGGAACCTCTACTAAGGCAAAAACATTACCAGCCCAAGTTAGAACTTCAATTCATTCATTCATTCATTTATATTTTAATAGTTGCTATCACCTCTTTGTCTTCTGAGAAGCAACTCTAAACACATGCATGCATGCATTCACCTGTCCAGTCTATTTTTCTTAGAAGAGAGTGATCCTTCCCCCCCCTCTATGAAATACAGAATTTTGCTTTCTAAAGCTGCGAAGCATGATTTTATAGAAGAGCTGCCCTTTGAGCATAGTACCTGGATAATACTATGAAAGTTGCTGGGCCACAGAGAGAGAGAGAGAGAGAGAGGAGATGTGACATCCCCAGCTGAACTGCATCATGGGATTCACAAAGATTTGAGTAGTCCCATATTTTCAACTACGGCATGTACATAAAGATGATGCCACACGGGGCATCAGATAAAGACACAGCAAATGCACAAAGTTGTTGTCATCTTCTTTTAAAGAAGGGAAATCCTCAAGGGTATATAGTAACTCAGACAGTTGCTACACTGGCTGGATTTTCCAGGTGTAATTTCCTGACACCATGCCCCTCCACAGGGTGCCTACAGGGATGTCAATCATTTCGAGGGAACGCCTGGCCCCAAATGCACAACTGGATGTGGACACCTGAGATAAAAAGCCCTTAGTGACTGGCATGGAATTCATCACACGGTATGCTGGGCCCTTGCCCCTCCCCCTCTCCTGGCTTCTTTTTCCATCTTCGGCTGGGGTAGGACACTTGAAATCTCAAGGTAGCTCATGCTCTGGCCTTTCATCTTTTCTTTTCTTGGCAGCACTGCTGTGGTTGAGACAGAGTAGCTCTTTGAAATAGAATAAGAGTGGGAGAGCACCTTTCTTTCAGAAGGATGAAAAAAGCCAGATGTGAAAGTGAGTGTGTGCTGGAGGGATCTACCAGTATATTCTGAAAGAATGCTAAAAGTCTCTCTCTCCCAAGCAGCCAAAAAAATTAATATTTTGTTCTCAGAAGGTACCTGGAGGCTCTCAGCCCAGGCAACCATCTTTGGAGAGAATCTTATCCTTCCCCGGTGGATTCCGAGCAGGAGGGTGAGAAATCAACACCCCCAAGGCTGAGCCCCAGTTCGCTGAGCATCTCATTAAAATACACATTTCCTATCAATGAAATTGACTTCATTATTGAATCTATCCTTTGTGCAATATCATTAGGCAATTTATCTCCAACATCCCTCTCCCTGCGTTGCTTAGAGAAGACACATGGGCAGCAACAGATTTATTTTCATTATATCCTCTCCTGATGCAGCAACATCTGGAAATGCCAGGCCAGCCTATGAGGGTGTATTTGCCAGATGCTACGAATGCTTTAAGGGGTAGCATACTGACGCGTGAAAAAAAAATGATTACTTTTTTATATTCTCATAATATTTAAATAAGTCAGGTGGACAGTCTTATGTTTTAGTGGCTATAGATTCAGGCACACATTAACACCACGAAAGGAAAGCAAATGATCCCTTTCCCCCATATTTTACAAATGCTATTACAGTGACCAATAGAATACCAAAGAATATGATTTTTAACCTTCTTCCTCAATGCCATCCCAAATCGGGCACAATAAGCCCCCCAACCCCCCCGAGTGAGGAGACTTTTAAAAGACCACACTTCAGTCCTTCCTTCTCCTCCCTTCTCTCCTCTACCTCCTGCTCCCAACTTAAAACAGGCTACTGCTTTTCCTACGCCAGTCTCAGATTTGTTATTCTTTATGACTTATTCCAAGATTGGACTTAACTGATAAAAGCTAAACATTCATTATGAGCTTCTCTTTTATAAGGCAACATGAGACAGATTTGCTTCAGGGCTGGAAGTCGAGATGGTTCTGCACACACCCGAAGGCCTGCTATCTTGCTACTTCAAAGACTCCAGGAGACATGACAACGGGTCATGTCTGAGTGCGTTGGGGGGACTTTCCTCTTGGGTCAGATGGGTTGGGAATGGGACAGGGAGGGGAGGGGCCACATTTCATCTCATGTGGCCTCTAGATTTTTAGGTACCTGGAGATGATAATGGTAGCCAACAGAAACCCAGCCAGGGCTAGATAAGGCAACAAAAAGCTTCAATCTCTTCTCCAAGTAAACAAAACTAAGTACAGTATATTATTTTCTTGTAACATGTACCCCCGGAGAAGTAACACAAGAATTAAAGGGGGTCCTCTCTGAACACACCCACACACACTACTCCCCACAATGAGTCAGTCTCTCTCTCACACCCACACCCCCCCCCACACACAGAGCTATTCACACACAAATGTATACTATGTACAAACACACAGAGCCAGGTTTCCTCTCGAGTCTCCTGGCAGACTGCCCACCGAGAGGAGGTAGGGGATAAGGCAAGGGGAAGAAACAGGGAACCAGTCTCTGAAAGAAAACCAGCTGAGCCTTCAGTTGCGAAGTGCTGAGGGGTGTATCTCTTCTCATATTCCAAGATGCAGCATTAGAGTTGGGGGTGGTTGGTTTGGAATCAACAAAAGGGGGGGAAAAAAGGACCCAAGGACAATGGTCAGGATGAATAAAAGCACACAGGGTTTGGGCCGAGAGAGAGAGAGAGAGAGAGAGATGTCTGAGAGTTCACACAGAGACTAGGCGAGGAGAAAAAAGTGCAAAATCGAGGCAACGTGTTTGCAGTCTTTCTCGTTTGTTTTGGGTGCTGTCCTTTGCTTCGGCCCTCAGCAGTGCGAGCCGCGGTCTTGCTCTAGTTTAATGGTTAGGGTGGGCTCCACCGCCAGAGGGGCCCCGTTGGTGTAGTGGGAGGTTTTGTAGGTGATGGAGTGATCGGTCTTCTTGGCCGCATAGCGGAACCGATGGTTGTGGAGCACCAGGGCCAGGGCGACGGAGACCAGCACCAGCACGGCGCCCCCGGCGGCCATTACGTAATACCAGTAGGCTGGGATGGGCTGCGCGGGCACCGTGTCCACTGTGGGCTCGGTCCCTGGTAGGAGGGTGCCCCCTGGTGGAGAGACACAGAAGAGTGTTGCTAGGCTGAGAGCATGCAGACTGATCAAAAAACGAATTAAACAAAAAAAGAGAAACACATACATGCTTTGGAGTGGATAGGGAAGGGGACAGGGGAACAAGATGGTACTGAGTATCTCACTCGTGCCAAGCACTTTTAAATGATTGATATTATTTCCCACTCACAACCGTATGAGATAGGTACTGTCGGGCCCATTTCACAGATGCAGTTCTAAACAGAGGCTCAGCGAGGTTAAATGAACAGTGGTTATACAGCAAGTAAGTAGGTAAGTATGGGAGTCAACCAAGAGCTGTGTGATTACAAGGCTCTTTTCTTCTTTCTGTTAAACCACAGTTACTCTATCATAGATAGAAGTGTTATTAAGTCACACACATACATACACACATGAATGCACACAAGTAAATGATGCTGAAATGAGTTCCGGGATTCCGTAAGGCTGATTCTCTGAATGGGTGGAAATTTTTGGTCTGGTTGGCCAGCATTCTTAGACAGTGTATTAATTAGGCTGGCTAGACTTAAAGGTGAATTCCACTTTGGTTTGCCAAAGCTTCCATGCCCATTGAAATCAGCCTGGTCTTGTCTAAACAGGTCAGTTATCACTGTCAAGCCATGCCTAACACATCTTCGTTTTTGTTTTTGTTTTTTTAAATTGGATAGAGGATCTTAAAACCTGATTGGGAAGACGCTGCAACAAAAAAAATGTGGGCACAAATGACAGTGGGTATGAGAGAGAGAGAGAGAGAGAGTGAGTGAGTGAGAGCCAAGGCAGGGAGATCATTCTTAATCACGGAAAAGACAGAGGAGGGAAGAGAAGCTAGCAGAGGATTTCGAAGGCAACCACGTTCACTGGCCAGCCTCTGGTTGCCATGGAGATGATATAGCAGATGTAAGCCCAGGGTAACTCTGGGGAAAGACTGGCTAGAGTCCCACTTGATGCAAAACAGTGCTACAACTTGATTCTCCCAAAGATTTACATCAGATAAGAATCTGGCCCAGAACGGGACTAGGAGCTTTGGAGCTTGCCAAAACCAGACATGATCTTTACTTCTGAAAAATAATGAATGCTTAACCTATGAAAGCTTACATCCCTAGTTGCTTACATCAACTGGTGGTGGCCAGAAAGATGCATCCTCTCTATCCCTGGGATCCCTCCAGGGAGAGCCACGGCTGGGAGGGGCCGATGCCTTCTTCATCCATCCTTGGTCCTACGCTGTGGGTGGATCTCTCTGCTCAAGAGGCAGCCAGGGCGGATTTATATTTCCATGCCTCCCCCACGAGACCTGGAGCCCCTCAAGCAGAAGAACTCGCTCTCCCGTTGATTTCTACCTCAGGGTATGCACAAAGAAGGTGCTCATGACTAAAAGACCTTCTGAGGTGAAGACTCGTATGTGGGGGTCAGTGTTGGCCAAGTCCTCAGCCTGAACACCAGAATGCCTCTCTTTGATTGGGGATTGGCTGAGGGGTGGGTCAGACCTTCGGATGTTTTCTCAGAAGTGGGAGAAACAGGAGAACCTTTTTCTTGGAATATCTTTTGGAGTCTCCCCACCCCCCCCAGGCTTTACTCACTGGCTCCCCCAGTGTGAGGGATCCTCTTCCACTAAGGTGCAGGACCTGTCGGTGCCTCTTGGGCCCTCAGGAGTGCCGCGGTATTGGAAGAGCTTTGACAGGGATGTGTCACACCGCAGACGTAGCGGCGGCCACATCAACAGCCCCACTCTCCCCTTTCTACCGTGTCTTCTTCATGACCACCTACTCTGTTTTTCTTTATTCCCACATCATTTCTGTCATTTAATAATTTCATTACTGTAGCTGAGGAAGCTCTTTATCTCCCTCCCTCCCCCTCCCTCCCTCTCTTTCTGTCAATCTTTGTGACCATGTTGAAAATGATGCACAGAAACAGAGAAAGCAAGGCGCTGAAAACGGCTCCTTGAAATGGCCAGCTTGCGAGCCACAGTGAACTGGCGTCAACGCATTATTCAGGTCACCAAGAGTATCTGCTGCCTGGCAACTGTCCTGCTGTTGGATTTGCACGTGGGCTCAGGAGAAGGCACGAGAAACAGCAAAGTGTGTGGGGACGGGCTGACGTTCCCCGGGGCCACCCCCCTCTCCCCAAAGGGCGTCCTTGGGTTTGCCTCTGATTTCTGATTTCAGTTTGGTTCCACAGTGAGAGAGAAGGGAAGGGGATTCGCCCCCAGGGATTAACTCCCCATCTGAACAAAGCACCTGACCAGACCCCAGAGGTAGGAGCACACATTTTCGTCGAGTGGAAAAGTCGTAACTGCCCACCTTCCCTCCAAATCACATTGTCTCAGGCTCAAAGGCTTGCTTTCCTTCAGTCGAGATGCTGCTTTTCAACATTAAATACACCGCCTCCCCCCCAGGCTCAGAGTGCCAGGGCTGGGCCTTAATGCTACTCCTAGAGTGTTTCTTCTGCTAGCGACAATGTTGGGGCATGGTGGGGAGGATCTGGGGGCCCACCAGAGGGAAGGGAAATCGTAATACGTGGGTTACGTGTTCAGAGTCAGAGCTAGACCTCTGGCCTCAGAGTTCTGCTCTGCTTTGCAAGACACACCCCACATCTGGTAGAAGACCCGCTTCCCCTTTCCTGCCAATGCTCCTCTCCCCCCACATTATCAACATGAAGAAAATTTTCATGACAAAAGCCATTTTGTAGACAGCGATGGACAGTATATTAGCTCCTTAAATGTCTTCCTTGGACAATTGTTTTGAGAAATGAGAAAACATGCTACATGAGTTTGTGTTTATAATGTTAAGGGAGTTAGAAAAGAGAGGATCCATTTCACAATTCTCCCCTCATCCCTCGCAGGCAATTTTGGGGGACCCGTAGTTGGGGCCAGAGTTTCTCAGAACATTCTCCAGCTAAAGAGACTCAACTCCCACAGGCAGGCGGGTCGCTGGTGTGGAATCTGGCTCTGCGGCAGCCTTCGAGGGCTGCATACTAAGGCTCTGCTTTGCCAGATAGAGGAAAGGTGACAGACCGGTAGGGGCTAAATGTCCTGCCAAAGCAGCAATCCAATGAATGTCGGACGGACGGACGGACGGATGGATGGATGGGGGAATGTATTTGAAACAACATCCAGATTCCCTGGAAAACATTAATGACCCACTGGTACTTCACGTAGCAGTTATCCTCGGAAAGTGCTAGTGATTTGGCTGGCTCATATTGTGGCTCTAGGTGAAGTTGCAAGAAAGGGGCCCCCTTCAGACAAATGTCACCTGTACCAGGCCCCTAGGTTGGTGATTGGCTCTATTTTGGCCCCACTTGTCCCCTCAGTCACGTGGGGTGACTGGGCCCTTGCTTTGCAACAAAGGAGCCTGGGCTGGTCCCCCAACATGGGAGAAAGAGTGTGGGGAAGACTCTAGCCTTGTCCAAAGCTGGCCACATGCTAACCTGAACGTTCCTTTGGATTGCACTAACTCTTACCACTTACTCACATCCCCTTCCCCCCCACACCCCAGTTGGAACATGCTTTCAACTCTTGAACTATTTTTCATTAATTACCATCCTCTAATTCTCCACAAAGTCTTCTCATTGTGTGAGATAATGAGAAACAGATATTTAAACAGTCAATAACGCCAAGTGTATTTGCAAGGTTGAGCAGGCTTCCATCTGTAACAGTTCTAAGCTCCCTGGAGGAAAGGGGGCAATGCAAAGGCAAAGAATTTGAATTGTGACAAACAATACATTGTAAGAAGCCATGCATAGGAGGAGACCAAGGGGGAACAAGGACACAGTGGGTAGTGCTCCTTCCATTCCTATTGTGCAACTAGGGTTACTAATTAATAACCACTGGGAAACGTGGCCAGAACAGCAGCTAGAGTGAGCGGTCATTTCCTGAGTGCTGGGTGTGGGGCTTTGGGCCTCCCATGAATCACCTTGTTTATTCCTCGTGATCCTCAGATGGGAAACCTGAGGATCTGAGAGGACAAGCGATTTTCTCCTGGTTTGATCTGGAGGAAAATTGAGTAAGAGGGCAGAGGAGCACAAAGTAAAATGCTCAGAGGGAGCAGAGTCCTCGGAGGAAGTTCACAGCGCTGATAAGTAGCAGGGTCAGGACCAGAAGCACATGCACCGAATCTGCGACCAGCGCGGGAACCCAGGGCTCAGATAACCTCTCTGGCCCACTGCCTATTTCTGTCCATTCTAGAACAAAGCCGCCCTTATTACCTCGTGCTTATGCCCACTCCGGTGCTACAAGGGCAGAGTTGAGGACCTGTGACACAGAGTCTCCTAAAACCCAACACATTGACGGTCTCTCCTTTTACAGAATTATGCAGAGCCCCGTCCTAACCAAGCTGGGAAGGGACAGAAGTAGTCCTCTCCCTCTCTGCCCCAGACTTCTGCCCAAACCTGTCTGAGGACTGTCTCAGTCAAGTTCCCGCTGAATCATGGTAAAGAGAAAGCATCTCCCACAGCTAAGCCCATCAAATGTCCTCAGGACCTGGAGGAGTCCCCCAGGTCTCCAAAAGAAATGTTTTGAAGGACACCAACAGTGAGGCATCTCTCTCAGAAGAAAGAAAAAAGGCTCAGGGCAAATAAGAACTGTTTAGGCCTGGCCTGTCTGCAGAGTCCTTTCTGCACAGGTTGAAAATGAGGTGCTAGGGAAGGAGTATTTCAGATAAAAGGCTTGTTTAGTTTGTGAGATTAAACACACAACAACAAAAAAATGGGTTGCCTCCTCTAGAAGAGTTTACAGAAGATAGTAGAAGAATGTGGTCACGCCTACTGATCTGTTTGGAAGAAGAATGTTAAAATACAAAATCTCCCTGAGAAATGGCTCTTCGATTTGCCTATGAGCAGTGTTTGGGGCGGGGTGGGTCCTCGGGAGGCTTCCACGAGGCTAGCAGACGCTGCACTGAGCTCCCCTATCTCTCCAAAATGCCCTAAATTCAGATTGGTGGCTGCCAGTTTCGGACCCTTCTCTTCGGTGGCACTCACTTCTTGGAGAGAGGGAAAGTCGGTAAAAAAACCTGTTCTTCTCCCCTTAGAGAAAGTGATGCTGGCAGCTGTTTAGATGAAGGCACGCTTGCGGGGAGGGGCGCGTCAGCCCCCTTTGCGACAGGAGAGGCAGTCTGCGCGAGCAAACCTCACAAAGAATGCCTCGGTGTCCCCTTAGGCAAGCAATGGCAGCCAAGCAGTGACGAGGTTTACACACATCTCATCTCCATGCTCCCTTGCTCAGCAACACCTAGCCTTAATCTGGCAGCTGGAGACGTCAGGGGCGGGGGGGTTGGGGATGAGGAGAAAGAATTGCACACCACAGCTGCCTATCGGGAACCCTGGCAGGCTTCAGGAATACTTCTCTGCCTTTCGTACCGCACCCCCTCTTGGAAGTGCTTCTAGGAGAGAAGAGCGGGGAAGCCAAGGAGAGAGGGAATCTGAGGCCAACCCCAGGTCCTGCGCCCTGGGGTGAGGGACACTACGTTGGTAGGCGATGCCTCTGGGGGGTGACCCGTGGGGGAATGAGGATGGGGGGAAAAGAGGAGAGATGGGCAGAGATGGACCAGTTGGCACCAAAGAAACAGAACTTAAACCCCGAGGCAAACCCCAGCCAGCTCTGTCGCTATCCCCGGACGGTCTCTCTCATGACTGAGATGTTCACTTTCTCCTGGTTTTACCTGGAGGAAAATGGAGCAGGACTGTGGAGCGTGAAACCCAGAGATGGGCCCTATAGCTCTCAGAACTGGTCTGACACATAAAACCCAGGCTCACAGCCATTAGTAAGAGATACTGATGTTCCTTTTAGCATCCACCAGTGGTAGACACAGCGGTTCTGAATCCTCTACTGTAACAACCACCCCTCCTGAGTGCACCCGTGCCTGGGATTTCCATGGGTCTCTAGCGGGGAAGGTACCAGACCCAGTCTCTCTGCTCCTGCGTTGTTCAAAGTCCCCAGCCTCTAACATGAACAAAACCTCTTGCTTCTACTGTGAGCTGCTAAAAATAACCACCTGGTCAACAACTACAGAGCTCTGATCATGGGCTTTCCATATTTTTACTGGCTTCTTTATTATTCTTTTGTCTTTTACTGAAAAAAGAAAGTATTGGTTAAGAGGAAATAATCCATCATCTTAATTATACCACTTTTTGGTTCTTTCTTTTTTTCTTTTCCTTTATACAATTTTTCATTTGTTAAAACTCAAATTCTAGAAAAAGATACATGACGGCACTATGGTTATAGCCGCTGCTTAAAAAAAAAAAAAGAAAGGAAGAAAAAAAATGCACACCCAGGCTACATTGTTTAAAATGTGACTCATAACAACAACAACAAAAGTCTTCTTACAAATCACATGACAACGCAGCTTATTCATTCTCTCTCCTCCTTGTTCCTTCTCTACACATTCTCTTTTTCTCTATGGCTTGTTTCTCCTCATTACGGACTCACACCCTGGTTTTCAATCAAAGTATACACACTAAGCAGAACACACAGGTGACTGGAATAAAAAGAAAATGTTTCATGGCAAGAAATGAGTAAGAGGCAGAGTATAAAAGACACTTTCAAGTATAAAAGATCAAGAATACCTCATAAGACCCAGCCCAGAGGCCACTTTTATTGCATTTCCTTAAAGATTTACCTAGTACACATCGGTCTCTCCTAAAGAATGAGATTGCTTCTGTCTCATGCTTAATTTATAATGGAAAAGAAAAACAACCGGGATTCCAAAAAAAAAGCCATACTAACAATGTAACCGCCTATTGTTATTAGCGTTACACCATCAACTTTCCACATCCTGCCTGCCCAAACCTGATTTCTCTTTGTTTGCCTTTCTGAGTGAAAAGGCTGATTTAATCCCAGGACACCCACGCCCCCACTGGGGCTGCCACTGACCAGGAGAGGTACGCTATGCCGGTCACTCACTAGGTTAGACAGAGCAAATGGCCATCCCCTTTCCTCTCCCCAGTAGAAGGCTCTCCTTGAGTCAAAACCCAGATTTGCATGCTGAGGTCAAAGGGGCCTCGGCCCAAAAGAAGACCGGCCCTGAGTTCACCTTGCTACGGCCTCCGAGTTCCGCGTACAACTTGCCAATGTGATAGAAGTTGTCCACTTTCAATTCCAATCCTGCCCTTGACTCTACGTTCCTTGGCCAAGTCTCTGCCCCTCAAGACTTAGTTTCCTTCTTCCAAAACACTTGCTCTCTCCAGAGACAACAGTCAGGGGCCAATCCATGCCTCCCATGCGCTGCTTTTGCTTAACCCCCGAATCAGCCCATCAGGAGCGTGCCGGAGATGCTTACCTTCAAGTCACTAAGCCCTGTGTTTATTTTGGCTAAGTGAGCACTGCAGCTCTGATGATATTTTATTTATATATTTTGTACAAGGGAACATGACCAGACTGTGAAGCCTCACGGTAAACAGAGCCTCAAGAACAGCACATGCGCCCTGCATCATTGAATCTCTTAAGAAGCAAAGCACTTAGCCCCTGTACCTGTCAGTCATGGACTCAGACATGCGGGCTCACATACAACACTGCGTGCCCGTTGTCAGTCTTTAGCCAGCCTTCCTGGGAGCTTGGAGTCTTAACGAGCAGGTTTGACTTGCCCCACAGAAACATTACCTTGGGTCCTGGAATTCCAAGAACTTGAATTCAACTGTGATCCAAGTGAGTCAGTTCGGATCTCAGCTTCCCTCCCCACACTTGGACCCGCATTAACATAAATCTCACACACCGAAGAGCATCAACACAGGCCCAGGTATACACTCCATACTTCACATGTGCCGTGGGGAGCGGGGATGGCGTTCGGGAGGCACGGACGGGGGAGAAAGAAAGAAACTGTATTCTGTGTCGGTCTGTCATTCTCTTTCCTGCCACTTTCTTCCTCCCGCCACCCCTCCCCTTGTCTTAGAGGATAATGAGTGGAAAATTGGGCCAGATGATTTGGAGTCAAAAGCACATCTAGGTGGCAAACCGGGAATTCATCTCTTTCTAGCCAGGAGCTGGACAGATTAATGAGAGCGAAGATAACGAGTCTAGACTTCGGATATAAAAATGACTTCCTTATCTCTGGAATGCTGTCACCCCTGGGGTGAAGGCCAGCTGGTACAAAGAGGGCACAACAAGCCTCGCTGCTGTTCGTATGAAAACCCTCAGGGGTCAGGTGAGAGGGAGTGTCGGTGTGTGCTCTGCCACCCGGGCAACAGAATGGAAGCCCTTCGAGGGCCTTCTAGACACTCAGCATTGGACAGCTGGGTGGAAACTTCATCGGTGTCAAGTCACTGGAGCTCAAGGAGGGCAGGAGGCGAACCCCGCCGCCCCCCACAGCACAGACCGTCACCACCACCCTCGCTCCGACCACGAGGCAGCATCCCAGATTTGTCTCTCTCTGCTCTGCTCTTTGTTAGGGAGCAAATGTCCTGTTCTGGTTTTCAGTCCTGTATTTAAATGCTCTAAGTCCAGGAGACAAACATGCCTCCTCGTCCCCTTCACCGGACACCAGCTCCAGAATTCTGCAACTCTTTCTCCTCAGGACCGTCACTCCTTGTGTCTTTTCCCTAACTTTCTACGCTCACAAAACCGCCTGCCACTGCACCTCACTGGGGGCTCATTGCGACCCCTGTCTTGGTGCCCTGCAGCTGGAAAGAAACCATCTTCAGGCGAAAATAAATCATTGCCACCTCGTTTCACTTTTAATTTACTACTGATTTTTGTTGTTCAGTCTCCCCCACAGCCTCTCCTTTCTCACCACTCATGCATTTTTAGCCTCATTGTTCCCTGTTGGACAATGCAAGGCTGAAAGGTTTATCTGTAACCTATTTGTCTCTATTATAGGTTTCTAAACTTTAATTAAACAAGAGACAGTGAAGATCTCAATCCTCTTTCTGGGAATCTACAGGTGTTGTTGGTGCCATCTAGTGGCGGGAAGGTGTGGTGTCTGTTTTCTCTCGAGAGATCTGTCAAGTTTGGAGGTTCCTTCCCCACACCAAATTCACATCACATGGGTGGAAGAAAAAGACATGCAAAAAAAAATTTTTTTTTTTACCTTTAAAATTCTCACCTGCAAAAGCCGAGATGGGTTCTGGGGAAAAGAGAAGAAAAAATATTGAGTTAGATAAGGGGAAGAAATAATGGGGCAGGTGTAAGGTATGATGAAGATGACTTTTTGTAATACCCCATGGAAAATGTCCCCATGTCCACCTCATGCTCTAGACTGTCTAACACATCATCATCACAGGATGGGAGGGGGGTGAGAGAGTCCCAAAGTTGCTTTGGAACAAAAGGTTCCAAAGGGGAGGGGCGCGTCAGCCCCCTTTGTGGGGAGGGGGTTGAGAAAGTCCCAAAGTTGCTTTGGAACAAAAAGTTCTTTATAGAGCAATGGGTCTCTAAAGCATTGTAATCAGTCATTTACCACTGATTACTTTCTCAGAGCCTGGAGTACGTTTAGATGCCTGGGGCCTAAAGGGACTGGGGTGGTCCCAGGTGCTTCTGACATCATCAGGCACACACACATCCAGGACCCATGTGCCAAGAAAAGCTCTCGGTGAGTGGGATTACAGTCACTCTGCCTAGTAAAAGCAGGTCCCGTTCCTTCTCAGGATTCCCTCTTGCTTTTGGAAATGTCCATGTCTCCCATGGGAGACGGTCAGGATGCCCTTGGGGGTGACCTGGGTAAAATCTGTGCATCTTCTGTGGGCTGGCTGCTCAGCACTTCTGTCCAAAGGGACAGCCATGCTGTCCTTCCTGTGCTGGTCACCTGGCGTGCAATGCTGAATCTTACAGCTCTGGGATCTTGGGCATTGAAGCTGTTAGCTTCGGAGCAAACTCTAAAATCTTACCTCACCTGCCATAGTTTGCCCTGCAGTTCATTCATGTAAAGGAACAACCTGGGTAGTTGTGTTATCAGTCTGATATAACATATGTACTATTTTTGCTCACCAGTGAAGGCTTCCATTAAAAACATCAAAGCTTTGCAGCATGTAATTCTGACTGGCAGCTGTGCTCATCTTCTAGCATTTTCTTTGCTAAAAGCTGGAGTCTGATGATGGGGTCTTGCCACCCTGAGTTTCCATATACTTAGTGCATGTCTATTTCTGAATGGGAACAGGAGATAGAAGACTTCACCTCATTTCACACCCCTCCCATCCTGAATGCAGCCTAAGCTACAACTACATTCATTCCTCACCTCCTGCATAGACCACTGCTGTTCTACCCACTGGGTACAACCGGGTTTGAAAATGGCGTGCTGCCTCCTCTTGTATATCCCAGCCCCCGGTGTCTTGTTTGGAAGAGCCACAAAGAGACAGGTGTTCACGTACCCATACAGTTCTCCAGTGGGACATCAGTGCTTATCCGAATGTCGTCAATGGCAATTTCTCCTGAATGTCCTTTTCCTATGACTCCCTCAAACACAATCTAGAAGCCAGAAGAACAAGGGCCATGTTAACCGAGCTCCCTGGTTCAAAGAGTGCAAAGATTTCCAGTTTTCTGTTAACTGCAGCTTAAAGTGTGTGTGTGTGTGTGTGTGTGTGTGTGTGTGTGACTGTACCTGGTACACATCTGTTGACCACAGGGCTATGGTACTTGAAATCTTAATTTAAAAACAGTTGGTTCAAATCAAATGCATATCTGAAGGGATTAAAAATACATATAACAAGGTGATGGACAGTGTTGTCCAGTAACTGGAACATACTGATTAAAAGGACCGGAATCAGGCCATGTTTAAAGGAGGGTTGAAATGTCCCTAGCCATTTTTGAAGTTCCTTTCTCGTAAATCTTTCAAATGCCCAATCCAGGTATTTGGTAACTCAGAGGACATGACAGGTGGGGTAAGGTGAGAAATACAGTACGCTGGGTTTGGATTGCCTCGGGCATAGCATTGTCTTATGGTTCCATTATTACAACTACGAGGGAAAGGATTTTTTCCTTCACTGTAGTTGACGGAACACCTACTATGTGCCAGGCACACGGACGGTTACAAAATCTCGTAAGTCCAACCTCTGCCCAGAGATCCTCACCATCTGACGGGTGAGACGAAAATGCAAACAGGTCCTTACAATACAGTGCATTAAGGTTTATAAATGGGAACGCAGGCCAGGGTGGGGCAGAACTCAGGACACCTTACAAGCTCCGGAGCAACTGCCGGCTGCATGCAGAAGCCCTTCTGCTCTGTGGTCTTCAATCATTCCTTGCGCTCACCCTCCCTAGGTTCTCTCTGCAAACGAGCACATGTCCTCTGGCAAGCTGAGCGAGCAGTTGGCTGCCTCACCAGCCGTCTGTTGCTGCTTCTCGTCTGGGGAGGAGCAGGTTAATGCCTTGGCTGGTTCTCAGTCACCTCTTCCACAGTGTGTCTACTCCTACCCAAGCCTCAGCCACAGCTGTGCATACCCATCTGTGCCTCAGTCTTTCGCTCTGTGGGGCAGAGATAATAAACCTCAACTCCTGGAGCGGTGGGGAGAGGAACCGTTCATTTAGGAGTCTTTCTGGTTTGCTGGCCACTGAGTGCAAACAGCCCCCCTCCCCTTCCCTCGCCCACGTGCCCCGGGACAGGTCTGGCGGGATTCTCCCCTCTTCTTGGAGTGCAAGGGGGCTCGGCAGCCTTCCTCCCCCGTGTGTGGAGGCTGGTTTGGGTTTATTTCCCTGGCTTCTGTGTCCCTTTGTCAGCCTACCTGATAGCAATCTAAACTACAATGGAGAGAAGAAACATTTGTTGGGAAGATTTCAGCAATATAAAAGGCAATAGGAGGAACAAAGAACCAAGTCTGGGTGTAGAGATAGGCACATTTTGAATAACAAATAAGAGTGTCATTTAGTTGCCATGGCAATGTGAGAAACACAATGAAAACAGCGGCGCTTAACCACGTTCCCTAATGATGAATGGGCAGGGCCCTTTGCAATATTGAAATATGGATCACAAAGATCCCCGGGATCTCTGCACCCACCTCCCGTCACCACCCTACCTGATACTCCGTGTCATAGCTGGGCAAGATGATCCGCCCGTGTTTCCACTCATTGCCCTGGTCCTCGCGGATGACCCAGAGGAGCTTGCTCTCCTGGCTGGCCTCGCGCACCACCTGCAGCGCCACCCCGCGGCCGCCTGTGGCCTGGTACTGGAACTCCATGCACACGGGGCTTCGGGGCAGGTGCACGGGAGGGCTGATGAGCCGGGCATACTGGCCCTCTCTCCGCCCATCGCTCTGCAGCCGCAAGAAATTCCTGTCATCTGTGGGAAAGAAACCCAGAGGTTCCCATTACCCTGGGGAAAGAGACCAGTTTGCGGCTGTGGCCCCCCTCCCCGCCCCGAGAAAGCCGGAACCAGAGTTTGGGGCTCTTGCTTATTCATGTCCTTGTTCTCCAGGCCCTGTGTTTTCTTCTCAAGCTTAAGAGCTGGGCTCCAAAGCTGCTGCCTTTTCGGGAGCCTTGAGGTCAGGTTGTCTTTCCTGCCTATTTCTCCGTATCACTTTCTCAGTGTCTTTGTGTACAGATGGTACTTGGTGCCTTTGGCCTTACGTCTTGGCTGGTGGTGTCTGTGCCTGTCTTCCCCCCCTAGAACCGAAGATGCCAGACCCATGTCTTATTCACCACTGGCTTACCCAAAGGGCCAATGCATCCTAATGAACTAAATTCTAAGGGGGCGAGGTGGCTGCTAGACTGGAAGATGATTCTAGCCAGTGGCTTATGCTTCAAGCCTTTGTCATCTTGGCTGGGCACTGGCCAAATGGAAGACATTTAACACCGTCTGTCTCCACCCATGCTCCTAGGTGGTACCTGGACTCTAGCTACTGTCAGAAGCCAGCGTCGACCTCAAGCGGAAGAAGGGATGGTGGCTGTGGAGGGGTGGGGGTGAACCAGGGGGGCCGGACACCCTACTCCCTTCCCTGTCCAGCCCGGGGAGGCTAGAATTGGCCTTTTTCAGAAAGCCAGGCAAACAGCTCCACCGAGAACAGGCACAGTCATCATCACTAATGAAGGCTACGTGTTTAATAGAGAATATACACTGGATGGGAAATGAAGGTTTCACCCATCCAAATGTTTGGAGGATGGGCCTTTTGGCTGATTAGTTTGCAAATACATCAGACACCGTGCAGAAGACGGAGGTCTTGCTGCCATTTGCAGACCCCATGCCCTGCAGACGCGGGTATGGGGGCCTGCGCCTGCAAACCCAACGTACACAGGAGCATTCTGGCCACTTGTACAGAAAACAGGGTGGCATTTGAGAAGACAATCTCACCGCCTCCTTTTGGCCCCGAAACATCCTATGCCCAACACTTCCGCAAGGTGGCGGGGGATGTTCACACCACACAGCCAGCACATCAGACCCTTGTGGATCATGTTAATCTGAGACACACGCACCCAGCTTTCTTATTCACCAGGGACCGTGAACATCCTGGGCTTGTCAGGGGAGAACAGGCAAGAACTCAGAGCCCTGAATCAACAGGTTACCATTGCTACCCCTGCTCACATCGTTGTTCTAGCAATGAGCGTGTCACTGGCCCCAAAACAGCACCTTCCTTCTTTCCCACAGCCATCTCTCTCCCTCCTTCCTGGCCGCCCCCCACAAGCCCCTCCAGTTAGATTCGCTAGGATTACTGCTCCAGAAGCTACCCTCCCCTGAAGTCAAATCAGACCAGTTCAGGATGCATAGTTGGGATTCCAGTTTGTCTCCTTAACCATCCAGAACCACATGTCTAATAGCCCCACAACAGGAGACCCCTTCAAGGCCAGAGGCAGCACAGATAACCGGGCAGCTGTCCACAGCACACATTTCAAAGGTGGTGATCTGCCAAGGGAGGAGACACGGGTCTGCAACCAGACACTCCAAGGTCTTCCAAACCTACGCTTCTCCTATCAGATCCCATTACTACCACTGTTAATGATAATAATTATAAGTCATATTTGCAGAATGCTTTGCAGGTTTCCAAAGCACATTCACATGCATTGTTTCGTCTAATCCTTCCTAAATGCTTGTGAGAGCTCTATCTTCTGAATCTTACTTGTACAGGACGAAGACATGGAGGTCAGAAAGGTTCAAAGGACTTGTCCAAAGTAGAGAGGGTGGTAAGGAGTACAGCTGGACCTGACGTCAGGTTTTCCACCTCTGCAGTGGGTTCTTCGCTTCAGCTGTGCCCCAGGTACCTGCCCCACATCCGGGCAATCGTCACACTCTATTCAAGGTAAACTGGGCTCCCCCCCCCCCCCCCCCCCGCCCCTGCTCCCGCTTCTCCTTCCTGCCACCCCTCCCTCCCCTACCACTCTACCTCTCCCACCTCTTTCGCTAGTTCTTCTCCTACCCATTCTGGCACATTCTAGCTAATGCCTCTTTAGTCTCCACAACTCGAACATTTTACTGACTGTACCACTGATCTTGTTTTTAGAAAGACTCGAGGCCATTTCTCATGCATTTCAGCAGGTAACCACCCACTGCCTCACGCTGTAATTTAACTGGTTCGCGTGGGTCTTTCCCCTTGCTACAGTGAGATGACAGAGTCCCAGGCTTACACATATAAGGGTTAATACTCTGCTGCTTCTCCCTGCCCCTCAACGGTGATATATAGATGCTGCTACTCAAGAAAACTTTGTTCCCACAGATGAATGAATGACAAACACACAGATAAAGGAACGATAGGAGGCTCTATATTCTCACGAGACACAAGAACCGAGTAAGAATCAGCTAGACTTTGCTAATCCCACAGATTCAGATAATCTCTTCACAATTCCCTCCCACTCTCCTGAGCCAACGCCCCTTTCAAAGGAGAGGAGAGCTGATGATAACAGGGTGACCTGGGGACACACCATGGAGCCACCAGTGAGACCCTCCCCGCCCCCACCCTCCGATGCTCCCGTGCTCCAATAATTTCCAAGCCCTGACTGCTTCCACCTCAGATAGAAAGGAAACCAGATTTCAGAGATTTATTATTCAGCCTCCTTCCTTCACAGTTTCACAAATAAGACCCACTCGCTGCTTGAAAATTGCTTGGCAGAAATACTGTCACTTGTGTGAATTTACATTCTTAAGCGGCAGGGGATTCATAGCATAATGGTTAGAATTTAGTAAGTGAAATGTGTGTGGAGGTGGATTTTATCTGGGTCTGTTCTGTTTACCCATCCTGGTACTAAAACTTCAGGCACCATCAGGCCAAAGGTCTCCCAGGCTACCGTGCCCCGGACCCCAGCTAGCCCCCTCCTCCCCTCCTTCCCCCTCCTCTGCTCTCTCTCTCACAGTAAGACGATAATCACACCGCATGATTTAAAGGACCACTGGAAGACCGGGGAGTTAATGCTGGTGGTGTGCTAAGCACGAGCAGCTGAAGGATCATAATTCAGTGCTGACATCTAAGCTAATCCACTAGTTTGCAGAATCTCAAGACAAGCAGGCCTCTGGATTTCACTTAGTTAAATCATTTGTGCCCCACTTGTCTGTTAAGTGCTATGAGCTCGAGGGAAGAGAGATGATATGTAAATTTAAGGAATTAGCAGTAGACATCAGTCAGAGGGACGCTGAGCCGCAAAACGTCCCTGCCTGTCGCTGAGGGGGCCTGATTAGAAGCAGGACGTCATGAAGGGAAGGCTAAGACCGGGCAGGGTCCAGGGAGGGGACGGGACAGGCAGGGGCAAGGGAACTGGTGTTCACTGAGCACCTACTGTGTGCCAGAAGTCGTGCAGGAAGCGCCGTCTGCCTTTTCTTATATAATCTTCCCTGTGAAATCTAGGTCTGTGAAGCAAGTACCATTTTCTCCATTTTTACCAGAGAGGAAGCAGAGGCTCGGAGAACTGAAGCCCTGTGTCCGAGACAGCTGCTAGCCGAAAGCACCGCACAAAGGAGCAGAATCGCCGGAGCGTGGCCGCTCATCTGGGCTAGAGCCCTTGTCTAACACTCACCCATCATTTAAAGCCTCAGTCTCCCCGTCTGTAAAATGGGTCTAATAAGAACATTACTGGAGAGGGCTGTGAGGAGAAGGAAATGGAACAGGCCATGGGAAATGCTTTGCACGCCAACAGGGACACAGTAACACTCAGTAGTAACAGGGACATAGTAACACTCAGTAGTAACAGGGACATAGTAAGCACTCAATAAAAGCTCTGATCTTTATCACTATATACTGACCCCTATGTCTTGCCTTTTTTTTTTTTTTTAGAAAGAAAAAGGGCCAAAAGAGCACCAATAACCTGGGAAGACCAGTCCTAGACTCACAAGGAAGTATGGTTTGGCCGGAGGGCAGTGAAGGTGCTCCAACCCCAGCAATCAGCCGGCCCTTACTTGTGCATAATGCACTGCTTACCACATGTCTTTCCTGTCACTGTATAGGAGATGAAATAAAATACTACATGATTCTGGAATGAGAGTGGGACCTCAAGAGACAGCTTAGATCAGGTCAGCCCGGCTGCCCAGAGGAACCACGCTGAAAACATCCCCAGAACAGCTGTCTACCCTCTGCTTTAAATTCTCCAGAGCAGGAGTTTCCATAGGCCACAGCGGCAATGTGTTTTCTGGGTCACAACCCTAACTGTCAGGAACTTCTTAAATTCAGTTTTAAGTTTTCCTGCTGTCACTGAGACACATGTCCTCCTTCTATCCCTGATGGAGCACTGCCAATTTCTGTCCTCTGACTCAGAAACCTTTTCACTCGTGAAGAATTCAGACCCTGAGTCTTCGCTTTCTCGGAAAACTCAGCCCTTGCCTCTTCAAATGTCCACTTTGGGGGGCCTTAGTCATGGGGGTAGGTCTACACTAATGCTCCTCTAAGCTAAGTGCTTCAGTTCTTTGAAGTCATGGCACCCATGTATGTGCTGTGAGTGAAGTCTGTTCGCGTAGAACGCTCTAATTTATGGCCTACCGCTGCCAAACACAGAGGAAAGTTGTAAGCACGCAGTGGGCTGGCATGACGCGGGGGGCGGAGGGCTTTAGCTATTGACTTGGACCTCAAGGAAAAGCCCTTTGGATTGTTAAGAGGTCCCCAGACATGACGACTGACCAGCTCAAAACCAGCTCTGCCTGACTATCTTCTTGTTCTTGTAGCCCAGGGCAGTGATGCCGGCCATGGAGAGCTTCCAACAAAAAGACAATAGAAAGGAAATACATTCAGTTGCTGAAAGAGAAGGAAGAAATAATGTCCCAGAGATACAATCCCTCTCCTCCTGGACGTGACATATTTGGGAGGCATTTTGCGACTAGGTCCTTGACTCGAAACATCTGTTGTTGCCCATGACACAGGGAAAATAATCACATGGGAACCAACCACAGGAGTTCAAAAGGGCAGGGAGGACATGCAGAGGACAGGGTCATTCAGGCATTTTAACCTGCCACTGTCTCTAGAAAGGATCTCCTGATACTTCACCTGGCGATTTATGGCCGCATCTGGCTTCAGCCGCAGGAGTGCTATGTGAGCACGTGACTGTGGCTGGCCCAAAAGCAATGGAATTGGTTGTGTCCACACCTTACCAAACCCTGAAGTACATCACAGTCTGATCGTCCTGGCTACCGCAAAGCCAAACGCACCATCTGTCCGACACACACATCTCCTGGCTCGCATCTTGCCCTCCTACTAGAACAACCATCTGAAAGAATATTTAGTGCTGCAGGAGATGTAATCTCTTTGTATAGGTCATGCTTAAACCATGAGTCAGCCCCTCAGCTGGCCTCCCAAGGTCAGTCTATCTCTGCTAAGGTCCTCAAATTAACAACTGGTTAAGGGAAACATTGACTTTGGATGAACTCAGCAGGATGTTCTCAAGGTTTACAATTGACCATTTTGTGGACATTTGAGGCCTCAGGTCTGGTCTTCCTAGAGCTGGCTCTTTTTTTTTTTTTAATTTATTTTTTATTTTTTTATTTTTGTATGTCAGCTTTCATGAAGGTTTTACAATTGAGGCAGTCTTGTCATCGTTCTGCCCTTTCATAATCAATCTGCACACTGCTGGGGAACTCGGCCAATCATGACTTTCAGAAAAAAAGGAAACGAAACAGATGAACAGAGAGGAAGGAAGGAAAAATAAAATAAGAGGAAAACAGAGAGGGAGGCAAACCATAAGCGACTCTTAAGTACAGGGAACACACTGAGGGGAGGTGGGGGAGAATGGGGCAACTGGGTGACAGGCATTAAGGAGGGCGCTTGAGGTAAAGAGCACTGGGTGTTATATACAACTGATGAATCACTGACTTCCACCTCGGAAACTAATAACACACTATATGTTAATTAAATTGAATTTAAATAAAAAAATTAAAAAAAAGGAACAATAGCTTCTCTTCACTGCTGTCTTTTCTATAAAGTCAGAGATGTTTTTTTCCTTCCTGTTTTCCTTAAAGAAGAGCCTCTATGCTTTCCTTTTCCAGTTGAAGGTATTCTTTGAATATTGGCTTTCTTTTAGCCAAGTTGCTCCTGGTCTTTAATTGTCCCCCATAGGGCGCCTGGGTGGCTCAGTCGGTTAAGCGGCTGCCTTCGGCTCAGGTCATGATCCTGGAGTCCCGGGATCAAGTCCCGCATC
>NW_023270377.1:29320718-29321594 GCF_011800145.1 Mirounga leonina
TGATCCTGGAGTCCCGGGATCGAGTCCCGCATCGGGCTCCCTGCTCGGCGGGGAGCCTGCTTCTCCCTCTGACCCTCCCCCATCTCGTGCTCTCTCTCTCTGTCTCATTCTCTCTTTCAAAAAAAAAAAATAATAATAATAATAATTGTCCCCCATAGTCTGAGCCTGAGAAGCTCTCGTCTGGCTGTGAGCCGTGGCTGTGTCCCGCCACATCGTCCTCTTTCCAACGGCAACTCAAGCTAATGCCAATGCAGAGTCTGGACCCTCTGATGCCCTGGTCCCACCTACAGGGGAGGCCTTTGAGTTCTGAGGGAGCTGCTTTTTCATTCCCAGGGTCACTACTAGCTCCCGGTCAAATACCAAACCCATCATGAGCAAGTCCACTCATCATTCTTTTCTGCAATGTATTTGCAACCACCTACCTCCCCCCGCCCACAACCCCCACCAACACCCCAGCTCTCGCAGCTGAGCCCCAGTGAATCACAGTTCTGGTCCTCTGCTCCCATGGAGTTTATAAATGGCCCAACCTGCATCAAAACAGCCCCACGATATGTTAATAGCTCTACCACTGCCATGTGATGGAATAGCTACACTAACAGTATTCAAACATTTCAGAACATCGTATTCTCAGTCTGTCTTGAGCTTGTTTTTGAATCCAGAGTAAACATACAAGCGCTAGGCAGCCAAAGCTCGGTCTTTTCATGATGGTGTACTGTTACAAGTAGGCATTGCCTGTTTTCTTTATTTTGTTTTATTTTTTGTTATTTACTTATTTAATTTAATTTTATTTATTATTTTTTTTTTATTTGCGAGAGAGAGAGAATGAGAGACAGAGAGCATGAGAGGGAGGAGGGTCAGAGGGAGAAGCAGACTCCC
>NW_023270377.1:29321604-29489945 GCF_011800145.1 Mirounga leonina
GCAGACTCCCCGCCGAGCAGGGAGCCCGATGCGGGACTCGATCCCGGGACTCCAGGATCATGACCTGAGCCGAAGGCAGTCGCTTAACCAACTGAGCCACCCAGGCGCCCCTACTTATTTAATTTTAAGTAGGCTCCATGCCCAACGTGGGGCCTGAACCCACAACTCCGAGACCAGGAGTCGCATGCTCTACCAGCTGAGCCAGGCAGCACCCTGCCTGTTTCCTTTATATCACTTCCATGATTTGGAGGGACTGGAATGAAGTACTACCGTCACCATAGTTCACGAGGCCAACAAACGTACAAAAGAACACACGTGTAGGGAGCCCACACACTTGAGGATTCTGCAGCTGACCTGCCAAGGTCCGCTCTTTCGCTAGTCTTCTCGTCTCATTCCTGATAACAATGATAATAATAATAACCATAACTATTATTATTATTATCATTACCACTATTATTACCATTATTGGTGTTACTTAGTATTTACTTCTTTTTGGTCAAATGAAATAGTTCCTACCCTATCTAATGCTACGCTACTCGCTTACCTTACCGTGGTTGCTCACTGAGGTTGAACTACACAATGACGAAAGTACCTGCCACTGGACACTCCCACCAAGGGACCGCAGAGAAGGCACGTCCACCTAAGTACTCACTTCTTGGTTCACACGGCCCTCGGTCCCCTCTGTGCAGAAGCAGCATCAGCAAGGACCCCAGAGATCACGCACACGTCAATACCAAAAGATGCCTACGCAGTCTGACCAAGACAGTCCTGTGATGATAGCCACGGTCTACATCTGTGCCGTCCGATATATCCTGGCCACCAAGCCCCTGAGACAAGGAGCTAAAATTATAGCTGTATTTAACTGTAATTAACTAAAATTAAGATAGCTAGTGGCTACCATATTAAACGGTGCAGCTCTAGACACGTGGACTCACCACGGCATCTCAGAGCTTTTACCTTGTCCCTGAAACACAAGAATCTGATCATCCTCAAAACTGGGTTTACGATCATCGCACTCGAGAATGTCTCTAGAAAATACTACGGCTCCCACAAGGGAAGACATTTCTGTGAGGCTGTAGCTGCAGAGAAAAGGCAGAAGTGGCTTCTCAGAGGACATGGGGCCGGCTCCTCTGCAACCACCAGGGGTCACTGGATTCGGGACAGGGTCCCCAGGGGCTGGTGTGAGCACACACTCCAGGCTTATAAGCCACAAGCAAAGAGCTAAAAGAAGGGGTTCTGAGCGGCTTGAAAGACTATCTTGAAAAACAAAAACAGTGGCATGAAACCAGTGGGTGTCTTGTCAGCCTTAAGCAACTATTACCACTGGCCAAAAGAACAGAACTAATTGCTGACTTGAAAGGAAAAGAAAAAAAAAAAAAGACAAAACAAAACATGAGAAAAGAACTAAATCAGAAAATATCTAAGGAATGTAAGTTGTTTCCACAGACACTTCTGAGCAAATAGGCTGTGTATGATATTTCAACATGGCTATTCTGTTGTCCTTTTCCTCCCCCCTCGGCTCTCCCGACACCCCCCATGCTCGATGAAGACACCTCCTTTCCTACACGCAATTACTTTTGCTTAGCTCTCCCATAAGGGGATAAAACATATGGCACACTTCTCTTAAAGAGTGTCTCCTCTTTGTGGAGTGGCGAAGTGTGGGGGACACAGGGCTTTTGGGTTTGACTGGAAGGTCCACCATCTGCCCTGCCCTTGATCAGGCACAGCTGTTTCCCCTCTCCCAACTGCTCCCCTCAGGCACCCCCCCTTTTTTTAAAGAAAGGACCACCCTGAACAGAAAGGGCTTTCTATCCTCCCCTGCTTAAAGCCCCATATCGAGCCTTGTAAGGAGAAGGAAAGTGGCAAATACAGCAAGTGACTTTTAAAATCAGAGGATAGAAGGAAGGGTTCTGAAACCAACAGTATGATTTTGTTTTCTGGGGGCAGGTTACAAGAGCCACCTTTTCAAACTTCAGGGATTCCTCCGGAAGAGGAAAATAATTATTTTCCTTCTCAATATCTTCAGGGAGAAATAACATTAGATCGAGGAGTTCCTTATGGCCCTAATTTTCTTTCTGTCCCCATCCATCCAGCCAACGGTTGGAATTCTGCCTGCTTTGCAAGCTTGCTCTGAAAAGCCCTCCCAAACCGCAGGGTGTAATGAATCAACTGGAATGAGGATAAGAGCTAGAATTTCCAACCGGTAGCCAGGGTGGCAGAAGGGGCACTCAAGGTGAGGGCGAGGCCTGAACCAGGGGGCGGTGGAGGTGAACGGGCAGAGGGACAGAGGTGAAGGCCAGGCTCAGATGGAGAGTAACGGAAGCTCTCTGGGAAGTGTCACTTGCTAATTGGTGGCCCTGTAGCCTGGACGGGGCTGGCCTCCAAGAGAAAATCTGCTCAGAAGAGTGCAAGGGAGAAGGCCGAATTCTTAGGGAGAACCTCAAGACAGTTGCTGAGTAAGAGCCAGTAAACCTCCCCATGCTGCGTCATCTATGTCCCTTCATTCAAAGTGCCTCCGCCAAGCTGCCCCCTCATACCCACCTCACGCAATGCGCATGCACGCGCACGACACGCATACACACCGCAATCACAATCAACCACGCGCACGCACACAGAGGTTCACATGTAAGACATGCATACAAACGCATGCACACACATATTCAGAGACACACCAACATCTACACATAAAACGCATGACATGTGCACACACACACACACACACAACCCACAAAGACCTTGAGAAAGAAACACATATGCTGACGCATAAAGACACCCATAACCCACAAGTACACACTGGGCCTACACACGCTGACTCATACCCCACAAACCTTCTTTATGTTCGGATACAAAGTGGAGGTTGGGAAAAACAACCAATTAATTGGGCCAGGTCTCAAAGGAGAGGAAATGAAATGAAAAATCCGGGCTGGGTTATAAAAATAAGTTGTTTTTTTTTTTTTTCCAACGTGCAGGAGGCTCATTATATTAATTAAACATTATTGCAGTGAACGAGAGGGGGGAGGGTGATTAAGGCTGGGACGAGGGTAAGTGTTCTCTCCTGTTGCCCGAGGCCACGGTGATCTTCAGATATTAATCTCTCCGAGCACTCAAACGCTGAAGAGATAAACACTTGAAATATGAAAATGTTTTTCTCCAGAGCAGACGCTGTGACCCTCCAGGAAAGCAAGTGCAGTCTGTGTCAGGAGGCCGGCCCGCAAAACTCTCCTGGCATCTCCCCCACTGCCGTCCCCTGGGGGCAGGGGACACCGCCAGTCCCTGGGGTTGAGGGGCAGCAGAGCTGCTCTGGGGAACCCTGCAGAAGGAGGGGGGGCCTCATCCCCCTTTAATTCTCCAGTCAGGCAACATTTGATCTACCAATTTCCAGAACGGACCCCTTTGCTCTCAAAAGCTTATGGGGCTCCGAGGTCCAGGCCTGGGGTGCAGAACAGTGAAAACCTAACGCGTGGTGGGCTAGAGCCAACGTGTGCTGGCTTGCGAGGGCCGGCTGTTAAATTTTCTGGAATTTTGCGAGGCAGTTGTTAAGCGCGGTCATTATTAAAAATTAAATGACATAAAGTTACCATTAAATAAGTTACATTAAAAACGAAAGGTCATAAATTCTCAGAACTCAACACCTGCTCAGTATTTGGATCCATCTTGCCAGTCTCTATGCTCCTGAAGTCATTCCTATCTATCCGAGCTGTCTGATGGCAGAAAGGATCTAAGGCTGTTTGCATTTCCCACCTCTGCCTCTGGTGACGTGTCGGCAGCGTAACCATGGGGGGGGGGGGTGGCTTGACACCACTGAAAGCGGCAAACATTACAAGGCAGGGTTTCTCTCTTTCCCCATCCCCGGGGAGGTGGTGGTTCAACGCTGGCCAGAACCCCGCTGTGAAAGCACGCTGCGGTGGACAGAGGAGACCCCTCCTGCTCCTGCAGGCTGAGGAGGGCTCAAGGCAAGCCCTCTCCATCCACGGTGCCCCAGGAGGCTGCCCAAAGCCGGCACTCAGAAAGGGCAGCTGAACAGTGTGTCGGGGACTGTCTTCCAGCAACACTCTTCCAGAAGCCGAGTGCCAGGCAGCTCTGCGAGACCCCATGGGCACGGCAGCATTTTGGCCCCTCAGCTTGGTTTGCTACCGCCGTGAGGATACTCTCAGAGAAGTATCCATTGGGCTGGAGGCCAGTGGTTTCCTAAGGAGGCATTTTAGGAGGTTTTAGGAGTGGACAAAAGGCTCTGTGATGTCGGCCGGGAACGCTACAGCTATGGTGACAAGGGGGCACTGCCTCATCCCGCCTCCCGAAACCTCCCAACTACTCTTCCTTTCGTCTTTTTCTTTCTTTCCTCTTGGCCTCTCTTGCTCCCTCCCGGCTTCCGGGCTGCACTGTTAATCACAAGACAGGGCTAGGAACCACGACCCAGCTCTTCTGCAGGGTAGATGCTGTGAGCAAAGACTGTGGTGGTTTGTGGGCGCAGAGCAGAGGATTGCTCCGTGGTGGGAAGTTACGACGCTTGTCAGGGCATCTGGGGCTGCGAGACGGGCAGCAGGCTAGCCGTCGTAACTCTTTCCTCTCCGAATCTGCCGCCGGCTTACCTGGAAATGTCCGGTCGTTTGGGCTGGAGCCGCCGGTCCAGGTGCTCCTGAGCCACTTGGCATGGTCGTACATCCAACCACAGGGCTCCTCGGCGAAGTCAAAGTTGCAGTTGAATCCTGAAGGGAGCTGCAGATCTTTGTCTGAAAGGGGGGGAGGATAACCCAAAGAAGGCAAATGAAGTGGGTTGGGACAACAGCCACAGCGGTGCTATTCAAAACGCTGGCAAGGCCTCAGTGGAGGGCAGAGAAAGAAGTGGCTCCCTTTGCTGATTCATTTAACTCATCTTGGCGATCGTTGGCTTTCAGGTCAGCCTTTGGTCTCATCCTTCCCAGGCACGAAAGCCAAGTCTGCCAGTGGTTCCCATAGTAAGCAATTATAAATGAGGCCACCAAATGGCTTCAGGCTCTAATCAGGCTCTTCTGTCCACCTCAGAGAGCAGACAAATGTGAAAATTGCTGTTCCCTAAGTGCCAGAGAAGAATGTCTCCCCAGTGCCTCAGTGGAAGGCTGGCTCCTGACAACCTGGCTCTCACAAGTGATGGGGCAGCCCATTAGCATCCAGGGAGGCTGGCGTGCTGGGGAGGTACTGGCCAGGGAGGAGAGAGTGAGCTCCGAAACAAGGAAGGCTTATTTGTCCCCCCTCACCTCCTGTGATAGGTCTTCCATGCCAGGACACAGGGTCAGCTCGGCCTCCCCGTGGGGTGGCACGGCCAGGTGGGCGACTTGGCACAGTAGGGCAAAGCGAGGGGCCAGAGCAGCCGGCCGCCTCGCTCAGCATTGGCCAGGAGCAAAAATAATCTCGCACGGCACCGAGTGTCTGCGGGCCAAGATCTCAGGGGCAGCAGGGAGTGCCTTCCTCATGGAAATGTCAGAAGTGACTGCACAATGGCTCGTCCCTGTCTGCTCGGTGGTCCCATGTCTAAGCCGGAAGACTGAACCCAAAGACTTTCTTTGGAGGCTCCAGTCAGCTCTAAAAATCCACTATGAGCTGGTGCCAAAGATGTGATGAAGCGGGGGCGGGCGTGTGGAGGTGGGAGAAAGGAAACGGGAAGCCAAATCTGGATGCTTGCCGGCAGCGGCTGTGGAGACAGCGGAAAAGTGCTGGCTAACGCTAGTAGCCGGGAGGAAGTGGGGTCTTTGGCCTTCTCACTTCCCTTCCCAGGGTTCCCAGAGAGGAATTTCCGTGGGGAAGGCCTAGAATGCAGGTTAGGAAGTCTACAGGGAACAACGGCCTGGTGGAGACAAATTGCTCACACCACGGGGGCGAGGGGAAGGGCGCTCCTGGCCGCAGAGGCAGACTGCCACCAGGCCCTGGGCCCTGGCTGTGCCTCCCCGTCCCAAGAGGGAGTATTTCATGTTTGCCCACCCTTGGCCAAAGTCAGCCCAAGGCGAGGAGAAACACATGGAATTGATTACAGAAGCCGCAACCTGTGGCTTGGAAAAGTCAGCCCTTAGCCCTCACCCCCCTGCTCCCGACAATTTCTCAATTTCTATTTTTCCATTAAAAAATACGGAGTAATTCAATATACCATAATTCCTCTCTCATGTTTACACGCATACTCTGTCTCAGGAACCAAATTCCACAAAGAAACCTTTTGCAAAAAAGAAAAAAAATAGGGAGGAGCCACCAAAGAAAGCTCAAATGAAACAAACCACTATAAACGGGGAAATGACATTAAACTTCTGAAAGTTTACAGCAGAACTCTTACATTTTCCTCTGGATCACCATTTGGATAGAACCCCCTCCTCCTGCCCTCCACCAAGCTAGCTCTGCTAATCCGATGCCATATATTTACTCCCTACGCATTCCACCGTGAGCTCGCAGACCATCTTAAACGCGTCTTGGAAGATTCTCCAAGTCTCTTTCTCCTCTTCATAAAACAAAAACAAGTTCATTAAAATGTCAGAATCTTGTATTCAGCTTACCCTGACCAACAGTGTTGCCCCGCCCACACAATATACAAAAGCACATTCCTGAAAGCATATGCATTAAATTATCATTTTTCAGTCACACAACTTCAGCGTTTCTGTCTGGCTTCCCTCCCATTCTCCTCTGTAGCCACTTTCTGGAGGCAGCCACTCCATCAGTGGACTGGTGTTGGTGCGTGCGTGGGCGCAGGACCTCACAGACTGTGCCATCTACCTACCGAGTCGGTGCTATGCTGTGTCTCCACCAAGTCTCTCCAAGTCTCCCCAAGTCTCTCCACCAATCTCCCCTCATTTTGTCTAATGAACGTCTAATAGGGATCAGTCATTTACTGTAAGTGGAGACTGTCGAGCCTTAAATTCCAGCCCCAAATGCCAGGTGTTCCAAAATTTGTGGCTTGTTAGGAATGTCCTCATACTTGGTAAGGTGACGTCCTTTTGGGCTCTGCCAATTATTGTTTTTATCTAACCCGGATGCGTTCAGAAGATGAAAGGAAGGTGATACAGAGCTCCCATGTGAAGAGGCTGATCTGGAACGAAGAGCCCCTGGGATCTGAAGGAAGACTTGACGTGCCTTTGTCACTGACCTGTGCTCCCGCCCCATGGAGGATGGAAAGCGTCATTTTCTGGAGCCATGATTATTACACTTTCTCAATCAGCAGTGGGCAAAGACACAGGGCAATGCGGTCACGGAACGGTTAACTGCTGAGTTAACCTGACCGCCGCGCTCCATGGGCCAAGTCACCCCGATGACCACCAGATCTTCACCTGACTTTATGGTGGAGACACAGCTCGGTACAAAGAGGCTGAGGATTCTAATGATTCGAAGTGAGGGCAAAAAGGGAGACTTCTCAAATGAGGGGTCCTCTCTGGATGGACCCTTATCTCAGCTGATGACCAGTAGGTTCATGCCTGTAGGCTGTCCCTGGTTGGTTGTTCCAATATGTGAATATTTCTAGATTGGCTGTAAATGGCCACTGCCCCAAGCTCCTGACTACCCACACCTCCCTGACCTCTGATCAGGGGACGTCCAGGTCCCCGCCCGAGCCACAGGCCAACCGCCTCTGATTGTCAGCACTGTGCCATCCCAGATGAACCATGACTCACCATCCTCAAAGTTGCAGTTCTCCCCACACTCCGTGGCCTCCTCATCAATGGGATATGGGGTGGTGGTCTCTTCACTCTTCACCGTGGGTCCCAGTGTCTCTACTGTGGGCTTCGAGTCTGCATAAGGGCAAAGAGAGGGGGGAGTGAATGCTGCACGCGGCAGCCTGCATTGAAACCCAGCAGGAAGATGCCCCACACTCAGTTTCCTTTCTAAGTGTGGGCTTTTAAAGGAGGAAGAAAAGATAATGAATGAAGATGGATACGTACACATACACGCACACACACATCCCTGGGGTCACCTCTGTGTGCTGTCAGTGAAGTCAGAAGCACGGCCTGAGTTGAACAAGAATAGTCCCTAAGCTGCAGGAACGGCCACAACACAGGCAGGGACACAAACCCATGTCCCTGCCGCAGACTCCACAGCAAAGGCCCTGGGGCCAGCACAAAAGGCCAGGTGGGACCGTGAGGGATGTGGGCGAAGCGGACCCTAAGGCAGGCTAACACACACACACACAGTGAGTGGTGCCCATCTGAAACAGTAAAGAGTCTCAGTGCCTAATGACGGGAGCTTCCTGTGTACTGTCCCTTAGGCGGCTGCTGACGTGCCTTCTCAGCCGGCTCACCCCGTGCTCTTAGGTGGAAGAGACGTTCTCTTTTCAGCCTTCTCTGTCTCAGAACTTTTTTGAACCAAAGCTAACTGACCTAGGAGGCCCGCCTCTAACAAGATCATCAGAAGCACAAGAGCCAAAGCTCTGAGTGAAGGCAGACAACCACAGCCGTTCTTGTTTGCGTTTGCACAAAACTGGACAGAAAGGGACTCAAAGGGACTCAGACTCCACTTGCCAGAAGTAATTTCGGCTGTGCCTTTAGGTCAGGGTGTGGCAAATTCAAATGCTTCCTGGATGCACGCAGCTCCCATAAGCCAGACAGCTGACTGGGGGCTGGGGAGAGTTCAGTGCGGGACGGAAGGTGGCAGAGGGCAACTCGCGTGCCCTGATTCAAGGGAGGCCACCAAACGGGCTCTAGCACACTGAAGGCCTGAAGGGAAGGGGCCCAACGTGGCCAGATCTTGCAAAAAAAAATTTCTTTTCCAACACGAAGCCAATTCCATCCCCATGGAAGATCTCTAGACTTGTCCATGTTGGCAACTTATTCAAAGTATTGTAACAAGGAGCATGCAACAGAGCTTGGCCAGGCCAAATCTGGCTGCAGGCAGTCAGTTCTGACCTAGGCTCTAGGTGATTCATTCCCCCATCCATTCACTTGTCTATTTGCTCACGCCAGTCATTCATTCAGCAACTATTTATGAAATGAATGAAACAGTGAGTCACGCCCTGGGTGGGGCGAGGAGGGGTTCTGGTAACTGGCATTCAAGTCCGTGCCTCATGGGGTGGGGTCTTCAGCCCCCAGTTGCCCTCCAACGAGAGACTCGCCGAATAAGCTGGTGCATTGTTCCTCCCATTTCTATACATGTTCCTATGATTAGGTGCCTTTGTCAGGCACACTTTAGGATACCATTTAATAAAGCCAGGAGCTGAAGGAAATTGCTAAATACGCTGAATAGCTTTTTCACGGTCGACTTCCCATCTTTCTGCTATTAAATACGACGCACATAACCTTTCATACTTCCCTTTGCCGTGTCTGCCTCTTGCTCACAGTAAATAGCAAATAACCTCGAAGCGTCTTAATTTGTAAGTTCAAATTTGTCACTGTGTCATAGAATCTCAAACTCAATTGTAAAGCAAACTATGGGCAGCAAAGCAAGAAGTAATCATTTGGAACACAAACTAACAAGTGAAGCAGCCCTGTCAAATTATTTAGCTGCAGTGACTCAGGCCAGCCCTGTTATTTTTTCCTGCTCTCCTTTTGGGGTAGGAACGAAGTGAACCAGGGACGCGTCACAGAAAGGAATGGGAATTTGAAAAGCAAAAAAGCTATGTGGCCCACAAGAGCAGTTTCTGAGGAGGTTAGGTAGCTGGTTGGTAAAGATCACGTTAAATCCAGGGGCACAGGGGTCTGAGGAGGCAAGGAGAGGACAGGGTTGTGAAGGATAGAGAGAAGGCAGGCCATGTCCGCTGCGCTTTCCTGGGAGCTCAGGGGTAACTGCCCATCAAACTGCAACGCTCCCCTTACAATTGAAACCAGATGTCAGCAACTTCAAAGGGAAGGAGGCTGGGCGGAGGCTAAGAAGCCCCAATTCTGATCTTCCAAGGAATGGCCAGGCAGGACTTTGAAATGAGAAACCTGTTGCTGACCATCGCCAGGGTAATTTGGACCAGGTTGGGGCGGGGGAGCAATAAGAGGAAAAGGACATTAGCAACTGTCCAGCCGGTCATAAAGCAGGGCCAGCCCGGGAGAGGCGTGGCACAGAGGGGCAGACCTCTGACAAGTAGCTTCCTCTCTCTGGGACTCAGTTTCCCCATCTGTGATAGCGACGTTGGCCTAGATCTGTGATTTTTTTTTTCCAAAGTGTATGCCACACTCGTTTGTAGGTTGTGGGATCAATGTGATGGGTCATGATCAGAATTTTTGAATGTGGACTGTAATATGTCAGAGTGTGCTCACATGGGGAAAATGAGCACTGATCTGGGGACCGTTCGTTCCAGTTGCGTTTACCTATTATTGCAGGTTTATTAGGTGCCAGGCAGCAGTCTAAGTACTTTATATCCGTTATTTCACTGAATCCTCATAACAACCTAGGGGGTGTAGATATGCTATTATCATCCCGATTTTTCAGCTGAGATAACCAAGATGCCGAGAGTCTAAGGAACTTGTCTGAGGTCATGTAGCCAGCGATCAGCAGAAGCAGGGCTTGTACTTGGCAATCTGTCCCCAGGGTCCAGCACTTAACAATACACCATAACCCGTATGCACACACCGTGTGAGTGTGTGCTTGCGAGCCAACTGGATTGTGATATAAATTTATTTTAAATTGTGGATCATGGTCAAAAATGTTTGAAAGCCACTGGCTTTTAGAAGCTCCTGGGTCCCCTGCAGCTCTAACCCTTTGATTTCGAAGAGGCCATAAACGAAGCCAGCTTGTATCACTCAGGAGGGGCAGTTTTCCGCACCTGCAAGCAGACAGGTGACTCACATTCAGCAGGCTGCAGGGAAACTTGGCCTTTCCCCTACGTGAGGGGGAGTAAAGTATCTTCCCTCTAAAATGTGTTCGCTGGGGCTGCCTTCAATCCAAAGGTGAGAGAGGCTAATTTGGGCCCGATTTCCAGCCTGCGTGCCTCAACGGGGCTCCTCCTCTGAGCCATCGGACGCAGCCTGCAACCCCCTGGGCGCCAGAGGCACTTCTCCGACATGCCCTTATTATCCTTCCCGATGCCCTGCGGGGGGAGCTGGAGACGGTAGGGCACCGACAGGAAAATGGAGATACCTGGGGGCCTGGTGGCCAGAGGCGGGGCAGCTCGGCCTGTCTGCCGCTCCTGCTGGCACTGGGTTCAGGTGGCTCCCCTGAGCTCCTTTTGGAGGGCAGGGAGCCAGCTTCAGGTGAGATCTCGCGCCAGCTCTGCCCAAGGAGGTGCCCAGAAGAAGGGGGGGGCCTGATTCAGAAGAAAAGGGTGCTTCCCGGAAACAGGGAGGGTGGGCATGCGCAGTGGGCCTTACCTGCAATAAGGAGAGTTAGAGATCTTCCCTGGGCCTGGGCCGCCGAGGATGGCGGGGTGAGGTGTGGTGGGGGGGTAGGTGGAGGCGGGGAAGGAATGAGCAAGACTCCCGCTTGCGCACGGGGAAGAAGTCCTACTCCCGGCAGCTCCCCTACAACAGGGTCCCTCCTGAGCAAATAAATGCCTTTTACAGATGTGGCTTCGAAACGAAAATGAAGTCTCTTAGCCACTGACATCTGGAGGCCAGATTCAGACATAAACCGATTACTTTATTATCATGAGGGGTTTTTTTCTTCCCTAAATCAACAGCCACAGCCTCCTGGCCCGAAGAGTCAGGGTCTAATTGAATTTGGGTGGGTGGTGTGTGGTTATGATTTGTTTTTGAGAGACTGGGGTTGGGGAACTGAAATGATCCTTTAAAAAAGACAAAGCACATCCCTCGAGAAATTATCCCCTGTCCAGAGGCTGGAGTGCCCAGGGTTTGAGGGCAGGAGAACATGACAGGGCCTGGGGTGGGTGGGGTCTCGAGCTGACAGAGCTTCACGGGGGAAGGCTGCCCCCTCTGCCCACCCACAGTGTCATGGTCTGACCTCCTCCCAGGGCATCCCAGGAAGCCAGGGTCACACGACCACGTGAGCGAGACCTGGAGTGGGAAAGCAGGCCTTACCTGTCCAGTCACAGCCCAGCACCTCCAGCCGCATCCCAATCCCTGCTGGAGACCACCTCTCGGGGTACACCCGCACGTACTGTGCCGGAACGGGGTCGAATCTTCGGATGTCAGGGGTGTCATAGTGCATGTTCCCTTCAAACAGCTGCAGGGGAGACAGGCCACTCAGCCCCTCTTCTGTGGGATCCCATCCCCACCCCTCCCCTTCTTCCCTATCCTTCCCCTTCTCCTCCCTGCTCTGCACATCTATCCAGAAGGTAGCTTCATAGTTGACTCACTGGACATTACAACCCATAAGAACTCCATCCTCAGACCAAAGTTTTGGTTCATTTGGAAGATGGTTAGGGTCCCAGAAACACAGAAAAGAGGGAGCAAATGGAAGTGGCAATTGCTAGGTTCTGTCTTCTACCATTGGACTGGAGACTGTGGACTCGGGAAAGAATTAGGCTCTGAATGGACTTGGCTGGAGAGAAGACAAGTGAATTTCAGGCTGCTTTGCCCATTGTCTTCAAAGTTCTTGTTGTAGGGGCACCTGGGTGGCTCAGGTGGTTAAGGGTCTGCCTTCGGCTCACGTCATGATGGAGCCCCATGTCAGGCCTCCCCCGCTTAGCAGGGAGTCTGCTTGTCCCTTTCCCTCTGCCCCTCACCCCACTCATGCTCTCTCTCAAATAAATAAAACCTTAAAAAAAAAAAAAGAAGAAGTTCTTGTAATGCTTAAAAGTCTATGTAGAAAGCCCCAGCTGACTCACAGGTCACCAAAAGGCTGAAGGTAGCGTGACCATCCTCTTCTCCAGGCTAATAACAACATCTTCTCATCATACATTGATAGTCTGAGACCGTGCCCCCCAAAGCTTTGTTTAGCAGAGCCAATTCTGTCAAAACAAAGCTCACTTAGAGCCCCAGGACATAAATTGAGGACAGTGCGGCTCTCCTGGTCTAAGCCACGTGGGGGACGCAACCCAGAGCACATGTGGGAGCCACTGATTAGGGCGATGTTGGTGCAGAGACGTGCCAGGGGCTATGGCTGATCAGCACCTAGGGATGCTGCAGGGCTACCTCCTTTGCAGGATGCCCACAATTCCAAAAGGGGGCACTGTCATGGGGAGGGTAGGCCTTGATACTGGCTAAGATCATCTCCTCTCCCAGGCTCCCAGAATGGGTCAAGAAGAGCCAGGGTCAGCTCTCCCCGGGAAAACCCATGGTCCAACTTCTGCTCTGTCCACTGAGGTTTCCAGTTACCAAGTCCTGAGTCTTTCCAGGCCCCTAAAGTGTGAACTGGGTGTTCACATCAGCATTGCCAAGCCTCCAACCCAGCCTGTGCCTCTACATTAAGAATGGAAACATTTGCTGAGCAAAAGGGACCAAACAGAGACATGAAATTCCCCCTTCCTTGGTAAAAGAGGCCTGCTTTTAAACGAGGGTAACTCAGCAGTTAGGATCAGAATGCCTGACTCCCCCTGAGATTGACCTGGAGAGGGACAGGCATGATGTCTTTTCCCCTTGCTGGGGGCTCCTCCATACCCAGCATTGAGGGCTGACCCTTACTCCTTGATGGCGGGAGGGGTGGGCTGTGCTGGCCTGGGAAGTTTCTCCTGCCTCTCCCAGATTCAGTATGAGAGGTGGGAAAGATCTAAGCAGAGTCCAGACTGGGAAAACACAAAGGAGTGCAGCGACATTCAAAAAAACAGTTGTTTTTGGAAGTAATCCCCAAGTTTCTATACTTAGGCCTCCAAAACCTACATCCCCTTTTGGACGTCTGGTCAATTCCAAGGAAACATCATCTGCAAGAGGGTGTAAAGGGTGTCAAACTTGACAGAAAGGCAGTGCAGGGTGGGGGGTAGGTGTCTGGGCTCTGGAGTCAGACTGTGTCTGTGTCTGAATCGTGGCTCTCCACGATATACACCGTGACCCCGGGGGTGACACCAAGCCTCAGTTTTGTCATCTCTAACATGGGAGCGACAAAAGGATCCTCCTTCTAGAGATGTTGGAAGGATTAAAATATGGCATTTAGCAGGGTGTCTGGCACAAAGTAATCTCTCAGCTAATGTTTATTAGAATACAGGGGGTCTGGTGACGCCTGTCTAGTTAGGAAGTGAGCACCCCCAAACTAAACTTCCCCGTTTGCAGTTGGGTTAGAGAGGTCTTCCAGGAATGGCCTACCTTCGGCTGCTGGGTCCTGGGGTCCTGGATGTGTTCCCAGTCTCTGCCATTTAGGCTATAGGAGACTTTGAACTTGCGCACAAACGCCCTGGCTTCCACAGCAGTGATGCTATCTCCCCCGCGGGCCCCCTGGATGATGATGCCCTTCACCGTCTTGGGCACTCCCAGGTCCACCTGAAGCCATTCCTCGCCCGGCTGGGCCTGAGGGATCCGGGGAAACCAGCCCGAGCGGCTGCTGACCAGGCGGGCGGCGCTGGGGCTCCACAGGTACTCCCGAGTGGAGGAGGCCGAGATCTGAGAATCAGGGATGAGGCCCGAGAGCATCCCCAGCATGTTGGAGCAGGGGGCATCTGTGGAGGGGAGGGAGACGCAAGAGCTCATGGCCGCACCCAGCTTACCGGACAGCACCTCCCATTGCAGTGAGCTGTGAAAGAACCCGACTACCACACGCTGGAAGTCAGCACTGGTTTCTTTGCGTTTCAAGCACCGTGGTTAAGAGCCCAGACTGGGAGCCAGACTGCCTGGGTCCATGTCTGCTTTGTCCCTTACTAGCTGTCTGACCTTAGGCAAATGATTCCACTGCTGTCTCCAGGTCTGAAAGAGGGCTAGCGGCAGAACTTACCTCTTAGGGGTTATTGCAAGGACTCCTTCGGCTACTACACAGACGGTCATGGCACAGGGCCTGGCACATCTGAGCATCCCACCCTGTTAGCCAAGGACTCGCAAATCCTTGTGGGTGACACCTGGGCCCCCGGAGCCTCCCAGGGCTATGAGCGCTGCAAAGCTCAGCTGAGCCCTGAGTTGTTTCCTGGATGATTGTTTTCCCAAGCATGGAAACTCTGCTGGGGTCTTTGCTTTCACATGTGTTATCATAGCTTTTTACGACCTTGTGCCCTTTGCACATGCTGTTCCTGCTGCTACAAATGCTGTTCCCCTCTATCGTCATCAGACAAACCTTTACTTAAGTATCACATCCTCAGAAAGGCCATCCCCAAACTTCCAAACAACAGTCAGTTAGGTCCCCCACTCTTTCTCCGAGCACTCTGTCCTTTTCCTTCATACACGCATCTTAGTTTAAACTACCCAGTACTTGATCTGGTTATGATCCATGCTGCCCACCAGCCTGAAAGTTTCATGTGGTTAGAGACCCCATCTGCTTGTCACTTCCCCTGTCCACTTCCATTCCCAGTGTGGGGCCTGTTGCACAGCAGGCCTCCAAGATTACTTGTGTAGCCAATGAGCAGATGCACAGATAAATGGTATCCGGCAAGACGGGGTCTGCAGCCAGGGTGCATTAGCTACTGCTAAACAGAGCTCCAGGTGAAAGTGAGCCTTCTGGAAAGGTCACCCCCCCCCTCACCTGTGACCCGGCAGCCGAAGAGCTCCAGCCGCAGGGCAATGCCCGAGTGCCAGGTCTGGGGCCGGATCCTGACGAACCTGGTCAGCAGGGGCGTGTGCAGCTTGTTGAGAACCACCTCCGTTGCGTCGTTGTTGGCTTGGAACACCTGTAGGGTCAGATGAGAAACCACCGTCAAAATCCCGGCTTGTAGTGCGGCCGCTCACCCAGCCTTTGAAGGGGGTGCAAAAGTTCTGTTGAACCTTATTTCCCCTCAAGCTTGTAATAATCAGTGTGTTTGTTGTTTGGGGCTTTTTTAGAAGTACCATGAAAAAAAAATTAAATTTCTCACACTGCTCTAACTTGAAAACAATAACTGGTCTTCACAAAAACTTTTAGAGGAAAGAAAAATCTTGCCTCTGGGCTGAGAGCAAGCAGAAGAAGGCGCCTTAAATCTGGAGCAGAAGGGTCATCTTTTAGGGCTAGTGGACCTCATTAGCTTGAACTTGATTCTCCCCCTCCCTCACGGTGCAGGCATATAGGAATATTTGCCAGGTATTTTTATAAAGTGCTTCACAGTTGTTTTGTTAGTTACTTAGAGACCTCCCTGCTCCGTGAATGGGTGAGAGCATGGAGTGGAGGGGGGGGGGTTGGCAGCACCATCTACTCCTCGGGGCCCTGTGTCAATCAACACTTTCTTGGTTCCCTCTGGTCTTTGTTGGATGTTCAGGGTTGCAGACAGTCTCTCAGAGTCCTGCCCTGGTTTCCTCTCACTGTGGTCCCACCCTGTAATGAAATCCATCCCTGTCCCCATCTGACCAGTGCATCTCTTAGGGGAGGAAAGGCTTTTCGGAGTAGCTTCTAAGCCAACATGGTAGGAGCAAGTCCTAGTTTACCAGATGGCCCAAATCAATAACTGCCATATGGACCTTATGCTTTCCTGTGCTCTCCATTAAATTAAAAAAAAAAAAAAAAGTAGCTGGCGCAAGTATATGTGAGTTTCTCTTGGTTTCCTTGCTAAGGGCTGGGGGAAAGACCCACTAACCAAGCATCACTTCTAAATCATACCTGTCATAGCTATAACAACCAAGAGACTCTGCAAATCGACTCGAGGGACTAGACACTTCAGCTCATGATACCTAGAATAGGCCAGGTGTGTGGACACTGACAGGGCTGCGACCAGAGGATGGGGAAACTGGTCTGTTCCAGTACCCCTGAGATAGACACCATGTAAACACAATTACATCTATAATGCCTTGGCAAGTAAGTATTATTATTTCTGCTTTTTTGATGAGAAAACGGAGGCTCAGGGATGTCCGTCTGGATCCAAAGCCCCTGTGGAGATGGATCGTAGGTTTATGGTTTCCTACGTTGGCTCTCACCTCTTTTAACAAATTCGCAGTGTTTATATTGGTGGCGAGGAGTCTTGGAGTCCTTAAGGTCTCTGAGCCTGGGCTGAATGGAGGTGGGGTTACTCTTCAGGGATGTGTGTTTATAATCCTGACTTGAAAGCTCTGGATAACAGCAATGAGCTGCAAGCCGCTTAGAGCTAATTAACAACGTGGTCCTTTCTTTCCCATGAACTGTAACTAGGAACTCTGCCATTTGGCAACCTTGAACCCTCCATATTTCCCACTTGCTGAGGTCAAAAGTTAGAGCCCTTAAATAGCACACCACTGATGGTGGGGGTGAAGGGTAAGAGACATTACACCTTTGCAATCAGATCGGGAAGTGGCTTGCTTAAGATAGATGGAGCAAAGGAGAGGAGGAAACAGGTTTTCACTGGCCCACCATATTCAGTTTAAACCCCTTATGCCTGGTGCTAAGCGCACCGAAGCCAGGGGAGCTTCCACCCAGCCTGCCCCACTTGCTGCTCCCTGTCCTCACTAGGGAGCCTCCCGCCCATCCTAAGGCCAAGTTCCTTCCTTTGCTGCCTTGCTAACTGCAGGGGGCAAGGGGCAGAACTGCTTGACCACCCATCACTCCCAGGTCTGATTTGGCTCCTTCCTTTCTAGTGACTGGGGACAAAGAGGGGCTAGAAGACAAAACAAGGGAAGAAAGACCAGGCAAACAGGAGGAAAGAGGGTTAGAGTCAGGCACCTGGGGGGAGGCTGATGGAGAGAGGGGCCCAAGCCTCTGTGATCTTCATCTTGGAGAAGGACGACCGAGGGAGGGGACAGGGCCCAGGAAGGCCCCGGCCTGGCCATGCCCGTTCCACGGCTTCTCGGGAGCTTATAAAGAGCTCCTCAGCTCTGAGGCAAGGAATGAAGGCACTGAATCCAAGGGAAAGAGATTAATCAATTCTCTTAGAATTCAGCACGAGGCAGAGGCTTTTGTTTGTTTTCTGTTTTGTTTTGGCAAGGAAGAAGCCAATGCAGCACTTTGCTTATTTGGGGAGGTGCTGTGAGCCATGGGGGGCCGCCACCGGCCGCGCCCTGAGGATGGTGAGGCTGACTGTGTGGGTGCCATCAGGAGATGCGAAGGAGTTCATCTGGGGCGGGGAGCTGGACTGGTCACGTGAATACATAATTGGAGCGCTGAGTGGATTTGAACTTTAACACAGCCGCTAATCCACAGCATATACACCACGCTGGTACCGTTTAGAAACACAGCACGTCTTATGTGTTTTTAATTTCCAATTTTATCTTATCTGACCCCTTCATTTCTCAGCCTTGGCAGACAACACTAAGAAACCCTTCTTCCCCCTCCCCACCCCCCCCAGTAAGGAAATGACTACGTCTTTGGACTCCCTTTGGGAGGCTGGCAGGGGCGTGAGTGTGGCTGTGCGTGGGCATGTGCACGTGCACGCACACACGTGTGTACCTGTCCGGTGAGGGGGCTGGTCTTCCCACAGAGGCACACGGTCACAGGCTTTGGGTGAGCCCCCGATCACAGTGACCCCTGCCAGAAAGGGAGGCGAGGACACGGTCTCTCTGCTTAGACCACCTACCTGGCTGCCCGCCCCCGCCCCCCCAAGCTTCATTCTGCCATCCCGTTTTGCTCACTCTGCTCCTACCCTTGCTCGGAACCAAATGAATGCTCGTTTAACATGGCCTCGAATTGTCCTTTGGGTTTCTGAGCCTGCTTCCTTCTTGGTTTCTTGTGTGCTCTCGACTTTGCACTCATATCTGCCCCTGCTCTCTGGACCCTTTCCTGACGGAGTACCAGCTTATTTCATTAAACTCTTTATACACTTCTCACCAGAGTGGGGAAAAAAGCCCCCAAACACCACTGAACCAGGCACCTGGGGAGACAGGCTGCTGCTGAGCTCATCAGTGTGGGCAAATGTCTCCACCTCCCCCAGGCCCCAATTTCTCCCTCTATTAAATGAGTTGATTTGTCAGGTCCTTTCTGGCCCCCAGATTCTAAGGCTTTCCGCGTAAGAGTTTCCAACTAGAACTGCCCCAGCAGCGCTCATTTTGTAAAGGGCATTTTAATTGTCCAGGGTCCCTTAAAGACTAAGTGCTTTGGTGGACGAGGGCTGTGGGTTTTAATACACTTCAAAGAGTGCCCGGGACACACAGTGAGTGCCCCACTCAGAGGGAGAGTACACCTTGTTGATGTTTTCGCTCAGTAACAGTCCCAATTATTAATAATGAAAAGTAATGAATAACAACACCCTAGTCCTTACATACTGTCTTTCACCCAATGATATCAAAGTGCAATTTATGAAAATCCATTTTTAATGAAATATTAAGCAGTTTCTATTTCTCCTGACCCAATGGATTTACAAGGTCTCTATTTTTCTCCCTGCATCTTCCTATTTATAGCTGGGAAATGCTATCATATATTATACATCTTTATGACTTTCTCAATGCTTCTGTGGTTTCAGAATCACCCTTCATATGTTTTCTGATCAAATTCTCAGAGATGGATTCTTGGCTTCTAGTCTAGGCATTGCAAGGTAAGGGGTTGTGTGCATGGGAAATGATGCCAGGAAATTGGTTTTATTCCCTATTCCCTGCCGACTCACTGAATCACTATAGGCAAATCAATAATCCTTAGATACCTTGGTTTCTCCTTCAGGAAAATGAAGTCGATAGCAGGCTTGCAGATAGACACTAAGCCCTCCCTGTTGGCTCCAGTGCCTGCAGAGCACCCAGGACCGATGTTAGAGTGGAAGCCAGTAACACATGGGTCTCTGTTCAATGGGGACGCTTCAAATTGTGAAAGCCGTTGACTCCCAAGCCCCAGATTTTCAGGCCATAACTTGACCTGAAAGTTATCAGTGAGGTGTCCCTGATGCTAAGAAAACTCAGCGGGTCGTCAGCGTATGGTACACCCCGAGAACCATACACCAAATGTGATGATTCACATTATAACATCTGCTTTAAAAGCTGGATTGTTAATTTTTAAAAGCAAAATGCTAATATGGTTGCTTTATCACCCCAAAAAAACCCAGAAGTGTGTTCAAGGTGTCTCTAGCTTCCTTTTTTTTTTTTTTTTAAGATTTTATTTATTTATTTGAGAGAGAGAATGAGAGAGAGAGAGCACATGAGAGGGGGGAGGGTCAGAGGCAGAAGCAGGCTCCCTGCCGAGCAGGGAGCCCGATGCGGGACTCGATCCCAGGACTCCAGGATCATGACCTGAGCCGAAGGCAGTCGCTTAACCAACTGAGCCACCCAGGCGCCCTGTCTCTAGCTTTCTTAAGAGGTAAGGATAGTGTTGATCGATGTAATTATTAAATTGTGTGTGTGTGTGTGTGTGTTTGTTTATGTTGAACACAGATTTCTTCAAATGCATCTCTGCAAACCAAGTTTAAAAAGCAGTTCAGGGCACAAAGTGGTTTGGATAATCCATTTGGTGCCTCGCTGAATTCTGAACATAATCCAACACTTTCCAATTGATTCTTGAGACCTTTGGTTTATTTTCAGAAAGACAGAATCTGAAACCGGCAGCACTTCAAAGATTTTCTGATTTGCACCTCTGGGGGGGAGGGGACATCTGCCAATTAACTTGGCTGCTATCCAACATCCCAGTGTGGTGACTATCTATGTACCCCACCCAGGAAAAGAAAAAAAATCAACATGTTTTGACCATACCTATGAGCTCCTCTAGTACTATGTAAAATAAAAGAAGACAAAACATGTGATCTAATAGGAAACATCTAGGCCGAAAGCATCCCTGATGGCTTTGGGGTCATCTTTTCTCTATTTTTCCACCCCATTTCTTGTCACAGCCACCCGTCCCTGTCGCCCTGTCCTTAAGTCTTCTTGGAAGAATATGCAGTGACTCGGGCGCCTGGGTGGCTTAGTCGTTAAGCATCTGCCTTCAGCTCAGGTCATGATCCCAGGGTCCTGGGATCAAGTCCCACTTCGGGCTCCCTGCTCCAGGGGAGGCCTGCTTCTCCCTCTCCCACTCCCCCTGCTTGTGTTCCCTCTCTCGCTATCTCTCTCTCTGTCAAATAAATAAATAAAATCTTAAAAAAAAAAAAAAAAGAATATGCAGTGACTCTAGCACTGAGTGTTGGCCTGCCTATCTCGGAGGCCTCTGGGCAGGGGGGATTTGCCGCCAAGCCCAAGTTCCTCTCCTGTACACCAGTAATCCCTGCCATCAGCATCTAGGTGCCCAGGATGGTGTGGACGCTCCATGTCTGTCACAGTCTTTGAGCTCCTCGGCACAGAGCTGCGGTGCAGGCTCGTGGTGGGAGTTGGCTATATGTAACCTTCCTCCACCAGGCGGGCCCTTCACCCGACAGATGCAGGCTCTCATTATGTGCACCGCCTCCCATTTGAGTAGGGCTTTGGTATGCAGTCTGCACACGCCTGTCTCTTCATTACCTACGGTGTGACCTATGGTTTATTCCTATTTTGCTGTAAATATCTGAACGTGGCCAGCTCCAGGGACTGCAAAGAAAGCAGGAAATTTTTCAAAGACAATATAGTGCTGGAGCCCTGAGGTAGAAATTGTGCAGGAGACGGTCTTCTTCCTTTTCTTTTTTTTTTTTAAATAAATATTTCTCTCCACTAATAAATGTTTCATTGCATCCAAAGTTCTCCTTTTCGATCTACTTGGCACAGACATTCAAGGAGGAGGAGAACAAAGCAGGTAGAAAAGAGAGGTAGCAGAACAGAGGGCAGAAACTGGGGAAACCAATAGCACATTTTAAAAATTTCTCTCAGAAACAATTGAACTGACTCATCCTTATTGCAGAACCAAATGCCTGTCCTCTCTCCCCCACCCCCTTCCCCGGCATTTTCTCTAAAACCAGCTATTGCGTCCATACATAAAACTAAATTATTAATCAATGGACGCCATCCTGTTTAATTAATTTGTTGCACCAAACAGGCAAGGGGTGGGGGGCAGGGTAGGGGTGCGTTGCACACGGGGAAAATGATGTTAAGGTAATGGACATTTTTTTTTTCTTTTTTGTAAATCATGGCCCTGACATTTCTCCCTTAAAACTCCTCCTTAAAGACTATAAAAAAATTTTTTTAAAGCTGCTTTCATTCTAGTGGATGTGGGAACTTAGCCAGACACAGAGTCAGAAGGGCTGTGTCTCATATATATGTGTATACATATACATATATGAGAGAGAGCAGTGGGGGGGAACTTAAGGGAGGGTGAGAATGGGGGTAGGGCAGAGAAAGTTCCCTAACCACCAAATGCTCATTTCTGACCATGATGCCCTCCTGTCTCCTGCCCCTTTACTGAGGGCTGTTTTTGTCATCAAGCAGTTCTGCTGATGCGGAGGAGACAGGAGCAGGAACGAGTCATGGGGTGTAGGGCGGGGGAGGCCGGTGGAGATGGGTGGGATGTGCACATCCCATCTGTGTGTGCCTTGTGGGACCTGTTAGATTTACTGCGGGATTATGTTACCCCCATTGAGACGTAGAGCCCTGGAACATAGCATACTAACAGGATTAGGGTTTCGGGACTGGAGACAGGAAAGCACCAGGGAGGAGAGCAGAGGAGGAGAGGGGAGGGAAGCTCAGGGATTCGGGGCTGGAGGAGAGATGGGACATCAGAGCACTGGAAGGGAATGGCCAATGTCCTTCTGTAAAGGTCGGGGGAGAAACACAGATGTTCTCACCGGGTCGGCAGGGTTCTCCATACTGAAAACCTCTTGTGACATTGTCACATTTTTTGAGAAGGTACCTCTAACTTGCAGGTGGGCAGAAGGGGGAGCAAAAGGGTACGGGGAGTAAGGTTCCTGAGCCTATCTGCCATCTGCATTCCTCTTTGGTGCAATCTCAGCCAATCACAGAGCAGGGAAATGGTGATGTGTTCACCCCAGGGCTCAACTAGGAATGCTGGAGTGAGGGCAAAGAGAGTGTTTGCAGCCCAAGCAAGATCACTGTGCCCTTCGACATCCCCTGCTCACTTGCCCTGTCCTACTAGCCTCAGTGCACAGCCGTGAGATGGAAAGCATTGGGAACTTGGCATCGAGGCCGTAGCGCCAGGGAGGCTGGCCTCAGCTCCCAGAGACGATTTGGCACCCATGGGAGTTGGGTGAAGCCAGCCGTGGGAGCCTGAGAGAGAAAAGGTTCCAAGCTTATGTATAATGACATTTTCCCTTGGGCTTCCTAAGTGGAGAGGCTAAAGGTCTGAGCTCATCCCATGGCAAATGGATAAGGGACAAACTTAATTACCTAGGGCCCTGGATTCTTCTTAGTTATAACTGAGGGGGGCAGAAAAACTGGGGGATATGAATTTCAAAAGGGCATTGGCTCTCTTTGGAATATATAGAACCCCAGTTCGATGATGCAATCAGATGTATGACTTCTGAAGTCTGATGCCCATTCCCAGCTGACAGCTTGAGTCACTGTTGTAATCTTATATACAGTCAACTAAACTGCAGTGAAAAGGATAGGGGAAAACCAGTCATCCACCAGGAGGTAAAAAAAAAACAAAAACACAGTACTTTTTGGAAACTCTAAGTTATTAATTGGAGGAATAATTGCATCCCTAACAGAAGAATGAAACTGAGAAGGGTAATGTTTATCTGAGGCAGCTTGAGTGCAGGACCCATCAGATGCAGAGAGAGGTCTGGATGACTTATCAGGTCCCTTCCAGACCTATGATTTTAAAAGAGGCAGATAAATATCCCATGGGGCCTTGTTACTTTTTAAATTGATAACTTGCTTCTGCTCAAGAAGAGCTTTGTGGGTCTAATACATTAATTATATCTGCAGAGAGCCTTCCATCTACAGATCCCAAGGTGCCCTGCCAACACAAGCTAGAGCACCATTCTGTTTGGGCAGAGGCGGAAACACTGAGGCACGGAGCTATTAAGAGAAATTTCCAGGGTCACACGATGCATCCTCTAAGAAGATCTGAAAATAGACGCCACATGGTTCTGTTAGCTGACTGACTTGGGGGGTTTGGTTTTCTGACACTGCTCTCTCTCCTCCTAAGTCTCTGATAATTTCGAGGAGGGTTCTAAATTCTCCAATGGCTTTCAAAGTGATTTGTTTTAATTTAGAAAATAAATATAGGACAGAGAATGTTTTGAAGTGGGGTGTGTATGTGTTTTGAAGGGATGTGGCCAAATCAAACGCGAAGCAACTTCTCTCAGCTCTACATCCTCGGGATTCTAGGAATCCGAACTCCAAACTGATGAGCCGGGCACGCTAATCCATGCTGTCCGAGCACAGCTTTGCCCTTGGGTCTCCACAATGATGGAAGCTCTCCAGGAAAATGCATGCCTCTAGACCCCTAGACTAAAGATCTAGGAAGCCGGCTTCCCTCTGGATGTGAGATGACAGCAAGGCCTGGATCAGATTTTGGGAACATCTTCCTGGAGATCAAAGCCCTGTGACCAGGTGCCTTTCAAGGGGACTCCACAGTTCCCCATGTCCCCGGGGCCAATTACTCTGTCTCTAAGAGCTTCAATTCCAGTCTTTGAAACTGTTCCATTCTGAAGCCAATGAGGTGGTACCTGGAGGTTCTCTGATCCCCTTGGAGGCCATAACTGCCTTAATGGGATGAGCTTATTTAGCACATTTCTGCCACTCATTACAGGGTAATTCTGAAAACTCTTGGACCTCATCCCTGTCCTCACCCTCCCATCCTCAATCTGGCCATTAAGATATATTTAGCACCTCCACAGACTCTCTCTTTGAGCCCAAATTTCTTCCAAATACATCAGAACAGCCAACAGCACTGTGACTAACAGCAAGGTAACCAGGGCTATGTCAACAAGGAGATGCCCACGTTTACCAAATAAGGGAGAAATGAAGACAAGGCCTTTTGCCTAGACATCCTGACACTAGTCTTGGCCATGTCCCATCCAGTGTACACCCACAGAACTAGTCTTCAGAGGTGAGCGGGGTCCTGGCCAAGGCCTCGAGCCTCCAGCTACTGCCATTTTTCTCCCTGCCCTTCCTGTGGCTTGTGTGTACATAACTGTGCCCATAATTATAGACACATACGTGAACCTTCTAATACTGTATTTACAACACCATGTCTATGCTAGGGGTGTTATTAATATGGCTGGTGAAACCAAAAGCAATAGTTTTCTGCTTGTGGTTTCTGAAGAAATAGATGTGAAGCAATTTGTATAATCTAAGGGAGCACATGGGCTGGCTATGGGCTCCATCAGCCAGACAAGTGCTCTGCCTTGTGGTTATGCCATAAATATGCATAAGGAGGGCCCACCCTATAGGAAAATCATAGGTTCCATATTTATGGCATGTGTAAATGGATAAGGGTTTGGGGATGTGTGGCCTGTGTAAATGGGCCGTGTTTTGCCAGGAGGATGCTTGCAATACCCCCCACGATAGTCAAATGCCTCCGTCAGAGGCAACCTCACCATGACCTGTTAGGTAGAAAGAGACGAAGAAGAGGCTGCTCACAGGCTGGGGGAAGCTGGAAAAGAGCTCCTTAGTCTTCCTCACTTCCTGGCCACAAGAAGTCATTCCCCCGTAGGCCCAGGCTTTGCCTCGGCCCAGCCTGGGTCCACCGCGTAAATCCTGTATTGCAAGGAAACAGCATAGCCATCGCCCACCACCTTCAGCACTCATTAATCTTGTTTTTCTCCGATTTCCCCAATTCCCTGGTCTTTGGTACATAGCACTGGTGTTGACAGTGACCAGGGAATTGAAATCAAGTTCCCACATTTCTGCCCCAAACATTACCATCCCCTCTTCACACCCTGTGCGCGGATTTGCGTCTGCAAACCCTCCCCCTGCACCGCAGAGCGGAGCGCGCGGCCGCCTCTACCTCTGCTCTGCTTTGCTCACAGGTCCTGCTGTCTGAATGGTGCTTGCAAGCCCACCACCTAGCCCCAGTTAGCTTGGCACGGCGCCCACCCACCGGTGGCTACAGAGAGAAGCTCAGCGGTGGCCGTTATAGACGCGGCACAGACGAAGCCTCTCCCCGCCCCTCCCCTGCCCCCAACTCCCCTCCTCAGCCACCTCCCCTTCGTGGCAGCAAATCAAACTGCAGCAGACCTGACAAATCTATTCCACACGGTTCACTCAACTATTTCCACCGGAGCGGAGATCAACCCCGGAGGGGAGGGGCGGAAGGGCAGGTCTCCCTCGTCGCCCACCGCACCCGCAGTGGGGCAAGGCAGCGAGGGGAGGGGCCAACGCCTAATTGGCAGGCCTTACGTTCTCCTGCCGCCTTCTAGGTAGTCAGAGAATGAATATCTAATGGGGGAGAGAAAGGGTTTTTTCCTCTGCCCAGTGCTTTTTATGCGGGCAGGACTGATTCACTAAAAAGCCAAAAACAACAACAAAACAAAAATGAAATTACCCTTTGGCTCCTGCGGAAAGAAATCTAGCCAAGGGTGAGAAGGGGAGGTGAAAGAGAGGGAGAGAGAGAGAATGATATACCCAATATGAAAAAGTTGAGAATGATTCCAAAGGAGCCCAGCAAGCTAAATTCAGTTCCCAGGAATATCTTCCCTGCAGAACGAATACCAGGGATAAAGCCAGGGAGGACAGCATTCTGTCAAAATGTGCAGTGCTAAGGTATTTCCAAAAGCAGATTTCCTACAAATAGTGTTTTAAATAGCATCCCAGTCCATCTGCGTGCTTTTAAAATCAGCTTATGCTACAGGATCCCTCTGGCCAGCGCTGCTTAGTCATTGAGCCTGCACAGGGAGGCAGTCAGGTGAGCCTCCTCCTTCTCCCCCAGGACCCACTCCTACTCAGCACTGGCCCTCGCCTGCCTGGCTGAGCTGTCAGCTTCTACCAGTTTCCTACTGACAAGGGTGGGTGAGGAGAGAAGGCATGGGAAAGTGTCAGGGGGATGAGTTTTCAATTAGCAATAATCGCGCCTCGGATAAACCTCATCGGCTACGATACTGCCATGCGCCAAGCTCGTCAGGGGCGTGAGGACTCAGTCCCTTGCCCAGAGCATCCAGGGCCAACTCAGCCTTGCCCTTTCCGAGCGATATTTGCAACTGAAACAAAAGAAGTCAAGGAGAAGCCAGACCTGGTTGACCATGTCAAGGTGGGGAGGTCTTTTAACTGCTAAATACCTCACTTTCCTGGTCTGTGAAATGAAGACATTGTGTGTGTGTGTGTGTGTGTGTGTGTGTGTGTGTGTGAGAAAGAGGGAGAGAGAGAGAGAGATACCTGGTAATATCCAGAAGCTGTGATTTCCAGATGAATGGTGCCATGTTACTATGGCGATTTTAGTAATAATAATAAAAAAAAATCCACTGCTTTAAAAACTCACACTTCCTGAGTGAATCATTGCCGACATCACAGTTCTGCATCTTCTCCGTCCAACATTTCCAGTCTCGGCAGCGAGGGCAAGCAACCTCGGGGCAGTGGCAGAAGCCGAGGAGGCCGTGTTTGGAAAAGATCTCTGGCCTCTCTTGGGTTGGTCACATGCGTCCCGTTTTGACAACTCGCAGCTCGACAGGCCAGGGGCCCCGGCAGAAAGAGGAGAGTCCCTTTGCCTGTCCCCGCTTCCATTCAGGGAAGGATGGGCACTGTCCTCCCAGAGCGGAGAGCCAGCGCATGACAGAGATCGTCCCCTGCCCGGGCGAGACCACCAGCCGTTCCCAATGAGCCCCCCATGTGCCGGGCGCACCCCATAACCAGGATTGGCGGAGCCGGCCGCAGGCCTGCTCACCGCCAGGATGCCGCGTGTCCTACGAAAGCCAAGCGCCCCACATTCATCCATGTGTACAACAGAAGCCCCACGTCACCCACACGGACACACCTCCGAGGACCACAGACACTGAGGGCACCAGCGGGGAGAGTTCAATGCCTTGCTGCCAAGCATGATTGCCAGTTCAGATCCCATCCCCGACAAACTGAATTTCTCCTCATTATTTATTGTCCTCTTTCTTCTTCAGGACATTGTGATTTCCTCCCAGGATTTGTGCCCTTTCATTTCTAGACCTCGGTAACTCCTGAACCACAGTTTCATGTGGTTTTGTGATTGTTAACCCAGCATGTGGAAGGGACTCAGGCCATAAATGCTCAATGGATCCTGTACCGGGAGGCGCGGACTGGGGACACATTTTCTCCCTCATTTGCAGTCAGAGAGCACTCTGCAAGCTCGCGCTCGCTCGCTCGCTCGCTCACTCTCTCTGCAATGCCACACGCCACAGAAGCCAGGCTGTCGGAGAAACTGTGTTTTCCAATCGCTTTAGTGTAAGAGAGAATATTTTCAGGGCCACCGCCTCCTATGCCTCCATCAATTATTTGAGCCTCACCGAACAAGGCCTCCTCCCCTCTGTGGGGTCGCCTGGCAGCTCCTCTCGTCCCCAGACTCCTGCACACCCCAACACCCCAACGTGCCTGCGAGGCGGGGAGGGAAATGGGATTACCTTGTGGTTTTTGCCATGCCGGTAGACCATCCAGTCTTCCCCGTTAGTGCTGACCTCCAGCTTGTAGGATTTGACATAGTAGCCATTCTGCGTTTCCCTGGAAATCGCTCCCTGTGTTGCAATGGCCGTGAGCATGGTTAGAAAGCGCAGGTCCACCTGAGGAAGAGGGGAGGAGGAATAAGGGACCCACGGCTCCTGACAGGAGGGCAGCAACCTCTTGCTTTTCCTTCCAAGGACAGAACTGTCGTACTTAGCTTACGACTCATGTCTGTGATCCACCAGAATCAGAGGGATTAGTACCAGTCTGCAATTCCAGATTGGATGGTCAAACTCAACTTATCTGGCCCTAAATTGGACACCTTTCAAATTGTACCTGGATGATTGTTCTTTTTTTCTCTTTTTTTGCAAATTTGAACGGACAGTATTCAGTTTATCTTAAAGGGATCCTCGAACATCTAGAACTGTGACCTCTTCTTTTTGAACTACAGCCTGCCCTGCATAGTAAAAGCAGATGCTGTTTAAAGAAACAATGGCTAAATCCACTCCACCCCACTCCAGTCCAGTCCAAGCCAATTCACTTATGATGCCCTAGTTGCAATGTCTCAGCTCGGGGCTGCCTCCCTCGCCTCGCCTCCCCTCCGCTCGGTCCCTCACTCCATTGTGTATTTAGTCCCTCAGGTCACTAAAGGGTCAAAGGGCATCCAGAGTCTACCCAAGCAATTAGGCTTATGCACCAAATCCCAACCTTTGGCTCGATGAGGAAGATGACCCACATTTTAAGGCACCTCTCTTCCCACAACACCAAACCCATTTGGAAATTGCTGGATGTCATTCCTTTGCTGGCCGCAGTGTTTCTTAACGGCAACCTCCGTGTGATCAAAATTTAGCCAGCGCTCACTGGCCAAATTTGATTCAGGAAGCATTTATTGGTACTTGATATGTGCTCGGCGTATTACGCAATTCAAAAGAAGCATGCAGTACTGTATATGCACACGATAAACAGCTGGAGGCCATACGAGAAAGCTTAGGGTTGAGGACCAAAAATAAGAAGTAGAATCTGTGGAACACTGATTATAAAAGAGAACGTTCTGGAAGCTTTGCAGGAAGGATGAGAAGGGTTTTGGGAGCAGCAGAGAAGAGATAGTGACAAATGGCCTTAGGGTTGTGCTGTTAGGACCTCTGTGGACTCCCGGGAAGTTTCCACGTGGTACTTGTCCCTGTCCTGTTGTCTGCTCTACCATGTCCTTCTCGGAGCAGAGGTCATCGGGTCACATCAGAACTAGGACCGGCTTGTCAATGGGTCACAAGGCTGTCCGGTGTGTGTCATAAAAGCAGTCACTGCCCTAGCGTGGACCTAGCAGCTCGCTCCTCCCCGGAGATGAGAACCGGACCAGTCTATAGTTTTAGGGGGGGTTATTCAACATACACTGCAAGTCTTATTCAGAAGGAAAGCAAACAATAGTCTGAATAGACGCTGCAGAGCATCTGGGCAACTAGAGCTTCGTTCCCGGTAGTGACATTTTCCCATGTGTTCTTCTGATAGCTATGTGAAAAACCTTCCTGGCAGGGCTCCCTCCAAACAGCAAAGATCATGAGAAGCTGCCATGCTCAGCTAACAACTCAACAAGTCTGCCCTCAGGAAAAAGCCCTCCCCCGACCAAGTCTCTGATGCCTCCCTGTGCCAAAAATGAGGAAGATCTGGAACTGTTTATAGAATGTTCCTTGGATATCTATACTAAGAGGCAAACAGCACCCAGGCCAAACAACTTCTCCAAGGCCTGGTAATCTTCACAAGGGGTGGCAGTATCTGTCTTATCATCATTTTATCCCAGCAGTTAGCACGGCGCCTGGCTGAGTCTATTTGTGCCTGGTACATGTGGGTGTTTGGATGGATGAATGAATGGAGCTCTCGAGTATGCTGTGTTTATTTTCTTTGTGTCCTCTGTCCACTCCAGCCGAGCCACCTCCCTCGCCCACCGGTACACTCACACTCGGCACACCCTCTGGTATTGGAGTAAGTACCTGGAGGTACTCCTTGCTGGAATCCAAGTTGGGGGTCCAGCCATTGTCATCGCCATGGAGCCGGCTTTGTTGAGGTGTCCACCTTTCATCAGAGTAGGTAGATGAGGCACTAATCTGTTCATTAGCAATCCGGCCAGATTCCATTCCCAGAGGCACATTGCACTGGAAGTCTGGGGACGGGAGAGGGTCAAGGGCAGAGTTATGTCTCTTAACCTCAAACTCCTGGTACCCCCAAAATGTTGCTGCCTTCTAGGGACAAGTCCTTGCAGAACTCCCTCATCTTAAAGACCTAATTATACACTCACATTTTGAAAACAACTCTGCCAAGTCATAGAGCTTGATAACCCCTCTGGGTCTGAAAGAAACTAAATTGGACCTAAAAGAAGTCAGGCTGTGGGTAAATAAGAATCATCACACAAATTAAAAATACAATCTAAAGCATAGAACTGTTGGTGCTGCAGGCTACGGATGCTGACGCACGCCAGATGCACCGTTATTGAAATACAGGTAAATGTATGATAGACTCGTGGCAATCTGGGTGGGCTGATACATCGTGGGAAGCCTGCTTTCTTCTTCATAAACACCCAGGAGGCACTTCTGCTTCTCTCTTTCACTCAACTGTCTCGAGTTCTGGCACAGAAGACTGACATTACAGAGCAGTGAATACCCGTCTTTGGGACATCTCTCCCTGAGCACGGGCACATCACTCTCTTCCCCTGTGCCACCTGCCTCGGCAAATGGACCCGGAAGTCACTGACTCTGGCTACGCACCATTAGTTCAACTGCTGTCCTTCCCATGGATACTGCAGACACACTGGTCAGTACCTGCGTGTGCAGGTGTCTGACAGAGACTAGCAATTTTTTCGGGTATCAAACCCATTCTTGAGCTCCGTGACTGCGCTGGCCATTTGCAGCACTTGGTGCAAATGTGCAATACTGTTTTCCTGTCACCCAATCTTCATGAGCTCTTTGAAGAAGAACAAAAGCAAAACCCAGAACAAGACCCATCGCCTTTCCAGTAGGCCAGGCTGCCATGTCTGTGGGTATGCACATGGTAAGCTGTCTATAACCATGGCAAGATTTCCCCAGCTCCAATCCTCCCTAAAGTATTTCTTTGGGACTTAAAGTTTTCACTAGGGTCTCTAAGTATAAATGGCAGCACATCTGAAGCATGTGTCCTGGAGGAGCTGATCTGAAGATGTAGTTCAGAGTAGATGTGGATGGAAGCAGGAGACTCAAGGTCTAGATGGGCATTTCCAGGACAGCTGGGGTCGGAGCTACACTTCAGGCTTTGCACAGCACCTGGCACACGGTAGAAGCTTGGAAACTGTGTATACTGAAGCATGACGTGGGAGTCCAAGCATATACCAGTCTAGTGAGAGAAACTCTATCCAGGGCCAGAGATGTTTAATGTAAAATACATATATGAAGGAGGTTTACAAATTGCTCAGTTTTCTGACAATGGCCGCTGAGGCTTAGAGAGGGAGAGAAGACTCAAAAAATGTTAGCCCAGGGTGGGGACTCTATGTAGATATCCTAACTCACCTCTCTTTCATTCACAGATGAGAAAACTGAAGTGGGAGATGGTCCTGTGACTTACCCGGGGAATAACTAATTCTTGGTGCACATACTTACTTTCTAGAGAAATGAGTACTTGGCCCACATGGGTTCGACTCTTATTAATCTCTGCCTAGCAAGAGGATATAGCCCCCATTCCCAGAATTCAGAGGTTACTAAGAATTCTGGAGAATTTCCCTCTCCTCCCAAAGGCCAGCCTCTTTCCACCGTACATCTCACAGCCCTGATGGAAGGACAGGACAGAGGTTCCCAACTCGCCAACTCACTCTCTGGCGGCTCTTGGTGAACCAGGTAGTAGCGTGCAGAGAAGCCATCCTTGGCCACCGCCATGTCCGTGTGAAAGGTCAGGGAGAGGATCCCTGTCGACGAGCGGAGTTCAGAGGGTGTTTTGGTCCCACAGTACTTGCCAATGAGAGGGCCAACTGGACAGGCAGGACAAAGGCAGGTCAGTAGAAATGGAAATGTCAAACACCATTTTCAATACATTCACCCTTTGCCACAATCACCAAGTTGCTCCACAGAGCACCCTTCGGGTATGCCTTGGCATAAAAGAACGACCAAAGGTAGGTTTTAAGAACAATGTCTAATATTTTTCCTGTACATTAAAAAGTACAGTTGACCCCTGAACAACACAGGTTTGAAGTGCATGGACCTACTTACAATGGATTTTTTTTTTTTTTGACAAATACAGTACTGTAAATGTATTTTCTCTTCCTTATGATTTTCTTAATACCATTTTCTTTTCTCGAGGTTATTTCATTGTAAGAATACAGTATATAATACATATAACATACGGAATATGTGTTCATGGACTATTTATACTATTGGTCAGGCTTCCGGTCAGCAGTAGGCTATTAGTAGTTAAGTTTTGGGGAGTCAGAAATCACGTGTGGATTTTTGACTGCATGGGCAACTGGCCCTCTTAATCCCCGCGTTGTTGAAGGGGCAACTGTACTTTTTTCCCTGTTCAAGGGGCAACTGTGTTTTCCCTGACCTGGCCTCATTTTCTTCTCTCGCTCTGTTCTGGGGACGGGCGGGAAAGCTATCATGATAATGCCCGTCTTACAGAAGAATAAACTGAGGTTCGGGAAGGTCACATGACTGTTCCACGTTCATACGGCTAGGAAATAACGGAGCTGAGACTCACACCCAAGTTTTCGGACTTAGTCTTATGCTCTTCTCAGGAAATGAAACTGCTTAGTCATCAAGCCTCCCTCACAGAGCAAAACGCTGAGGCTGACTACGAAAGTGAACGATTGGTTTTCTCACCAATACTGACTATAAAGACCTATGCTGGTCTCCACCTGAGAAGTACCAGTTCCACTGGGCCTTGGGTGATACACCTTTTTGACATCTATGACTGTTCTAATAATAGTAAAGTCAGAGTAATAATAATGACGATGAAAGCAGCTTATTTATACGGATAGGACACAGGGTTTAAGTGAGCTGCCCAGGATTGCAGAGCTGCCTTATAGCAGACCCAGGATCCAGACTTAGTCTGGCTCTAGCATCCTATTTGGGCGGAGACGGCGGTCACGGAGTCACTTTCCATGGAAATCCTGACAACCTGGGGCAGAAAAGAACATTACCCATAGGCTTTCTCATCTTCACCCAAGTATCTACTCAGTCTCCTCCTATCCTTCTCCAAAGAAATATTTCCAAGATAGGAAACTGCCTTTCTGCAATTTCTCTGAAATCATCCTTGGTGAAGAATAAGAAAGAAAGTCATCATGGGTCATACACAAACCCTAAGGAGCTTTGAAGTCTTTGTTCTCTCTTTTTATCGTTACCAAAGCAATCCATAGGCAAAGCTGAAGCTACTGAGAAGGGCCTCGTGACTGCGACATCACTCACCATGCGGAATGCCGTCCCAGATGTCCAGCCAATCGTATTTGCAGTCTCCTTCTCCCACCTGCAAAGGGTCGTGCTCCAGGTCAAAGGTCAGGAACTGCAGGATGATCTCCATCTTGGGTTTGGCCAGGATGGTAAAGGTGCAGTCCAAGTTGTGTGGGTACTTCTCGGGAAATCCAGGGGACTCAATGGTCCCATTGGGGCTTGTGAAGTTTTTGGAACAATCTTCGGAGCCTGTGTGTAAAAGAGAACTGTAGCATTACGGAAAGAGAAGAAGATGCCTCTCTTTGCTGCCTCTGTCACACGGGTTAGTTAAGTGTTTGAGCCCCGATCCCCCTCCTCATAAGGTTTTTGTTTCCACTGGAGTGGCCCTTGAAGCAATATACTCTTCACATCCACATCTCAAGCCTTTAAGCCAGACTCCCTTTAGGAGAGAAATTAGGGGAGGAGAGATGGCGTGCTCTACGTAACAGAGGATGAGCAGCAATGGAGGAGCTGGGGAGTAGAGGGGGGTCAGAAAGAAGTGTGTGTGTGAGATCCAGAGAGAGAGAGAAAGGGAGAGAGAGAGAGATTCTCTTGAAAAGAGGAACAGAGTCTTCTTTCTCAATTACTCAGCTGCTTGCTCCAGAAATGTAAGTTATTTCAATCCTTAAGGAAGGCTTGCTGATTGCCAGCAGGGAAAACAATGTTACCCCTTATTTATTGCTGACCTCAACACTAGCCCCTATTGTACCAGAGCCAACTAAGTGCCCCCTTCTCCCTCCAAGATCCAAGGTGCCTCAGGGGAGGGGCAAAGGGGAGCTTGGGTCTCATTCATGTCATGACTATATTAAAACGAGCTGCTCTGTAGTGGCCAGACAATTAACAATCAACTTTTGTAGCTGGTGGATCACAGCAGGGCGTTGGGGATGTTAAAGGCCGCTCCAGCAGCAAGTTTGAAAAAAATGCGGCAGTATATTAACATTTGGAAGGCTTCTGGTCCCTTTGTGGTGGGGATGGCCTTGTTTCTCTCCGAAGCTCTTGTGGCTGCTTTCTTGGGACTCGGGGAGGCGTTCCTATTAAATGCGGCACACATTCGCATCCCTGTGCGGGCTTGGACGGCAGTGGGAGCTCTAAGAGGATTATAGCCACCAGATCTGCGAATGCCTCTAGGTGGAGTCACATTAAAAGGGCCCTCATGGGTTTTCACCCAGGGCGGGCCTCAGGCCGGTCCAGGGACACTGCAGCCCAGGCCACGGGCCCACGGAGCAGCCCCGGGCCAGAGGTGATACCAGTCAATGCTGCGGATGTGAAGGCCAGACAACCACAACTGATTTCACTACGTTCTGATTTTAAAATTAAAAAAAGGTAGCAGGATTCATGAGGAGGATAATAGGCACTCTAAGCATGAAGAAAAAATACAGAAATACTCGATAGGGCGCCTGGGTGGCTCAGATGGTTAAGCATCTGCCTTCGGCTCAGGTCATGATCTCAGGGTCCTGGGATCGAGTCCCGCATCGGGCTCCCTGCTCCTTGGGAGCCTGTTTCTCCCTCTGCCTTTCTCTCTCGCTCTGTCTCTCATGAATTAAAAAAAAAAAAAAAGAAAGAAAAGAAATACTCGATAAACCAGGTGTTTACTGGCAGGAAGTGTCCTCTGGGGATCCCGCTGAAAGAGAACTGTGTGATGTCAATACACGGATCTTTGCCTGCAGCGATGTGTTCATCGGCGGCTCCTGGAGCAGGTCCCTCCATGGGGCTCTTTATTGACGATGGCTCTCTGGGAAGTGCACAGGTCTGACTTGGAAAAGGTGCCATGCAAATAAGTGGGACAAGGGGGCCTGCAACTTCCTTTAGCATCAGACGGGAAATTCCAACATCCCTACCTGCCCATCCGTCCCCTCTGCCCTTCCCACCAGCAACCAGCGCTCTGCCCTGGCAGCGTGGGGACCCGCGACAGCTGGGGTGAGAACTAACCTTTTCAGGATTCTGAACACTCCCTAAGCACATCTGCATCCTGGAGGCTCTGCACTCCGGCAGGGGCAGGGCAGCCCCGTGGGCAGCCAGGGCCAGAGGGCTGAGCGGGGACGGCCTTTCCCCAGTTTGTTTACCACCGAGCCCCCAGCTTTGTTTACTGTCTAACCCCACACTCTGGAGGGCCTCCTCGAGGGTCCAGGATGAGGCGCTTGGGTAAAGCCAAGCCAGCTGGCAGGTGTCTGGGGGGCTGAGAGGAATCTTGAAAAGGTTAGTGTGTACTGCCTTTGTGCGGCCTCCTCCATGTGGGTCACTTAGCCAGAGGAAATTAACTCTCTCTCCACGACTTGCTTTCAGAGCTAGAAAAGGCATCCTGACATTCCCTCCTCGGGTTTGCTCTCTTGTCATTCCCTTTCAAGGCCAGCGGAATCCCCATCCCCCCGGGGGTGGGGAATTTTTGGTGGAATCTTTCTTTGGTTCCTCCCGTCCACGGGGGACAAAGTTTTCCACCATGGACACCCAGTAAGCCCGAGAGACGTCTGAAGCCTGTGCGATTTTTCCACAGTTTCCAGGGTTCTGAGGTCCTGCACTTGAGTGGTCAGAGATTTTCAGTATGATATTCTTTTTTTTTTTTTTTAAAGATTTTATTTATTTATTTGACAGAGAGAGAGATAGCGAGAGCAAGAACACAAGCAGGGGGAATGGGAGAGGGAGAAGCAGGCTTCCCGTTGAGCAGGGAGCCCGATGCGGGGCTCGATCCCAGGACCCTGGGACCATGACCCGAGCCGAAGGCAGACGCTTAACGACTGAGCCACCCAGGTGCCCCTCAATATGATATTCTTAAGGCAAATCAAACAAACAGAAGCCACCAAAAAGAGTGTGTATCCCTCTCTGCCACATGGTTATACGTGGGTATATCCTCTGGCTTATTTTAAACAAGGAAGAAAACCAGTTTTATCCTTTCTGTGCCGAATAATCAAACTTGTCCATTACAGTGGTGCCTTCATCTGTAATCATGCCACTCACAGTTTGGACTGTGGGCAAAGTGTCAGAAAGCAGGAAGCCGAATAGTAACTGTGGAGAGGAGAGCTCAGAAGAGGGGACCCTCTTGGGACAAAAGTGGAGTCTTGTAGACTTCTAGCTCATCCAAGATCCTTTTCTGCCATGTGTTAAAAGAATTGAAGGTTAAAAAAAAAAAAGCTCAGTCAACAAATACTCCAGTTCACTCAATGCTAAGACTGTCCACGCAAGCTGGGGGATTTGGGCTGCAGTGAATGATTTTGTACCAAAGGACTCTGGTGTGAAAAATGCCCACTCCATGTTTTTCCACCGTCAATGTTACAATAACTCTGCAAGCGAAAGAAGAATCTGCATGCATAAAGCTATTTAAAACATGGTGGATTTATCCCAATGGAGCTTGGCCTGACCTTGAAAAGTGAATTCAGTTCAGGGAGGAGTAGGGGGCCCTCTCTAAGCTTTCTCTATCTGTGAATGACCCCAGGGCTTTCAGTTTCTGAAATGTCACTGGATACCGGAAAAGAAAACTTGATCTTGAACTTTGGTCAAAAGAGTATCAGAAAATGAACAAACAAAAAAAAAACACGTTTTCCACTGATTCAGCATCCAGTGTTACTTTTAAAGTTATTTTAAAATTCCTTTCTCTATTATGCTCATGATTGGACAATCTGAGATCCTTTAAGTGTGAGAGCTGTTTTGGTTTGCTCTTTTATATGTGGACAGTCTGGTATTACATCGACTCTTTTATAAACCACTTCATTCAGGGCAGACAGGAACCTCCCACTCTAGCCACATGCCCCCTGTCTGTACCTGAGCTGCGGGTTTGCATCTGTCAGTAGAATTCTGCAGCTGAGCCTGGCCAGGGCAATGTGCAGTCGCAGGCTTCCACGGTCCTCGGTATGGTTATTTTGTGTGTCTATGTTTACAGCCCCCCCTTCTTTCTCTTCATGAATCTGACTAGCAAACATAGCTGTGTTTGTTTGGATTTCTTCAGCATGTTCACGCATTTCTTTCATGTTCTGTGGATGATGTAAACTTTGTGTATTTTCTTTCAGGACTCCGACAGTGAAAATGTGGGGGCAGGGAGGGCATGGCACCTGGAGGAATGCTCATCCTCCTAGACTTCTCAGCTTTGAATTTTGTAGCCCGCACACGTATGTGTTGTATACAGGGTTGATTTTCATGCCGAGAGCTGTTCTCTCAGGCAGGCATGATGGGAGGAGACAGTGGCCCCCAAGAAGACCACTGGGTTCTCATTTTCTCTCTTATGGTCCCCCAGAGATTTGACTGTTGTCGGTGGGGCTATCTCCCACTGCAGGAATCTCTCTCCTCCTTCTTTAGGCCATCCTGGTCCTTGAAGTGGGCTGCCCCATTGCTCCACGCCCAAGCCACCTGCCATGGGCTGGCGTTCTTGCGTCTAGGCATCCACAGACTAGCGGTCTCAAAATAGTAGTGCTCTGTTCTGCTACCCTCCTGGGCGTCTTAACTTTTAACCTCATCCCTTCCAATGTGCATCATGGATAGGGTTCACATTCACTCCTAGTGCGGCTTTCTGGAGAATATGGCACCATCCTTTGGGAAATACTAAGTCCAGAAGCCTGAAACAGAGATGAGCTTTAATGGTCCTGCTCACCCTTGCTGAGACTTCGCTGGGCCAGCTCCCCAGAAGACCTTGCTTAGAGCTGCTTTCCTTTTCCTGTCAGCATAGGGTTGCTGAGTGATGGCGTTAGCACTGGGGACCTGGCTATCGAATTGACCTCCCAGATGCCCCGCTTGCCAAGCCACTCAATGGAGCCCTCGTTTTCATAAGCGGAGCACGTTAATCGCACTCTTACTCAGTGCTGACTCCTACTGCCTCATATTATCGTTTTCCTCTCAATTTACGTAGCTATTTACCTATGTTCATCCAACGACATCCACTGCGCGTCTGTTACGTGTGAGGGTTTACATACCTGTTTGCTCACTAGAAGAGAGCAAACATCCTGTTTTATTCCTTTCTATCTTCTTTCTCCTCATTGCTCCCCAGCCGAAGAGGGTATGATGAATGTTCCAGCTAAGCTGGTGGACTGACTGATTGGAATCTTGCGCAGGACTCTAGGGACTATGGATCGAGGCATTCAGGAGCCTCACAACAGCCCCTGGGACACTGGACACACAGATTGTCGGTCCCTATGATCTCATGTGGCTGGGAGCGTGATGACCCATGACAGACAGACCTTCTTGGGACTTGTGCCCCGGGACAGTCTGTGCTCCCACTCTGGCTCGATGATGGCTTGACACAGTTCCCCCGGCCCGCCCCTTCATTGGATTCTACGTTCTTGCTCTCAGGCAGACAAATCTGACAAATATTTAGACAGAGTGGATATAAAAAGTGCTTTCAGCAGCTACCACTTCCTTTCAAGAACTGTTTAGTGAAAAGAAAATATATATGAATAGGTCCCCTTACACTGAACTCAACAGGCGCCGGACTTGGGCCTCTCGATGACAAGGCGGACAGCCTCCCCTTGCGCCAGACTCCGTCCACGAGTTGTAAAACACAGGCTCGGAGGGGCTGCACTGGTAGATGGGGTGGGAGCCTGTGAGGTGGGGGAGCAGGCTGGGGGTGAGGGGAGACCTGGAGGGTGTACCTCGCTTAGCCTCAAGATAATGAGCTCTCACCCTGGAGGGAAGGGCATGCTGCTTGGAGCATGTCAGTGCAGATACTGAACCAGCAATTTGTGAATAAAAGTTAGATCAATCCAGTTATGGAAATAAGGATGGGGCCATGTTCTCAGAGCCTAAAGTAATCAAAGGGGGGCCTAACGGAAAGCGGGCAATCACCTTAGAAGAAGTGCAGTGTTCTCTGTCTCTTTTTCTACTATCTTATTGATTGCTTCTCAGGAGGCGGTTATCCTGGCATTTAGGAAGTAGGGGGTCAACAGGTGGAAAAGGTAAAATGGGTCAGTGAGGGGAATTCTGACAAGCCACATGTGAATTTAAAAGCTACTATATGACCCCACTGGTAAGATCTTTTAGAGACTCTAAACACTGAAAAGATTATGTCCTTCTGCCCATGAAATTCCAGATAAAGGCAACATTAAACCATGAAGTAATTAGGAGGAAGTTCGACCAAGTTTTGCTTTTTTTCCCATGAAGATTATTGTGATTTTTAAAAACACACAAAAATCGAATTCTTTTCAAAAGTGTTGCTCTAGGGGGCTCGAACCCTGCCTCGGGCTCCCTGCTCTGCGGGAAGCCTGCTTCTCCCTCTCCCACTCCCCCTGCTTGTGTTCCCTCTCTCGCTGTCTCTCTCTCTGTCAAATAAATAAATAAAATCTTAAAAAAAAAAACCAAAAAGAATTGTTGCTCTATTTAATTGGTGCTCCTTCCTCTTTCAGTGCCACAAACAATGCCTGTCTGCCTGGCGGGCAGCACCCAGCACTAACCATGCAAGGCGCCCTCTCAAGTTGGATCATAAGTTAAACCGGCTTTTTCATCTCAGGCTGTGTCCAGGGTCACCGTGAGTCTCTCTTCCAACTCCAACAACTTTTGTAACCCTTCCCGTCTGTCTCACTGGGCTCCATCTACGCACATATAACCATCACACAGTTCCCTTGGACAGCGCCCCATGCGACACACCGATGGCAGCGGTGGGTCTCCTTGGGGGCACCCAGCACCCCGCTCTCCACCCATCACCCCACTGACCTGTCTTGAAGATCTCATAGCGCAGGGAGAAGCCTGCCCCCTGCCGGGCGTAGTCGGAGGTGAACTTGATGTAGAGCACGGAGCCCGAGGAGATGATGGTGGGTGGGGCGATGTTCCCACAGTGCTTTCCCAGGAGGTCTGCGGATTCACTGTCCCCATCCCGAATCTCGATGAAGTCATACCTACGTGAGGATGGCACAAAGGGGCACGTATCAGCAAAGATCACTCTCGGGAGAGCAAAGGGACCAGTGTCTCACCTCAGCTCCTGCGCTCGCCCTTCCTAGACGTTCAGGTGTTTTAGATTGATAAACAAAGAGCTCTTAGGTTTGCTTGTATAGACTGGCCCACCTAGATGTAGGAAGCTGCATTGCCCTATTGAAGCCAAAGAGAGATTGGGCACCTTAGTGGATGGCTAGATTTTAAGGCCTTCTTTCTTTCTTTCTTTTCTTTTTTAATAATCCGGTTTTTTTAAAGATTTTATTTATTTATTTATTTGACAGAGAGAGCGAGAGAGCACAAGCAGGGGGAACAGTAGAGGGAGAAGCAGGCTTCCCGCCAAGCAAGGAGCCCGGTGTGGGACTGATCCCAGGAGCCCGGGATCATGACCTGAGCTGAAGGCAGATGTTTAACCATCTGAGCCACCCAGGCGCCCCTTAAGCCCTAATTTCTTGCCCACATAAGAGCAGTAGCATCCTTCTATCAAATATCTCCAAACAAGCATTTTTCCTTCCTTCCATAGCACCATTTTTATTTCCACCATGATCTCTCTGGATCTTCATCTTTTCTTCTTAGCTCTGCGTCACTGCAAGTTACTTAACCCCTCCGAGATCAATTTCTTCATCTGTAAGATGAAGATAAAAATATCCAGTTCAGAGGGCTGGGCTGGAGATGAAATGAAAGATATAAGGAAGGTGCCAGGCACCGAGCCAGGCACACTGGGGACGTTCCTGAGAGATCTGCTTACTTTCCCACCCTCTCCCCCATGTTTCAGTTTCCTCCTGGGTCACCCCCTCTTCCCTTCTCTTTAATCGCTGGTGACAAAGACTCCCATGCATGGGCCCCCTCTCTCTTGACAGGACTCTGCCTAGTTCACCTCTGCAGCATCTAGTCAACAGCATGTTTTTAAAAGGAATCAGCATCATATTAGATAAGGCAATAAAAACCTTTCTTCAAAAGCAGGGGGTGAATCCCCGGGGACCCAGTGTCTATGAGCACATAACTATTAGCTTCGGCAAGAGGCAGAGCAGGTTGCCGTCCGTCCCGGCACTGAGGCCTGAGCTCATTTCAAATGGAATCAACCTGGCCCCAGGTCGGGGAAGACTCATCAAAGACAGACATCCTTGGCTTGGTTCTCGGGATGGCGTACACACCGCGGGACGCCGTTTTATCTGTACAGGCAACATTCTGGGCCTTGCTGTGTGCTCTGGCGGTCTTCACTGTGCTGACTCCGTGCTCCTTCCCTGGGCTCCCAGTGAATACCGCGGTCTTAGCTGCTGAGGTGGGAAAGTCCTTCCCCACCAGCTCCCTGCAAACTGCTGGTCACTGTACCACTATTTACCGACAACCATGCATTTCCTTCTCCCTCCCTGTTGTTTATTTTGCAGCAACCTGTTAAGACAACATGTAAGAAATTTCTTTTTTTGGGTAAAGAGAGGGAAAAGCTACCCTCCCTGGGATGTGCCTGCAGGCTCCTGGCACACACACAGGGTCTGTGGGAGCTGGCTGCCAGTAGAAGCGGCTTATTTGAGCCGCAGTGGCCTGAGGCCTCACTGCAGCCCCCAGGAGCCATATTTCAGATTGCACAGCCACTTAAATAGGACTGCAAAGGAAGTGTAAGGAGTGGACCAGGATTAGTTCAATCTTAGACCCCAGAGGGCTGGAATCTTACGGTCAAAAGAATCACAGAAGCTGGTTAGTCTGGAGAACCCAAGATGGCAAGATCTCCCCCACCCCAGGAGCTCTGGAGAGATAGCCACAGATTGAGAAAGGCAGTGGGGGTGGGGGGAATCTGTGATTTCGGTTTGGGAGATGACGTTGATTTTGAAAATGTGCTTCCTCACTTCCAAAACAAAAGTGGAAAGACAGTTAGTTTGTTCTCAAAGGAAATTCCCCAAACCTTCTGGAAAATCCCTCCTTAGTATTTCCACACTGAGGTAAGCAGTGTTGGGCAGTCAGTCACTCTCAGCTGAGTAATGGTGATGTCCCATCAGGGTGCACAACTGTTGAGAAGCCAGCTGTGTTCAGTGAGCTGATATTACCCAGTTCACCTGGAGTCGTGAATGTATGAACCTGGATGGAAGAGTCCCATCCACCCCTCCCAACCCCCGCCCCCTGCCAGGCTGTGGCCAATCCCAGAAGCAGACAGAACTAGGTTTGGATCCCAGTTTAGCCTTATTAGCTGGGTGACCTCAGGCAAGTTACTTAACCTTTCTGATCCTTAGCAATGGGGAAAATGACAGCAAAATAGGGATATTAGAACTTTTTCCTAGGGTTGTTGTGAGATTTAAACGACGAACGTAATCTATATGAAGTGTCAGTACTCAGCCTGGTCGTTAGTGTTTGCTTAATAAACGTTAGCCATGATTTGCCGTATCCTCACACCCATTTCTGAGGTGAAGATACACAGCAAGTGAGTAGAGGTGCAGTGTAAGTGGAATGAACATCTGGTAAAACATTTTGGAGTGCATTTTGGCAGAAATGTGACAAACCCTTTAATCCAGCAATTCCACTGCTAGGAATTTTTCCTAAGAAAATAATCAGACAACTGCACAAAGATGTATATGCATCTTTGTGAGTGTAGATATAATAAAAAAAAAAAAAAGCATAAGAAAAGTGAACAGATGCTTTGTTTATAAAAAACAGCATCATATCTAAATGTCCAACAACAGAGGGTGGGTGAATCAATTTTGGTATATTTATAAAATGGAATACTCCACTGCTATAGTAGATGGATAGTGCTGTAGGTCTAGATATTTTGTTTTTATGGGAAAATAGCCATGCTACCTTGTTAGTTTAAAAAACAGATTTTTAAAAAGGAATGTGTTAAAATACCTATATTCTTGCCATATACAAAGAGAAAAAAGTCTGAAAGACTACATAAACTAAAATATTAACAGTAGTGAGATATATGGGTGGTGGAAATTGGTAATTTCTACTTCGTTCTTTGTTCTTTTCTATTATCTGAATCGCTTACAATGAACTTGCATTTCTTAAGAAGCCACAAATATATAAAATAAAGCTGCTTCCATTAAGAATTTTTTTTTTTCACAGTGACAGATGGTAACTGCACCATCGTGGTGAGCACTGCAGAATGTATCCAGTTGTCAAATCATTATGTCCTATACCTGAAACTAATATAACATTGTATGTCAACCGTACTTCAATAACAAATAAAACAATACACAGTAGAATAAAAGAAAAAATAAGAGAAAAAAGGATTTTTTTCAAAGCAGGAGAGCAGAGAAGAAGAACCCAGCTCTCATAATGTAGCAGATGAAAATGTAATTACCATCATCATCATCATCACCATCCGTCTCACAGAAGTGTAGTGAGGACTAAATAAGTCACAGCGTTGGGTCACCTAGAACAGTGCCAGGGACGTGGCCCACACCCAGGAAATACTTAAAGGTATTTTTAAAAAAGATAACCAGGTATCTCCAATCTTTGTGTTGCCAATTTCTCCGAAAAGGACAAAGAGAGGCCCAGACATCTCACTGGCTGGATCATCAGAAGGGGAGGGTTCTGTCTAGTTGCCTAATCACACGTGCAGTAATTTAGGGGATTAACACAATCATCGATGAAGCTGGGCTCCCTAGCAAATGCCATAGCTGTACACTTGCCTCCATTTACTCAGTGGATATACCACCCCAAATCCTTTTTTTGTAATGCTGGCAGCTACAAATACATCCTTACGTATTTATGTACACACACAGCGAAGGGATACATTTTTGAAAAAGGTCCATATACATCAATCGTATTATAAATTTTCTTTCTGGGCTTGTTATTTAAAGGACCCCTCTGGTGAATCCTTTTGTGAAGCAAATAACCGGCCCTTACTTAAACTTCTTAGAAGGACTGGATTTTCCTATCAGGTTTGCTTGAGGGGAAAGCGACCCCAAGTTACAATTTGGTGGCTAACCCCTCCCTCTCTCCCACCCCCTCCCCCGGGACTGCCTGGGCTCTGCCCTGGGGACAAGCAGGTCTTCTGGCTGGGTTTTTTGTATAAAGGGCACACACCGAATGACATGCTGACTTCACAGAGAACGGCTCATTTACGTCCTGTGTGACTGACTCATTTGGGGAAATTTTTTATTATTAGGGATTTGCTACAGCTGGAGTAAATCTCCTTAGAAATTTCAGTGTTGTCAGGTTCATTTGGAAGAGCTCGTGGGGGATTAGGAAGTTTGTGGCCTTGAAATAAATACAGCTCCGCATCTAGCATCTGATGGCCAGCATTTGTTTGGTAAAGGAATCTGGGGTCCAAACTCGGGACTCACCCAAGGACAGTCAAGGAGAATAATCTGAAAGGCCGTTCCTCTTAGAACACATTATTCATTTTCCAGAAGAAAACATGAACCAGCCAACGGACATATTAACTACTGTTTGCATTTCATTATTCATAATCTCCCTCAAATGAAAAAAATTCCTTCCAAAGCTTTAACACTACCTTTTATTATTTTATTCATCTACTTACTTTCCTAAGCTGAAGTAGCCATTTCCACTCCTACCTTTTTCCTTTCTCTCCAAAATGGCTCCCGGGTGCCTTTTTACTTTTCTCCTCACAGATTCCGACATCTGCATGTCGAGCATTTGTCTAGAGAACATTTTCTGTACATTCTTCCTCGACTTCAAAGTCTTAATTTCTCTCCCCAAACCCACATTTGGGGCGTGGGAATCTTGACGGTGGAATTAATTTTCAGAGTCCACGGGAGAGGTATGAAAAAGCAACAGTCTCATCTCTTCTGCCCATCACTAGGCAAACATGAAAAGAGGCTTTCTAGTTTCCCTAACTCTATCCACGCTTGACACTTCCCAGCAGGCCCCCAAAGGCTGGGTTAGCCCAGGCTCTTCTCAAATGGCCAGATCGTGTCCAGCCTGCCAGAGTACCCCCGGAGGACTGCCACCGAGAACTGCTTGTGAGGAGATTTCTCTGTCACAGGTGGAGCACTTAGGTGCTCTGGGGAAGAGTGCTGTGCCCATTCTATGATACTTGGGTCTACACGTCACAGCACCCGTGCCCGCCCAAGTCCAGAAGCCATAACCTTTGCCAACCAGTCAATGTCTCCTTTTATGCTACTGGTATCATAAATTTTTAAGACCTCACACCTTGCACATGGCAAGCTCTTTCCAGCCTCTGGGCCTTTGCACTGGCTCTTCCCTCTGCCTGTGACACTCTGTGACCTTCTTCTGTGGCTGGTGCCGTCTCCTTCTTCTAAGTGCAAAGGTCGTCTCCTCTGAGAAGCCTGTCCTGACCACCTGATTTCAGACGGCATGCCCTTATTCTCTGCCTTGCCATCGTCTTATTGCTTTTATAGTTATTATAATCTGCAAAGGTCTTGTCAATATACTTGTTTATTGTTAATCTGTGTCCTCACTACATGGCACCAGGAGGGCAAGGACCTTGTCTTTTTACTGCTGTATATTTCTACTGCTTGCATGGTGCCTGGCATAGAGCAGGGCTCACTATTTTGTGTGGTGTGAGTAAATGAATGAGGGGCCTACAGTTGGTGAGTTCAGGAAGAATTCACTCTGTGACGACGTTTCCCAAGGGGTTGGATACATTTGGTCCGTTTTATACTCTTTGCCTTTGTGCTCCAACACATTCACTGAGCTATTCTGGTTTTATCTGGAAACCAAAATGTTGCCTCATGACTCGAAAACACGAAATATAACATTTTGAGTGGAAGAAACATCTCAAATCATGCTGACAGCATTTTCACTATTAGCGGCAAACAAATCAACTATAATTAAAATGCTGTCAAAGTGATTTGAGATTTTTCTCACACTTTCAAAGTTCCATATTTCATGAGTAGATTATGGAGGCCAGAGAATTTACCACCTCCTGGAGTGCCTTTCTTCTGGGAAGCTCAAAGACATCTACAAACACTGTCTTATTAATCCTTACATTAGAACCTGCAGAGAAAAGAGGAGGAAAACACAACACTGTCACGTATAAGTTCCCAGTGAAGAAGCTGCCTGAGACACAAAGAGGCTCTGGGCAGGTCTGCACGAGGCCCAAGTCTCTGGTCCAGTCAGGCCCACGGCCAGGTCACCTGGTCTCTGCCTCAATAGTGAAATCCAGCCTTTATGGAGAAATCAGTTCACGGTCAGTTCAGATTTTTTAAAGCAAATTTCATTTCCTTGAATTTCTTCCTTTCATCGGGGCCACCCATTTAAGAAGAAGCTGGAACATCGATGGGAATATTAGTGGGAAGAAATATCAATCATCTACTGAGCGTTTATTATGGGCCAGACCCCTGTTTAGATATTACTTCATTTAATCCTCATTGAATACACACCATGTTCTGTTACGGTTCCCACCCATTTACAGATGCAGAAACTGGGGTTCAGAGAGTCTAAATGACCAGCTCAAAGTCCCATGAGAAGGATAGGTCAGAGGCAGACTTGAGACCCAGGTAGTCTCACTCCTGGGCATACAGACCTCACCTCTATCCCGTGAAAATAACAGATTGCCATGGTACAATAGCAGTAGAAGGTATGGGGTATAAAGAAACCGCTTGGTTTCCATTAGAGACTTAGCAGAATCTTGCTCTTTTTATTTAGCTGTTTCGTTTAAACAAAGCCTATAGGACGTGCCAAAATTATTAGACAAATCACCGATAGAAGCAGTGAGCGGATTTGGAATTCAGGGTTTCAAGATTCACCCAGTTGAAATCCAGCTTTTAAGTGTTCAGATGGGGTAACATATTAATTTTTGCAAGTGAAGTATTTTTATAAGCACATATATACCCATATGTGAACATATGGTCCATCGAGTGAGAAAACAGTATCCTGTGTATTTATAAGCTCTTAAAGTATCATCTAGAGCACATATTCTTAAACCCATGGGTTTCCAGTAGGGTCCACAGATGAGTTTCAGTAGGTGAGGGAACCTCTATAGTCAAATGCAGAGATTTTGTGCATTTGTGTGTATGCACATTTTCCTAGGTCTGTGACAAAAAGAATCTTAAATTACTGTGATACAGAAACATATCTGTCGATAAGTGTGTGTGTACTCTGAGAAGCGTGGTTCACGGGCTTTGTAGGCAGACCCAGCTGTTTCCAGCACTCATGAGTGCAGGCAAGGCATTGAACCTCTCTGAGTCTCAGTTTCTTCATCTATAAAGTGGAAATAATCACGGTCCTCACCTTGTTGGGCACTGCTGGAAGGACTGCAAAGGTATATACGAGCCCAGAAGAGTGCTAGATGCCTGCAAAAGTCCCTGGGAGACACTGGCTATTTTTACCATTACTCGTGTTTTTACCAAGCAGGGTGGCAGACATGGAGGAAAGAAGGGTTACATACACGTGAACCGAACACATGAGGAAGGGATGAAAAGTCACAAAGTAAGAGATGGTCTCGATGCCCTCCCCCAACCTCAATGCTAGGGATGGCGGTTTCTAAAAACCTTCTTCCTGTACAAATCCATCAATAGCGCTTCAGTCACCTGAGTTTTTGAGATTTCCTTTCAATCTCGTGTTTCTGAGCTCCGGAACAAGCCTGTCGTGCCGGATTCAGAACAGCCCATGCCTTCCCCACCCCACCCCCCAGCCCCTGCCACCCTGCACTCCCACCGGTTGGTGGGTCTTGAACAACTGGGGACTCGACCTCCTTCACTGTGGTGAGTTAACGCGTGTCAAGAGCTTAGCACAGTGCCTGGCACGTAGTAAGTCCTCAATAAATAAATGTTAGGCATTATTACTACTATTATTGTTGTTGTTATTGTTTTTCTTTGCTAAATAGCTGCAAGGACTCGAAGGGACCCAAGACTCACCATCTGTTTGCCTCTCTGGGCTGGTGCCTCTGCCCTTTTAATGGCGACTTCTGGCAGTTGCCCTTTCTCCCCTCATTTCTTCCCACCACCCGTCTCTGATATTTGGAGCTTATCCGCAATCCCCGCACAGCCAGGGTCTTCACAGCGCCTCAGAAAGGAGGAAATCTGACCACCCGGCAAAGGAAGTATGCGAAGAAAATAACCCTAAACAAACCGAAGGAATTATTCCAGAAAACCTTGAAGGCAAGAAAATGGAAATACAAATAACATCTATTTATAATTGCTGGTTGTTTTCCGCAGAAGCCCCGGGATGATGGAGAGGGCCCTGCCGATCTCATTGTTTCTGACGGAGCAGGCTGCCAAGAACGTCTCGCAACGTGAGGAAGGAGGTCGCTGCAGACAGGGTGTCTGATAAGTCTCACTGTGGATGAACTTTCAGAGAATGAAGGGCACACAACAAAGCCTCCAGCACCTCTCCCCTGGCCCCCTCGCTGAACACCGCTTCCCCCACTGACCTGGCTCCCCAGCAAGGCGCATTCCTGAGGCTGTATGGCCACAGATCTGTTCCACTCCTGGACCAGCGAGCGCTCTGCAGGCCGGCTTGGATGGAACGTGTTTGCTTATGTAAGGAAGGATTTTCTCGGCAACCAGAGCCAATGGGAAGTTTAAGGCTGTTGGGCAGGCAGTTTTCAGCATGACGGTTGGGCCTTTTTTCCGTCAGCCATACACATCTATAAAAAATCCTCACCCTCTGCAGTTAGCTCAAAGGGCCCCTGGTTAGCAGAGTAGGAAGTAGGTAAGAGTAGCCCATAATTCATGTCTGTTCACCAGCAGGCTGGCACTTGGATGCGAAGGGGAACCCCACCCAGCAAGGCCAGATGGGCCTATACTGGCCTGGGTGAATCAAGCTTGCATGCCTCGGTGTGCCTCATCTCATGAATGGGAACAGGGATCATGCCTCTGTGCCTCCTAGGACTGGTTGGAAAGGGCAGGGAGTGACTGGCACCCACTAAGGGGAAATCAGAGTATACCATCCCAGGGCCTGGGTGCGCTGGCAGCCACAGCCCTGCACTTGGCCAGGCAAACGGTTCCCTCTGAAACGGGCACTCACTAACCCTGGCTCCCAGAGGGTCTAATTGTGAGAGCAAATCATAACCTTCCCATCTGTCCGAAAAATGGGAGCCTGCTGGGAATGAGGCGTACCGGGCACCAGGGAATCAATCACTGCATCGGAAAAACGTTTTTCTAGGGGTGTAGGCTCCCAGTCGTGTTTCTGTCCCTCTTTGCTGGCATCTGGCCCCCATAACAAAACTTAGAAAATACAAAGCTTGCCTGAAAAACGTACCATGCAGAAATCTAAGCAGGGGACCACTGGGGAGTACGTGGCTGGTGTGCTGGGCCTTGTCCTTGGATTGCATTCACTGCAAGCCTCAGGTTACAAGGGCTCAGGGCTTCTCCTGGCGCCAGGGGCAGACTTCTCACGGTCGTGCAAAAAGCACCTTGGTGTGGAAATGATGGGCCTGCATTACTGTCCAAGCAGGAAGGCTGCTGCCACACCAGGGTGGAGATTCTGAATATGGCACTCAGTGGCCAGTCAGCTAGAACAGCTTCCGCCTCTCCAACCAGCACTGGGTGAACAGTGCACTCCCCGATGGCTGCGCTGGGAGCATTTTAAAGCACTTGCCCCTCCTCATCACAGAAATGGCCCTGTATTTTGCAAGAACTGGCCAGCATCTGGCTGGGGTGGGGGGGGGGGGGTTGGCGCTGGGAGGGGGCGGTGGAAGCAGCAAAAGTTCAGGAATATTGGGTTCTCTTGGCTGGAGGTTCCCTAAGACTGGGAAGAAATATGTCTAGAAAGGACAGCAGCTTCTACAAGAAAGGGAACCAGATTGCAGGAAGTCTCCTAGCAGGATGGGAGCAGTGTGAGTCAGACCTTGAAGGACCTTTATCTATCCCACAGCATCGCAGACAGTTTGCTTTGTGCACAGAACTGCTGGCTGCCTGGCTGCACAGCTACCGACTGGGGGGGGATAGCTGGGGGGGGGCCGCCAGGGGGGGGGGGGGCCTGGGGGGGGGGGGGGGGGGGGGGGGGGGGAGCACTAGTGGCAGGGGTGAGCTGTGAGGGCCGCACAAGTGTAAGGGCCCTGGTGGGCAGGAGGGCAGCAGAGACCCCCAGGTCAGCACCCCAGCACGTGACCCAGCTGCCTGCCCCGAGGCTTAGACGGAATCCTGTATCTGCTTGGACCTCAGTTTCCCAGCGGATAAGACCAAAAAAAAAAAAAAAAAGAAAGTACTTTCTTACCCTCCTACCACTCTCAAAGGGATGACACATAGATAAATCACTTTGAACTTTTAGATGAAAGGTGCTCTATAAACTCGAGGTCTCATCAACTGTAATTGTTACGGTAATTATTTTAATGATAATAATGATGATAATGGGAGGGGGGGTGGGGTGAGGACGAAACCTCCTACCTTGAGACAAAGAAAAACTCTTCCATTAAAACCTGTGTCTTGATTCCTTCTGCTTCTCGCTCTCTCCAACCATCTCTTTCAAACTGCCAATTCTTGGGCTGAAATATTATTTACTCCTTTTCTTCCCAATAAAACAATTATTTGTTCCATCGTTCTCCCTCTCGCTTGCTCTTCGGTGTGTCTAGCTTCACCCTGACAGCTCAGCCATGGACTGTTTACATGTCTCGCTCACCTCCAAGACTCTGGTTCAGCTCCATTGACACTGAAGGCAGGAGAATTCTCCGTGTGTGAGGAATCAATTACTTCCGCTGACACTCTATTACTAGCCCTCACATCTTTGGATTCCAGCTGCAGAGGGAGGCGATGGGATGGCAGGGAATTTGAAGAGGATGGCGAGGGGGGCTGGAGGGGACCCGGGGAGTAGGAGGTAGATGACAGGGAGGCAGACAGAGACCATCGACAGAGCGTCACAGAAAGACCTCTCTCTCCTTGACTGCCCTGCCGGCATCCGGAGATGACCCCATGGCAGGAAGAGGCAAAGAAAAGGAATAAGAGACGGAAGGGGAAAAGAAAAGACTTGTCAAGGATATCTAAAGAAATGAGAGAGGTCTCAAATACCTAAGCCTGGGGACAGTGGGTGAGAGCTCTAGGTACAAGGATACAGGCATATAAAGGCAGCTTTGGGTGGTGGGCTTCCAATTCCAGCCCTACCATTACTATCTGTGAGATCACTCTCACAGTGTACCCATCTGTTAAATGGGAATAACAGTAGTACCCAGTCCTGTGAGTCCCATGTGTGTATATGTATGTATGTATATATACATATATATATATGTATATATATAGAGAGAGAGAGAGACTGCCAAGATGCTTGGCTACAAAGGTAGGAAAAAAAGCATAAAAAAATCATGTGGATTTCTTTCATCATGTGAAGTCCTTTGATAGCTTTCCAAACGTAAGCCCAGTTCACATGTTTTTCTTTCTTCTTCTTTTTAAAAATTTTATTCTGACCCAGCTAACATTTTTCAGGGATTTTCCTTCCAGGGAAAAAAATTCTGATTATGTAAATTAAATACAACCATCTACTCTGCAATCACTGAGATGAGTTGTGAGGCCCTAGGTTTTATAATGAAGGTCGATTATGGAAGCTCTTTTCTAGAAGGAAAGACAAGGGCAGCTAATATGTATATATTTTTTTCCGGGATGATTTATCCAGGCAGATGTAGAAGAATGGAATTAAATTATCTATTGAGTTGCTCTTAATCCTAAGGTTTCAATCCGCCTGCCATTAAACAGGACAAAACAAAGAGAACATCTTATTTTCCATAGGACACATGACTATAGGAAAATACACAAATCGCTTTTTAAGAAAAATCTGATTTCTTTACTTGGTCTCTTTCCTTCTCTTCTTTATCCCCTCCCCACCCTGAGCTCCCACTGAATTTCTGAAGACAGACTCTCACCCGGTGTAATTAGCTGGGAGAATTACATGCAGTTACATGGAGTAAGATGCTGGCCCTCTGGGACCTCTGGGTTCAGAGAAGGTGCCAGGGTGGAGAGGCAGAACAAGTGGGATTGTGTATTAGAAAACCTCAAGTGATTTTCTCAATCCGGAGATAAAATGCAATGTTAAGAAGGACATCCACGGCGAAGCTTCCCTTTGGAGCATTGCGATTGCAACATCGTGTATTTAAAAACAAACTGCCAAAAATAACCGTTTTCCCAACTGCTCTTTAACCTGGGTGGGAGGAGGAGAACAATCTGTGATGTTTTTGCCCCACTTCTTCAGCAAGTGAAGTTGCTGGGTGGAGGCCTTGGTCAAGGTTGGTGAGCCGGGGTCGGCTGCCAGCTAAGCTAGAGTCAGCAGGGCTGTCCCATTTTATGGCACCATGTACCTGCAGGGGGATCTGTTTCTGTCATTAGCAGGGTTGTTGCAATACAGAAAAATATTGCCGCTCATTGGCTCCTTGGGGGAATCAGAATATTTCTGTGGTTGGGCAGGCAGTAAACCTATAACCATGTCATGAGTAATCAACCTGAGGCTCTCTCCTGAGTGCAAGACACTCTCTTGAACCAGAGAACTTATACTCTGTTTCAGTTTCCAGAGACTCAGGTGGACACCAGGGGAAGCCACACCTCCATTTGGGCAATGGGGCCTCCTGCTCTCTGTTCTTAGGAAAGAGACATGTGTTCAGAGAGAGCCCTGTGTAGGAATATACTGACAGGTGGAGCTTAATCCAGTGTTACCTGGTTTTTTCCAGGCCAAACCCCAGGTTCAGGCATTAAACTGGGGGCCAGAGGGGGGTTGTCCCTGGACATAGGGTATGAAACTGTAGAGAGCCTGGTCAGGGAGGGTGGGAGCAGCAAAGAGTCCTTAAAATCTTAGTCTTTCCTGCTTCCTGACCACAGCCCCTCTCTAAGATGGTGGAAGTCACCGGGCCAGGAAACAAAATTCAATAGCATTGCTCAGGCACCTCTTCACTGAAAAGGAGTTTTGCTGATCAGCAAGTCACAAGGATGGCCCTTCATTTACTGTGGTTCCCTAAGGCATCAGATTATTTCCCCGTCTTGTCTTTGACGTGATGCTTTCTACATGGACCACCAGAGATGTACACCTCCACTCTGCCTGGCTAACTTCTTTGGGATCACTTCTTCCAGGGAGCCCTCCCTGATCTCCCCAGCCTAGGCTGGATCTCAGTGCTGTGAGCTCACATATCATGCCCGGAGCATATGCGCAGTGGACATACACAGTGCGGGGGGAGGCGAAGAGCATAAGAGTAAAGAGCACAGGTTGCAGAGCAGGGCATTCCGGCTTCAAATCCCTTCTCTGCCATTTCCACGCGTGGGATCTGGGGCCAGAAGTTATTCTTTAAGTCCAAGTTTCTTCATCTGTAAAACGGGAAGAGTAACAATGACTTCGCATTGTTTTGATTCAAGGATCAATGAGATGATATATGTGAAGCACTTAGCAAAGTGCTGGTCTCAGAGGTGATGCTCTAGATGTGGTAGCTTTATCATCAATAACCATATATTTTTTAAATTTTTTATTTTATTTTATTTGTTTAGAGAGAGAGAGAGTGTGTGTGTGCCCAAATGCAGGGGGGGAGGGGCAGAGGGAGAGAGAAAGAATCTTAAGCAGGCTCTATACTCAGTCCGACATGGGACTTGATCTTGAGCCAAAATCAAGAGTCAGATGCTTAACTGACTGAACCACCCAGGCGCCCCAAACTTGCTCCTAAACTCTCAGTTCCATGAAGACAAAGAATAGGATTTACTCACCACTGCATTCCCAATGCTATCATTATGTGTGGTACATAGTAGGTGTTTAGTAACTACGAATGAATGCATGGACCATTGCCATCTTGTTGGTGAAAGGCCAAGTCACAGAGCGCTTAGTGAGCTCCATAAGCCCTTGTCTCATCCTCCTGCTCTCATTATATCACATCACAAGATGGACGCATGGGGAAGACAGCTCCGTCTGCTTCCAGTGCAGGTTCATGCCATGCTGACCTATGTCCTGGTAACTCAAATGTAAAAATACCACCGAAACAATCATATGCATGCACCTGCTTAATACTCCAAGACCAGGTGTCCTGGGGGTATAGAAATGAAATATGTAGTCCATGCCCTTAGAGAATGTACATGCTCAGAATACAACATTGACCACCCATGAACTAAAGGCAAGCCAGCAAATCAAGGCAATACACAATGCTCTGGGAGTTCGGCATTGGGACCCATAACTGGAAGAATCAAGGAAACAGAGGGGAGGAGGAGGGGAGTGTTCAGTTGGTCCCTATGGAGGGGAGAGGGAGGCAGGTCCAAGCACTGGGCACTCACAGGGTCTCATGCAGATATAAGGTTGTCTTTGGCTGTTTGACTGGAATGGAGGGTGCTCACTGAGCATAGGAAGTCACTACTGACTGGGTGGGGAGGGGCTAGATTATTGAGGTCTGGTCTGTTCCCTATGTTGACTGGAGTCAGTTTATCAACCTGGGAAGCTGCTACCTCTCTAAGATATTATCCCCTACTTTGGGGGAAATAGACACAACTACGATTTAGAGAGCTCCTCTGGCCATAAATACAAGAGTACCTTGTTTATCCAGGACACTTAGCTAGAGGCCAAATATCCCTAAACCTCCAATATCTAGAACATGGGTGGGCTTTGGGGGGAGGGTTTCAGAAGAAAAGACCTTGAGCACCTCAATTGATGCAGGGGACTCTGTGCACTGATGCTCTTCACACTCTGTCCCTGAGGGTGTGTCCCAGAGCCTGCTCGGCCATGAGCTTGGCCGACTGAAGCCGAGCAGACATGCTGGCCCTGGGGTTACGCTGGCTTGGGGCAGAGCCGAGAGCCCAGAACCAGCACTTCCCATGGACAGTAAGACCTCCAGAAGCAAAATCCGTACAACACAATAAAAGAGTAAAACAAGTCGGAAGCGGAAGGCTCCAGGAAGCAGGCATACACCTAACAGGAAGTGACAGCAAGAGTATTGATAGAAAAAAGTCGCAGAATTTCCCGTGACAAAGGACAAAGATGCTAATGCGGTTGCTAATTCATTGTGAATCCATATAGACAAGACAAAGCAATCTTGCAAAGTACTTATCAGTGTTGCAGGTGAGGAAACTGAGGCCTGGGAAGTTTAAAAGGTCAACAAAAACTCAACTCTCAACCTCCCTGATCCAAATTGGACATTACTCGGCCTCGGTCTCAAAAACTGAAGTTTAAAATTAGAGGCCTGAATCATCAAGGAAAAGTTGACTCCCCTTACTATTGGTTTTGTTTAAGAAGACAGGGAAGTGTGGCACGGGATTTAAAATGTTCTTTATCAGAAATCCTTTCAAAAAAGACCTTTGGAACTCTGAATAGGAGTAGGTTTGAGTATCTAAACATTTCCCTTGGATGGAGCGCGGTTCTCCCATGGTAAATGAGATGAAGCTGCACTAAATGCACGCATAAAATCATTCCTATAAACTTCGTGTGGGTTCTTTAGCCCAAGAAATGTTCTTTCAGGTCTTCCTAGTGGTTTGTGCACTTCGTGAAGCACGTTTTCCAAGACACCCATCTGGAAATGACCAATTCTTAACAGGGCCCAGACTCTTGGTTTTGGTTTTACTTGGGCCTCTGGGATGGGGAGGGATGCCATGCCGGTCTGAGGACTCATGAATAAGCTGTGTATCATATGCAGGTGGGTGTTCTTAAAAAACGCATATATCTTAGATTTTAGAAATGGAAGAAGATTCAAGTCTGTGTACATATGTTTCTAAAGCCCTAGTGTCCCGCCTACTGCCGGATGACTCAGGTGAAAAGCAGCAGTACCCTCTTCCTCACCACAGGGAGTGAGTGGCTTCTCCCTGTTCGCTCAGAGGGCCTTGAGTCCTGCCCTTTGGTCCCTCGGCCACGTCTGTGTGGCCAGGCCACGGGGGCCTCTGGTTTCTGCCCACAGAGCAGCCTGCGGGTGCTGGGGGTTTGGATTCCTGCTCACAGCCCGAGGGAGGAGTCGGAGAGCTCCCCACAGATGGTGGTGGCCTGAGATGGCTGACTCAGGCAAAGCTGGGGCTGTGAGTGAAAGTTTCCAAGCAAAATTAACAAGCGGCCGTTAAAGGGAAAAGGTCTGTCTGGGGTTTATTCTTCAACGGGCTCAACCCTTGAGTTGTGGATTTCAAGGCACAGAGAGCCAAGGGCCCAGGGGCCACCAGGCCGGGCCTGCTCCTGGATCTCGGGGCAACCTCTGCAGTTACTCCTGCACATGGGAGGACGGGGAGGTGTTGACCGCGGCCCTTCCTCCACGGTGGGGCTGGCTTTTTCCTGCTGCTCTTACTCACTTTCCCTTTTTTTTTTTTTTACTTTTTTATTGTTATGTTAATCACCACACATTACATCATCAGTTTTTGATGTAGTGTTCCACGATTCATTGTTTGCGTATAACACCCAGTGCTCCATGCACAACGTGCCCTCTTTAATACCCATCACCAGGCTAACCCATCCTCCCACCCCCCTCCCCTCTAGAACCCTCACTTTGTTTCTCAGAGTCCATCGTCTCTCATGGTTCGTCTCCCCCTCTGATTTCCCCCACTTCATTCTTCCCCTCCTGCTATCTTCTTCCTTTTTTTTTTTCTTCCTTTTTGCAGGGGTGTTGCTGCTATGCCCTGTCAAGGGGAGAGGACAGTGCAGGAGGCATTCTCTTGGTAAGCGTCCATCCACGCTTTGGGCCCGGAGAGTCAAGGCCAATTCAAAACATGCACCGGAAATGAAAAGAGAAAGGAGTCTAATTTCCTTTGGTAGTAAGTGCTTTCCAAACCCAGGATCTCCCTTGGACAGAGTGGGAGAGACGGGGAACCAGACAGAACTTCGAACCCTTCAGTTAGGTAAATTGTTCCTCTCACCAGTTAGTGGAACAAGGCAGTGGGGGAGGAGAAGCTCATTTATTCTGAATGCAAATAGCCGGGGAAGAATGTTAAAAATACCTTGCAGGGTGAGAGATTGAGAGAACCGGATGTGTCTTTCTAAATAAAAAAAATCAACAAGAATGACAGAGAAATGGGGAATGGAGGGGAAATGGGGGGGGGGGGGGGGGGAGAGAGAATTAAGGACGAGGTTAAGCAGTGGAGGCTTGACCCCAGCCGAGCCTTTCTGACAACTTGGCACTGGGGAAAAGAGACCCCAGAAAGATTTTTTTTCTGACCTTCCTGATCTTTTCAGTTCAAGCTAGAAGCATCCATGGGGGAGTGGGGAGAAAAACAGGAAGCTACTTAGTAAGGATGATAAGCCAGAAGATAACCTGTAACTTGTCTGCTTCCCCTACTTCAAGTCCAGCAAGAGGCAACATTCTTGTCCTCTTTTGCTGCCAGAGACTCCAGCAACCTGAGTTCTCCCCACCCCTGGGGCTGAGTCCTGCGGGGGGAAGGCGGCCCCTGTGGCCCCAAACAGGGCAGGAGCATGTTTTCCTGGCCTTGCATACTTCCCAACATGGCTCCCTGAGTTTTTCCTTCCAAAAGCCATGCCTTGCTCTACTTCCAATATGAATATACATAAGATGACCCCTTAGCAATTTCCCTGGGAGATTTGCTGGCATAAGCATAACAGAATTTGGCCCTCAGTCGACAGAGGTGCTTAGTCGAATTTCTCGGAGCTCAGACGCAAGCTCTCTGTGCATTACGTTGCTGTCTGTGCCAACCGTCTACAGCCCAGCCAAAGGCACTGGGAGCAAAAACATCCAATATAGGAGCTCTTCGAACAGAAACTCTTGCTAAAGTCCACTGCAGGGACTCAGCAGACCTGAGATGCTGTACGAGTGTATCAGGCTGTGCATTTAACTCAGACAAAGAGGAACTGATGAGTTACCCTATGTCATCCACTGATCAAGAGTAGATCTGGGATTAGAAAATCCGTCTTATGACTCTTCGTCACATGAGGCAGCCATCCCAGAAACCCTCTGGTTTTCAGTGCAGACTACCTCTTGCTAGGAGAAAACCATTATGTAGGTGTGAAGTAGTCCTAGGAGGATAACAATGACATCAATGCACCGCCTCACAGTCTAGCCCTGGTTCAAGGGGGGCCTTGTCTCCTCCATGAGGATGCACTGGCCCGGAGGTAGGCCTGCTCCCTTGCACCTTTCTCACCAGCTGGCCCCTTTATTAATTTTTCCGTACTTGCAACGCCTTGGTCACAAGGAATGTCCAGACTGTTTAGGAATCATAAGGGGACACTGAACACCCAGTGGTAGGGCACATCATAGGGGCACATTTGGAACAGGACATGATCACTGGTACATTCTTTTCTGCACAGAAAACTTGCACTATTGTTTCAATGACCAAAGACTTTCAGATAGAGTCCACTAGATGGTACAAAGCACATTCACGAATTCTTGACATTACAAAGCTACCTGCTCCTTCACCTTAATTTAAGGGACTCTGGTGTCAAGAAGGCATTTCTAAAGCACCCAGGGCTGTCTAAATGCCCACTTGGTATCTCCTAAGCTGCACATTTCCAAGGTGGCAGGACTGATGTTATGAGACCAACTGAGCCTCCTCGGGTGACTGACAAGCTCTCTGGGCTTCGGTTTTCTCATCTGCAAAATGCTAGTCCTGACACCACCGACTTCCCAGGGCCACTGTGAGGACTGGATAGAGTGATATTTGTAAAGCAGTTAGAAGGGTGTCGGTGAAATAAATCTGTAACATCAGCTTTGAGACAGCACAGGTAACAAGAACCATTGCGAATCTTAGACCTACCAGTGTAGACTCAGATTTTTAACTCTCTTTCTGTAAGGAAACCAGCTGCTGCTTCATAAAATAACAGGCTGATCCTCTAGGGCTGGATGCAGAGGAAGTCTCCACGTGGGGATCTGGCTACTAGTTCATTAAGGAAGCTGGTGGGGTTTCTACATGTGGTGGTGGCGGTGCAAATGGGGAGATCTCCAGGGGGAAAGGAAATTCCAAAGTCAAGAGCTGGTATATTGCAGTCCACCCCCAGCCCCTAGATGGAATTCTCCTCCACTGCCCGCTTTGAAGATAGGGCGCTATTCTCTACACTCTTCACTCAAGAAGGCTCTTTCCTCCATACTATGGGATCCCCTAGGCCTTTATTTCCCCCGAAAGAGAACGTCATCTTGAGGTTTCCCTCTGGGGGCCACTGTTCAGCAGGTGGGTTAGGGGTGCTGCCAATAGGTGGCAGAAGAGGCAGGAGCCAGGGCAGTGGGTAGGAGTGTGTGGCTCACGGATGTACAATCAGGCGCTTACTTGCAGTCGTGCTTCTCGATTTCGAAGTGAGGGTTGAAGTTGAGGACAATCTTCTGGTTGGGTTCAGGGGCATAAACAATCCATTCGCAGTTCTGGTGGGATGGGTAATCCTGGGGGTAACCTGGGGAGGTGATATAGCCAGCATCTTTGGAATTCAAACGACCTCCACAGGGTGAGTCTGAAAGAGAAGGCAAAGAACCCAAAGAACTTCAAATATGCTACAGCCTCTTTTTTTTTCCCCTCTCCGTTTCTCTTCCCTACCAGTGGCTGATTAAAACTGTTTTACAGACCTTTTATGGCAGTCCAGAAGACTAACCTACTTACTCATTCAGTGGAAGAGATTATTTCAGCTCATCCCCCCGCACTCACCCAACTGAACACACACACACACACGTGCACAATCACACACACTCCCCAAATCAAAATATTCCAGAAAATGATCATAAACATTCCCAATTACATGGCCTGAGATGAAACAAACAAGAGAGCGGCAAACGTAACCTGCCCCCTGCCTTTTCTTGTCTCCTCTTCTTGGCCCATCTTCTTGTTCGAACCTCTCATCTCCATCTTTATCTCATAAATCCTTCATTTCATTGGGTGTCTCCCAGCCCAGCCCAGGCCGCCAGAAGTAAGGGCTCCGGGAACTGACAATAGTGGTTTTGTGGTGCCGACCCACAAGCGAGCCTGGTAACAATTACATGTGATGTGGAGGAAACATTTTCAGCTTTGGGCCAGAATAGGCCCTGGAGGGTGATTTTAGCTGCTGTTTCTTCTTCTTTCTTTCTTTCTTTTTTTTTTTTTGAGAAAGAAAAAGCAAAAACCCCAAACATTTAATTCTACATACACCACAAATTTGATTTATTATTTCATTATACACCGAGTGGAAAAAATCTGCATTGGAGAATTCACCGGCTCCGACCTCAGAGCTTCGACAAAAGTGCTTTGTGTTTTTCCCTTGCTTTCTACCCGCCGTCCCTCCTGCCTCGTCACCACCACCAGAGTGTGCTGCTTTGTCCAGCAGCAACCGGGACCCGGCCATTTGAAAGGCCACTGCAGGGGGGGTAGCTGTCCCCTCCTTCCCAGCAGGGCCTGGCTGGAGGTAAACAGCTTCCTGTGGGCCAGGAGGCAAGGGGGCGACTTCAAAGGCAGAAAAGGTGGGTGATGACATTTGAAGAATCTCATATATTTGGGAGCAAAGTTCTGGAATCCCCAGGAGGGGTTCCTGGGAAATGGGGGGGGGGTTGCTTAATACCGCAGTAGAACAGAGGACGGGAAGGCACGAGAGACCTGGAAATATTCAGAAGCCTCCCAGAGACCTTCCTGAGATGTGCGCCTTTCTTAGCATCAATCACAATTTAATATCGCCATCTGCATGGAGCAGCACGGGCCCGTGAATTATGCATTACGGCTCAGCAGCCACCCTACAGGACGGGGTCTTTCTCCTGTGTTCGCTCTTTGAGGGAAAGGGTCATGCATTTTTTAACTCTACAGGTGCACTTTACTATTCCCCATGTCTGTTGGCATTACTGTCTTCCAGACCTCTGCTTTAGATTACCAGCCTGACAGGCTTTAAATGCATAAAAGATGGGCATGCCGCACAATGGTGGTTGGGACACACAAATCCACACAAGTAGCCTTTTAGGCATCGTGCCTCCAAGTGCTCAAACTGTGCCGTGTTGAACTGCCCAGAATCTAATGGATTCAGGTTCCATTTCCTACCGGGTAGAAAACAAAAGCAGGCCATTTCCTCTGGCTAGCAGAGCCCACATCATCCTCTAACTAATGACCCTGCACCCTCCCCAGTCCAGCAGGACAATGGGCCCAGCCCTCCCGCAGACAGAGAGGAGGCCGGAGAGGAGGCGCAGGACGAGGCCCGGGACCGCCCATCCCTCCGCAGCCAATCCCCGCAGCCTTGCCCACGCCACTGCCATGCCAGGTACCCAGCACCTTCCAGCAAGTCAAACTGTGGCCCGCTGGTGCTGGCTCAGGCACATGCGATCGGGCTGAGAAGGACGCTCTGAGAAAGCAGAGGTGTGGGGACTTAGCTCACCAGCGGCTCTTACCAGGCTAGCAGGGGAGGGGATTTTCTGCCCGCTCTTTTGCTGAAAATTGCAGCCCTGACTCACACTCACCCCCAAACCACACTGTTCGCCTTGTAACTCACCAGAGGGACCCCGAGCAGAGCTCCTGTTCAGTAATTGTGATGGTTTCTACATCATCCACGCTCTCTCCCTCCTCCCACCCCTGCTCTGCTTCTCTCCAGCCACTCCCAAAAGGAGAACTTCTCCTCCTCAACTCCCCCCACCCCACCATGTTCAAGCTTTTAGGAATCAGACCAGGCACACACAATCAGCAATAAAGACAGGAAACTTCCTCATAGGAAGGTTTCATTTCCCATCCACACCAAGAGAAATCACTTCCCCACTCAAAAAAAATTGAAACTATATATAATCCATAGCTGATAGTCTGTATTTTCCATGGTAAAAATTTAACGGAAAGAAAAAAGAGTAACTCATTTCTTTTTTTCTGTCCTTTCTTTATCTGAAGAAAATTAAGGCACTTTATTAAAATTTTTGAAAACTCATTAGAACCTCTGCCTTTGCTTTGGTGTAGTTAACCCCTTCAATACCAAAGCATGTATAAATTCACCTTCTTGTTTGCATGGCACTCACACTTATATAGATACTGAGCAGACGTCGGATACATACACATATTACAAAGTCACACTTCAGCCCCGCACACACTTTCACACCCACTCGTAAAATATCACACATCGTTTGCACAGACACATGGCCACCAAGATAAATACTATAATTTCTGCCTCTATTTTTCTTGGAGAGGACTGAATCCTGGAAAGATATCAGTAAAACTTGTAAAGAAAACACACTTAATCCTTCTACACCTCTTCTTGATCATTGAGGTTTCAGTTCCAGGTTTGGGGACCCTTCGTTTCTTGAACACAAACACGCCCCCAGGAGAAATGAACTAGACTTTCTTCTGAAGAGCTCCACCATCCATTACTCGGGAGGCCTGGCTTGTGTCCCAGAAGGAACAGCATAAATGCCCTCTGTCCTGTGTCAGAGGAGTCCAGCCCAGCCAAAAGAGAGTTGAACTCAAGGGCAAACCCCTTTAGGCCAATCTCCACATACAGAAGGGAAGTTGACCCTGCCGAAGTTGGAGCTACTGACCCTGTTCGGTGAGTTGACAAGGGACTTCTTTCTCCAGCTATTTTGTGAATACCTTTCACCTGGGGCAAATTCATTTCCCAAAGAGAAGCAGGCACACCCTGCCCCAGGCTGTTCAGAGCCGGTTTTCTCTTACATCTGGGAGAGCAGCCTGAGGGATGAGCCAGCTCCAGCCAGATATAGACCTCAGAGGCCCAAGAATAAAAGGATTAAAGTGACACCTTTAGACCTAATTGGAAAGAAAGGGAATAATAAGTCCTAAAGTCAAGAAGGTCTGATTTTTTCCCCCCATGATGAGTATTTCGGTGTTTTTATTGGACATGGTCAATGTCAGATTATTTCTGACATTTATATCGTTCTGTCTCTCTCTCTCTCTCTTTTTTTTCCCCTCCTCCTCAGGAGCCCTCCTTTTGCTGGAGGCCTAAGCACCATCTGATGTGGCCTAGAGGTAACCCGGCTCTGGATAAGGTAAAGCAATTTTGTATCCACCCACTCACAATTCTGAGGCTCTTTGCCAGCTTCAGAAGGAACTCACCCTTCTACAGAACCCAAATGAAGACAAACCACCAGTTCCTTGGTAATAGCTGATTTTCAGGAAGTAATGAGAAGAAGTAAAAGAAAACCTAAAAATCTGGTCCGCCTTCCAAGGAAATTCAACCGGAGTTGTTTTACAGGAACACTGTATGGCCTGCACTTGACACTAACATTCACTAAAAGGAAGCCCTGACTGCTGTGAATACTTTTAAATAATTAGAATGACAATGGCTCACTCCCGGCCAGGCGAGGGCACCAGGTGACGCTGGGCAACAGCCTGCTGGCAGTCCCTCAGCAAAACAACAGTCCCATCACTGCGCTTAGCTGAACGGAAGGAAAATGGCCTTGGCCCAAACAGGGAAGTTTAGGACTGGCTGAACGTGGGACTGGAGAGTTAGGTTGTTGTCAGAGGTGGGTCTGGGATGACGGGACCGAGTTGCTAGAAAGGGAAGGTGGGGGGGGGGTCCCAGAGTAACAAGAAGAGGGCAGTGGATTCTTCGCTCGATGACCTTCCTCGGTCTCAGCTTCCTACACTGTAATTCAATGGGTGGATTAAATCAAGTATGGAGTTTTCAAACTTCTTCTTAGAAGTGTTTGTTTTCTCTTCGAACAAAACTCTACCCAGAACTCCGATGTCCAAAGCAGGTAGAAAGAAGTGGAGCTCTCTTGGGTGCAGGAGGTAGGGCGGCGAGAAGGGGTGTAGATTCTGGGCCCCTTAGTTCCCCTGTCAACTCTGCTGGGCTTTGGGGAGCACAGTTGGAAACCCACTGAACTAGACCTCTGTTCCCTTGTTACTTTAAAATGCTTCGTGAAAGAGAAGGGGTAGAAGGATTAGTAGACATCTATTTCTTGTATATCCCTGAGGGTCCTGTGGAGAGCAGTCGGTCTCATTTTCCCTGAAAATAAGAGACTTTATTTCCTCTATAAGTTATCCTTTATCCACAGCACAATCCCATCCTGCTCCTATTTCCAGGGCATTGCTTTCATTTCATTATTAGCAGCAAGGTAAAGAAGCAGCTCTTTCTCCTGCTTAAAAAGAGAGACGGTTGTCACTTTGCCACTTCATTAGCAAGAAGAAGCCTTGTCTTCAACATGGTCTCACCACTGGCAAGCTGTGCGGCCTTGGGTAAGTCAGGAAACATCTCTGAGACTGTGTTTTCTCATCCATAAAACGAGAGGAGTGATCCTAAAGGTCAGTTCCAGTTCTTAAGTTCAAGGCCTATATAATGAGGTAGGGAAAAGATCCTATACCTATAACCCATAGATTCTCTCCCCTCCTAGAGAACAAGATGTTTATTCAAGGTGTTACTCCTGTTTCATCTGTTTGTTAAGCCTTGAAACAACCTCTAGGATTTTTCCGATGAGCATGCCTGTCTTGCATGACGGAGAGTTCAAATGTCTTTTAATCACATTAGCCCTACTGACGTGAGTTTCTTTCCTTAACCGAGTCTGTAGCTGCATATTTATAAATATTGTGGATATGTAGTTCTGTGTGTGAGCATGTGAGCAACACTGATGCATAGAAAGGAAAACCAAAAAGTTTCTTGAAATCCCTTGCCTGAATCATCTAAGTCCCCTGCTCGGGGTTTGAACCAAAGTTTGCTCACTAACCCCGGATAAGCTGCTTTTTAAGAGTTATTTCTGTGAGCTGAGGCTGGATTTTGTTTTATTCAAAGCGACTTCAGTCTGTCACAAGACAGTCTCATAAAATCTGTATCTTGGCTTAAGCTGGGAAGAAATGAGCCAATCCATCAGCCCAGGAATGCGGCTGTTTGACCACTTCCTAAGGCAACTGGGAAGGGATGCAATCTATTCAATTTATGGGGCCGGGTGGCAGTGAAGGATGCACTCCTGAACGCACAGCAAATGGAAATCCCTGTGAACTTTTGCAGTGATAAAGTTCAAAATCTGAATAAAAGAACCTCTGGGAGGGCAGGAAGGAGGGGAAGAGAGGGCGAGAGAGGAGGGCAGCACATCAGCATGGCGAAAGGAGTAGGAACCAGGCAAGCTCCCTCTTCCAAAACACCTCCAGTGCATTCACCGAGGACAGAACTGGGAATTGGGTCTGGAAAGGGGACCTTTGGAAAATCACTTCCCTTTAATCTGGATTCTAAAAATGAACCTTCATTTAATCGTTAAGACGTAAGTTTGATGTGATTACCTCCTCTGACCTCGAATCATGCCACCTGTGGTAACCTTGTTATTTGTCATCTTATATCATAAACAAATGCAATTCCAATAGGGCAGCCAATATAATATCATTAGCTTATATTTATGTCCACTCTTTTCCAGCCCTCATTGCAAATGCAATTTTGATGCCATTGATGAGAGATCTGGGATTACAATTCCTGCCCATTTCAACAGACATTTGGGGAAGGAAATAGAGGAAGAATAATTTTGAGGTCTCTCCAAAAACCAAAGGAGAAAAAAAGGTAATATAATTTTTTTTTCATTTATTTTGATTAACTGAACCGAAGGCTTATGGTGAAACGTCAGGGGCTCCCCATTGGTTAGTGAATGAAATCCAAACCCCTTGGCCTAGCAATGGGGCCTTGCATTTAGCCTAATGAATCATTTCTGACCTTATTTGCAATTATTTCCCTCCACACATTCTAAACTGCAGCTTCTGAGTATTCCCCAAATAAACCCAGTGTCCATTTCTCTGCTCTCATCTTCCCCTGATACCCCTTTCCAGCTTTAAAGCCCATCCATCCTCTCAGTCAAGGCTCACATACCACCTCCACCCTCCCTGGTCTCCCACACCAAGGGTACTCTCCCAGCCTCCGTATCTCAAACCTCCAAGACAGAAGCTCTTTAACGTCTTCTAAGGTGTGCGAGGGCTCCGGACAGCCTTAACCATTCCGCTGGACCACTGCAACTTGAAAACATGACTCGTTCCTCATTCATCTTTGGTGAACTTTATAGGATCAGACCCAGAGCCTTGCCCAAGTCAGACTCATTGAGGTTTGATGAATTCATCAATTACTAGTCGACTAACATAACACCAAAAGTATTACTAGCTAGCACAAACTCTGAGGAAGCCTTATTCAAACTGTTCTGCTTCTCTAGTACTACCCTTCCGTCCCAACCCATAGCTGCTATTAAATGTGAAGATTTTTTAGTGGCGAACTGAGAGTTTCAGTTAACGTGTTTGGGATCATGATACCTGGTCATAAGTCAAGGTTCAGTTATGTGAACCAGGTCTCCAAAGACATTCTAAACCTCGGATAATAATGATGCAGTTCAATGGATATTTACATTTTAATCCTAGTGATGGTAAAAATAATTTATCTGAGGGTTTCTTCACCCCCTCCCTCTCTCACCCTCCCAAAGGTGAGTTCTAGATATTTGTTATCAGCAGCACCAGGAAGGTGCACATTACTACTTCATCACTGAACTGTTTGCTGATAATGGATGATCTCTTCCTTCTACCTATCCCTCCCCATCTCCCTTCCCCTGGCCCCCAGTATGCCTTTGGGGCACATCTGTTTTATTTTTCCCCTTTATCAAAAACAATTATTACTACTACTGCCCGGCCCAGTAGGTTGCAATTCCCTTTATCTTCTTTGCTGAAAGACTGGCCAGAGCCCAGATCATTGGTTATTGGGACCTTTGGAGGCGGTGAGCAGGAATTCACTGGATATGTGCATTAGGCTGGCCGGCAGCCCCATCCACTGTGTGCTACTGGGGAGAGCTTTCCTTTTGTTATTCCCAGCCCCCTCCCTTTTTCCTGGATTAGATCATGACTCTTTTATGAAGACCCAGAGGAAAATGGGATTATTAAGAGTCTTGCTGGGTAAAAGCTGTTTTGTCTTTATGATGACTTTCTTGAGTTCAGCTGCTGAGGGGCCTTGATGCCAGAGGAGAATAACTTTCGGGGGAGCACCTTCTGCACAGTGCTTCCTGCTGAGCACACTTGCAGTGATGAAGGATGGAAGAGGAGATAAGGAAAGGAAAGGGGGAGAGATTTAAAAAAAAGTAAGTAGAGACAAGAACACTGAGAGCAAAAGAACAAGGAGGGAGAGAGAGAAAAAAATGCAAGGAGGAGACGTAAATCTAAGATGAAAATCCAGCAAAGAATATTGCTCTCTGAAGAACAGTGTCCTGAGAGATCATCTGAAGCTTATAAAACACAGACAAACGTTCAGTGGGGTAAGAGCTGAGAATGATAATTATTTACTTATTACAAAAACTCATAAAAATAGCATAAACTTATCACAATGGTTATAATGTACTTTCTATGATCACGAGATACAGTTAACCTCACTGAAGCTCTTCTGAAGATAAATGCTTTCAGAATTGGACCAAACAGTACTCTGTGTAATCTGCCAAAGCACAGAAAACCCCGATGGGGTAGGTATTACTATCAAACATACTTTACAGATAAAGAAATTGAGGTACAGAGAGATGGAATGTTCTGGACTGCCAAGCTGACCAATGGCTGAGCTGGATTTTCAACCTAGGCAGACTGGCTTCAGTGCTTCAGAAGCTGGGAAGCCCAAGGCAGGGCCCCCCAAAACTCCTACGTGACAAACTTATTTAGTGGCATTTAGGGAAAGACAAACGTTTTGCCTGTGTAGAAAACTCCCTTTGCTCTTCCCGCGTGCCAGTAATCTGTCCGTGTGAACAATGAGAGGTGTGCTCAAGGCTGGGGTGTGGGGAGGGCTGGAAGCACTTAGCATCTTCTCCCCTCCCTGCACACTGGCACCCTGCTCCTTGTCATCCTGGCCCTCTTTCCTGTGTACCGGAAACCAAGGTGTGTCTTTGGGGGAGGGAGGGTGGTGTGGATAGGATGTCCAAGTCTGAAACCATGTGTCACAACATGGACGGTTTTTTGCTGGCCAACTCCCATTTCTCTCCTGTCACCTCAACCTCACTCATCCCTATCCTAAATGCCACATTGTTATTGTTCTACTGGATAGGAGCAGCATTTTCAGAAATGGGGGATTTATTTTTATAGCACAGCTGGTCTGCCAAAGGTCACATAATTTGGCAACGTTCCCAGTGGTTAAAAATTAATTTCTTCTTATTAATACAACCAAGGTCCCACAGGATCGGAGCTCAGCCTTATCTAAACTTGACAGCTTCCTAAACCTTCAGAAGATGCTTTCTCCTGGAGGGCCAGCCATGCTACAAGGCCACTGTGTCCAGGAACCCAGCCTCACTGAATCCTGTTAAGTAATGAAACCATTAAGCCCCGAGGCCATTTCTCATCAAGGCAGATAAAGCTTTGAAAAACGCTGTAGGCTCTCTAGGACAAACTTACACAGTATCTTCCAGGAATGGGTTAATTAAAAAAAAAAAGTGAATTCCCTACCTGGAAGGAAAGGTACAAAGACTAACTTCTGGGATCAAATTCATGTTTGCCACTCAAGGAGGGTGCCGCAAAGATCACAGAGTGGCAGATAACGGTCAGATGATAAATTACTTCAAATATGTTAATGACAACATAAACTACTGCCCAGATGTCACGTTTCAAGTCCTTTCTCAACAGCGCTAGAAATTGAAAGGTATCATGCTTCTGCTCCAACTTCTAAAAAAGGAAAATCTCATCTCTATTTCCTCGTCTTTCCCAGCTGGACTTTTGGGGAACACATTCTGAAAACCCTTACCAATAAACCTGGCTCTGAATTCTATCAACCAAGAATTGTCCCACACTCTGATCACCCAAAGTCAGCTCATTCTCTTGATTACTTTAATGAGCAGTGGAATGAAATGAACACCAGGCAAGGGCCTCACGATCACTGAGCCCCCAGTGTTTCTCCCCACAGATGCCCCCAGACCCCTCCCAGCCCTTGTTTACATTTATGCCTTACTGCATGTGAATTGGCATTTGGACTCCTCTAACTTTTTCTATACTAAGGAAGATAGGAGCTGACCTCTCTTGTTGCAGAATGTGGACTTTACATTCAACAGCAGGGGATGAGAGCCATTTGGTAGACAGCAGGAGTCCTGTCTAGATAGCCTGGGGTTCCAGTCACTGCAGCCTTCCAACCTTACATTTTGCCAGTTGGGTGCTCTGTGACTTAATCTGAGGGCAGATTGACATAAAAGTCCAACCCCGCAGTGCTGCCCGGGCACTCGCAATTCTACCAGGCACATCTTGGACAAGAAGGTGCTTGCCTGGAGCACTCATGGGGAGCTCTCCTCTTTCCACTGTTTTGCACTGTGTGCTCTGTTGGCAACTGGTAACAGCTTCACTACTTCGGGTGGCTGCTTATGGGGTAAAGTTTACTGGGCACGCATTGAATGCGGGCATGAGACCAGTCCCCAGAGCCTAGAGCAGGCCGTCTGTGTACAATCTAGGAGTTCATAGTTTTGCTTGCAAATCATTACACCTGCCCATAGTCATCCTGCATTTTGGGGAGAGGGGCTAAAAAGGAAACCCTTATCAGGCGCCTAGAACGTCATTGCTTCTCTTTTAGGATTTGTTTGAACGCAGACCTGTCTCCCACAGACAATTTACATCTCTTATCTGATCATCCACTCCAGACGCAAGGTTGATTGACCGCGTCTGCCCGTGTCCATGGCAATGGTGTTTAAACCCAAGCATAGATCAAAGCTCTGGAGGCGGGGGGGGGGGGGGGGGGGGGGGAGAGAAGGTTGTTGGTTATAGGGTCCGGGTTCTTTTGGCCCCAAGCGGCGTGTCCCAGAGGTGGAGACGGTGGGGCTGGGAGTTGCCACCATCTTTAGAAACCCATTGTCAGGGCCAGAATAATTTCCTGAGCAAACCCTAGACACCACCACCCCCCGCTCCCTCCCCCCCCCACCACGATTAACTCGAGCAAAGGGGAGATTCGTGACCAGGCGCTGATGAGGAGTGGATAGCGCCAGGGGGCTCTCCTCTCTGTCTGAAGCCGAAAGGAAGGGGGGCGGAGGGAGGGCGGCGAGCGGTGAGCACAAGCCAGTAAACCGGAGCGTGGATCCCCTCCCCTTCAAGAGAAATTCAACCGGAGCCGCAGAAGCTGCGACACGGATGAGCCGGATCCCCTAAGCCTGCCAGGAAAGCTGATTCCCACCCCACCCCCACGGCTCCCAGAGGAGAGACCGGTTCATTCCACCACCCCCGGCCCCCGGCCCCGCCAGCCCCTGGACGTTGGCTCTGCTCTGCGGGTGCCCCCCACCCAGCCGCCGGGCGCCTGGGACCCGGTAGGAAAAACTGCGGTGCAGTGAGCCCGAGGCAAAGGGTGGGGGCAGCCGTTTAATCACAGCTCGCCTCGCCTCCATTAACTTGTGTTGATATTAAAAAGAAATCAATCAGTGAAAATGAAGCATTGGCCGTGAATATTTCTCTTTCTCACGTGTAAAAGCAAGGAGCGAGGCGGCGGGGGAGGGGAGGCGGACCGCGCCGGCGACTGCAGAGGTTCCTCCCAAGCGGAGAACCGCAGCGGCGACTTAACTTTCTGGCACTGGATGGCGTGGAGGAAATGCCGCAAGCCTCTCCCTGGGGGTGTCCTTAGTCAGGAGGAGGAGGGGACAAGGCTGGAGTTGTTGGAAGCGGCCAACTTCTCCCAGGCTTGAGCCTCGGTTTTGCTTTCGCTGGGCATATTTGTGCCTAATAGAATGTTTATGGATCGTTCGGCTCTGTTTCTGCTGCGTAGCCCAAACAAATCGATGCGGTGTTAGAGACCGCGCTGAGGGGTGGGGCAGCCTTGGGGGCCACCACGTCCCCACCACGTGGATGCCCGCGCGCCGCGTGCTCTTCACCTGCTCAGGCGCACGGGCGGGCGCTGGGCGCTGCTAGAGGCGGTGCAAGTTGCGCGCATTCCCGAGGGTAGAGCTGGCTCCTTTCCGCCCCCTCCGCCCTCGGTTCTGAAGTCCCACCCCGACTTCCTGCCCCCCAGTTCGGCCAGCGCTCGGATCCCCAGCTCCGCCGGCCCCGGGCCTCAGCCCCTCGGCGCCGGCCCTTCAGGGGCGGCGGGGGGAATTCAGCGCACAGCGCGGGAGACAGGAGGGGGCGCTCAGGGCAGGGCCGGCTGGGCGGCCCCGAGTCCCCGAGCCCAGGCAGGAGGGAGGCAGGCAGGCGGCGGGGCAGAGAGTGGGGGAGCCTGGTGCGCGCAGCCCAGGCGGCCTCCCTGCCGCCCGTTAGTGCGAGAGGCTGCCGCCGCGGCCGCGGAGTTATTTGCTCAGTCGCTCCCCCTCCTGCACCTTCCGCCCTCCCTTTCCCCTGACTCCTTCTCGGAACGGGTTCCCGCCACCGCTGCGGCCGGCTGGGCTCGGCCCCCTCCCGGCAGGCGCGCACCGGGTGAGTCAGAGGTCTAGTAGGGCCTCGCCCTTTGCCACCCGCTGCCAGTTCCCCGGGTGCCAGTCCGGGGCTCCGACGGGAAGCCGGAGTTCCCCGCGGTTTGCGATCGCCTCTTCGAGGGCCTGGAGGATATCCACCCAGGGCGGGTCCCAGCTCCGCGTCTCACAAGGAGGTCCCACCCCGGGTGCCAGGCTGCCTGCGGCGTCGTAGTGGGTGACCGGCCCCGCGCTCCGCGCCTCGGGGCTTCTCTAGAAGTGACGCAGCGCGGCCCGGGGCTGGGGTGGGAGGGGGCTCTGCGGAGAGCGCGAAAGGCAGGTGGCAGAGCGGGAGTGGGTTCGAGCGGGTGTCGCACACACGCGTACACTCCGCGTAGCGCTCGGGGACAGATGTGCGAACATCTGGGGTAGGAGATAGCCCCTGAGTCTTCACGACCCCTCCCGCTCGCAAAGCACACGGAACCTGAAGTTGGGTGTGTGTGTGTGTGTGTGCGCGCGCGCGTGTGTGTATGTGAGCGCGCGCGCGCGGGCCGGTGTGTGCCCCAGTGTGCGCGCGCTCGCCGGGGCCTACTAGAGTCCGTGCCTGAATACATAATATACCGTGGGCATCTTCATCGCGCGCGCGCGCACACATACACACACACACACGCACACAGCGAATCACACAAACATATATAATTTATGTAGCATCTAGGTCTGTGGGAGGTAATTTAATTTCGCTTCAAGCTGGGAACTTAGAATAAGGCAAGAGGGGATGGGGACACAAGTGAGACCTGCGCCCATCTCTCCGACACGATTTGCAGCGGCCCTGAAGACCAGTTCTGGCAGAGGAGGAGGGGCAGCAAACGTGTGGATTTGGATAGGAAAGGAATTCCTCAGTCTTCCTTTCCCTCAAATAAACACTCAAGCTTAAATGGGGAGTGTTGGCGGTGAGGGCCAGAGCACCAGACGCACAGCTTCCCCTTGGGGCTCCCACAGGACCCCCGAGGCCGCAGTGATGGAGGGGAGGTGCCCGGTAAGCCGCAAGGGGTTAGCCCTACCACTGCCGCAGGCCGGCCTTAGCCTTGTAAGTGCCTTCCGGTAAGGGCACTTCACGAAGGCTTTATCTCTCCTCTTTCTCTTTTCCCTGTTTCCTCCAGAGATGGTTTCCCCATTCCCAATCACCTGTAGCAGCTTCCAAGAGTTTTGTCGGATTCCCGACACTGTTCTCAGAGGGAGAGAGGCTCACTCTGGGGAGAGTGGTGTGGGGAAGGAAGGACAAGCCCCACTGGATTCCCTGCATCCAGAAATCCCTTCTCAGGCCGTGTGCCCCTTGCCAGCCCTCCTCCCCGCTGCCAAATACCGGCCCTAGACTGCTCTGGGCCTTGCAGTCCTTATCTCCGCAGTCTGTCCACACACCCTTTTTGGCAGTGGTTGAGAACAAATTCCACTCAAAAGTTTCTAACCACTTCACAAGAGTAAGAGACCTTCGAAGGCCATGCAGTCTGTTTTATCTAATAATAATTTTTAAAAGAATATGATTTACTTTCCCAGAAAACACATGGATGCAAGAAAGAGAGCGGGGACGACCAGCCGCCTCCGTGGCCAGCAGCGCCCAGCCCCAAGCCCCTAGCTCAGCTGCAGGCCAACTTGTTCCATCAGCCTGCACCCTAGGATTCTGAGGCGTATCCACGCATTCTGCAAAGAATCCACAGCATTGGAAAACCAAAACTAGACTCTTGGGTTTCCCAAGCTCTTCAGTTAACATTGCTCAATGTAGCTAAGTGGAGAGAATGCAAATGATTTATATTTCACTGGCTAGGTTGAAGAAACTCAAGGGAGATGTGTTCTGCTTCAAGACAGGGGGAAAAAAATCCCAAAAACTGTAATGCAAAAGCTTTGTAGTATTTTTAAACCTTTGATTCAGTCCATATGTGACATCTGAACACCGCCAAATTCTGTTTCAAAACACACACACACACACACACACACACTCCTAGCAGGAGAGAAAAGTTGGGTTTTAGGAGCGGTGGTGGTGTAGGGCCGGCCGGCTGGGATCTCTCTTTAAATTATTTAGTATAGAGAGAGCCTCCTTCTATGCCATTCCGTGGGGCCCGTATAAGCCGTTGCTTTTAAAGGGAAAAGCATGTTGAGATGAACAGAAAAAACTTTCAGGGGCTTACCTGGTTGGCCTCTCACTTCGTGTCCTGAAAAGTAGAGAGCTAAGAAAACCCAGGTGAGAAGAAACATATCCATTTTGGAGAAGGAGGCTTTCTCCAGAACTGGGTTTGTAGATTTCTTGTATAATTTTAAGTCTTTGTGTTTCTCTCCCTTGCGTTCTTCCTTACAGTGTCTTCTGCAAAGGTTTCTAATGGTCAGTGTTTCCCTCCTGGGTCCTGGCGGCCCGTCTTCACCTTTATTCCTGCTGGATTCGCACCTCACTAAGAGGAGGGTGGCTCCTGAAATCAGCAAAGCGGGAGCAAGCTGGGAAGAGGGGACGGGTTTCCTCTCTTAAAAAACAAAACGCTTCTGTGTCCTCTCCAGTTCCTCAAAGTATCATTTCCTTTATCCTACAACATCACGAAGATTTCCCGAAAGCCAAGCGTAAAAAATAATAAGAATAATAAAAAGAAAAGCCCAGACTTGCCTTGGGCATCACACGTCCCCAGGCAGCTGTGTGATCTCAGAGGCGTAAACGGACACACATCCCCCGGCACCCGGGACCGACACGCGGGCGGAGGCACCCAACGCCGCCGGACGGCCGGAGTGCGAGGCGGCCGCCCAGCTCCTGCCCTCGCCGGGTTCCCCTAGCGGGAGCCTCCCCAACGACTACCCCCGCTCGGCCAGCCTGACGAGGGGAGTCAGGGGAAAGAAGCGGCGGCGGCGGCGGCGGCGGCTGTTGCTGCGGCGGCTGCTGCTGGCGGGGCGGCGGCGGCGGCTGGGATTGCCTGGGAGCGAGCGAGCCCCTCTCCGAGTTCGCTCGCGCCCGCGCTCACCTCCACCTCGCCCCGCGCCTCGCCGAGGTCTGCGCGTCTGAGGAGGTGCCGGGGGCGGGCTGCGGGCTGGTGCCTCGCTCGCCTTCTCTGCTTCCCCTCCGGCTCCCCCCAGCCTTTTCAGGCCGAGCAGCATGTGGATGTCAGAGCCGCGGCAGAGCTATCCGATTACGCGCCGGCTCAGGGCCCGCCCCTTCTGTGTTCCTGATTAAAGAGGCAGCCGCGGAGCCGCGCGGCGCACAGCTCAGCGCCACGGCACCCGGCTCGGGCGGGGCGGCGGCGGCGGCTTCCCCCCCCGGCCCCCCCCCCCCAGCCGCGGCCCGATCAAAGTTGAGGCGGCTCCCGTCCAGCCGCTCCTCTCCCACCCGGTCGCTCCTCGCCCACCCGCACCTCCCGCCCACCCCGGGCTCCTCCGCGCCTGGCTGCGCCCGGCCGCCCGTGCGCAATGCCCGGGAGAGGCAGCGCCCCGGGGCACCTCCGGGGCGCACTGCCCTTGGCCGCGTCGTCCCCGCCCGCGGGAGACTCCGCAGGAAAAGGGGGGGGGAATCCCTGTTTCCCCCCCAAATTCCCGGGCTCCGAGGCCACACACGTAGAAGCCAGCACAATGCCACGCGCAAGGGCGTTACAAGAGGGTGGCGTACGGTGTTCGGTGTAGGGAACCAGGCGGCAGCTCAGCCATGCGTTCGCACAGGCAGCAGTGCGTGGCGGCGACACACGCGGTCAGCCCCGGCTGAATAAAACCCCAAACACTCGTGCGTTTACTCCTCAGGGCCTTTGTTGTGTCCCAAACAGACTCCTCTCCTCGCTGGGTAAGGATTTCGTTCTCCCGGCGCACCTAACTTGTAACTACCAGAAGAAGAGAGAGTCTCTCTGCAAAGAATTTCTTCAGGTAATTAAATTGGATACCCCCCAACCGTCCCCAAAAGTACGGGTACGTGAAGGCTTCTCCTCAAAATGCTACTGTAACTACTTCTATTCACCTTTTCCCCATGGAGATGTGGTCACAGCGCGCAGAGAAAGAAAACAGCATTATGCCAACTATTTTTAAATGGAGGTGTGAAAACTGTTTAGAGGGAGTTGTAAGCTAACAGCTGGGGAAACACTTGTATCTTTGTTTCTGAGGATGGCTTTGTGGATTCCAAACTGTCTTGCTTCACTAAGCACCTATTACTACATTATCATAAAGACTCTAACAACAACAGTCTAAATAACACTGCATATACCTTCTCTGCCACTCTGCAGATTAAGAAAAATAAAGTTTTGGTGACAAGAAGCACACACACATCTGACTATCCCATTTATTTCTTTGCTTGTACTTGTGGATTCTTCTGGGTGGTTTTCCTCCTTATCTGGACTTGCCATTAGCTTTGTTTATCACTTTTAGTGTTTGAAAAATCTGTAACTCCCACTTAACTGTTATTTACACTGAGATAACCAAAACAAAATTGAATCAGAAGTGATTTGCAAATAGTTGAGCCAAGCCATGGAGGGATTTTACAGTGCTGTGTAAATCCACGGGCAGCATATCACACTGTTAATCTTAGATGCCTGGTTTGAAAGGGCATTTAACAGAGGCCTAGTGAGTTCTTCCAGGGAGCATATCCCCTGGCTGGCCTAAAGGCTACCTTTCATTCCTTTCATCCCCACCCCTCTCTCTTTCTTCTCGCCCTCCTTCTTTCCTTGGCTTGAGAGCACATCCACATTATTAAAAACTCCAGATTTACTCCCCCCCCCGCCCCGTTTAAACATCAACTATAAAGAAAGACCGCCCCTCCCCAGTATTTAATGGGACTTCAGCAGAGATCCCGGCTTCTATCATTGCCAAGATGCTAACCTAAGGACAACTAACATTACTATCTCTAGTGACACAGCCCAGATGAAGAAAATCATTTAGTATCACCTCCTCCCACGACTCACCAGACGTGCCAAGCCATTCATGCTAGCAAGTGCCCCACATGAAAGAATCCTGTTTCTGAAAGCATTACAGCCAGAGTTCAGGTGAATGGCATAGGGAAGAGGAGAGAGAGAGAGAGAAAGTTACACCGAAACCCATTGGGAAACCATAAGAATGTCAACTCTGGGCTCCTGCTCTTGGCATCTTAGGATTGGGGGGCCCCCTCAGGCAGCTTCAAGGGTCCTCAGTTTGGTAGGGAGAAGGGTCGGTTTCAGTGTTCTGTTCCTGGACCTGATTCCCAGCATTATGGATTTTAATTTTTTCAGAGGTGTCCTAAAGAGGGAGCTAACTTACTTCCTGGCAGTCCTCAGTACAACTTCTGCAAGACTTCTCATCAATCCCCTTGAGTGAAGTCCTGATTTCCGGCAGTTGGGTAGCAGGTGAGTCTGGTTCAGAGCCCTGGGGACTCCAAGCTGCCGGACCATTTGTAACCCTCTAGGGGGCAGCACTCAATAAATAATGCAAATCCTACCTGCAGGAGCACTTCGGGCTGTGGTGCTTTTACTCCCCGGAGCTCAAAACCCTTTATCAGACCAGGGAAGAGTCAGAGTGAGACCAGATCTCCCCAGCCCACTCTGAACAAGAGCCCACGGGCCCAGGGAGCACTTAGAATTTCTTTAACCCAGGACTAACCAGGAACTAAACACAAATCCCACATGTGCCTGATGGAAAATAAACCTCTGGGGAAATTCTCCAGACTGGGACGGGCTCAGACCTGCCAGCCCATTTTTGTCTAGACTTAGAATCTCAGGGGTTTGGCAGCAGTTGGTTCAGTTTCTACCAGAGGTTCAGGGGTGAGGAGCCAGGCTCCATACTGTTCATTATTTTGTGAGTCCATAAACACTGTCTACTAAAGGACAAGTAGCATGGATAGAGACGATGGGCTTGTTAACAGAAACACGGAACCAACCAGAAAACAGCTGACTAGTGAGGTTGAGATTCCTGTCAGCGTCACTGACTCACCTGGGACATTGCACATCATTATCCTTAATTGTGAAATAATAATAGATAATCCCATCCTACATTCCATTCCTTTGACAGGAAGGGATGTGGGGAACATAAAACAAATTTGTAAAAGATGCTAAGAGAAAGCTGTAACCTGGCCACACCCCAGTGGAAAGATGGGTGTTCCCAGCTAGACAGCCCCATACCCAAGGGCGAGGGCGCATCAGAATCACCCAGAGCAAGTGTTAAAAATTCAGATCTCTGGGCACCATCTTCCTGCCAATCAGGTTCCTTGGATCTAGGGTGGTGTCTGGGAAGCTCTACTTTTTTTTTTTTTAAGATTTTATTTATTTATTTGAGACAGAGAGAATGAGAGACAGAGAGCATGAGAGGGAGGAAGGTCAGAGGGAGAAGCAGACTCCCCGCTGAGCAGGGAGCCCGATGCGGGACTCGATCCAGGGACTCCAGGTTCATGACCTGAGCCGAAGGCAGTCGCTTAACCAACTGAGGCACCCAGGCGCCCTGGGAAGCTCTATTTTTAAGACACATTTTAGGTGATTCTGCTGCAAATGCTCAACAGGCCAGCCATTGGAAACCTCTGTTCTGAGGTGTTATATTTACACATAGCCTTCGATGTATGCACTTCCAGCGAAGGATACCTGGATAAGTATTCCTCCACATTTTTTCTCCAGGCAGTTGTCAGACAGGGGGCAGATGTTTCAAGGAAAACATTGGGAAAAGCCTCCCAGAGCATTTCTCGTACAGTGCCAGAGCAGTGGCATTCCCAGCTTTACCTTGTGACATTTATTTAGCAGCAACAGCAAAGAGCCTTTTGAAAACACCGAGAGCCTCTACCTCTCAGGGGCGGGAGGTTTGCGGGAACATGTTCCAAGGGCCAGCTGATGGGGTTTATGGAGCTGGATCCAGCCCTTTCAGCACCAACCCACTTAACCATTGGTTGTTACTAGAGGTTTGTTTCAGGTATGGTTTTCCATCTGTGTTCATCACATTGTACTTATTAAATGCTCATGGAAGCATGACTATGCAGGAGGTGTGCAAGCAAATAAGACATTTGGGTCTTGCCTCCTGGGAATACGGAATCTAAAGGCTCCAGAAGTTTCATGCTTCCGCAATAGATGCCACCTGTCACATGGTGCTTCCCCTTATCTGAGCACTACCATCGACAAGCTCTCACCCTGAAAGGGGGAGATACGAGCCATAATTGCGTCTTAATCTGTAATTTACTACATTGCCCTAGTTAATATTTAGCTACATCTGTCTCAGAGGCAAAGCTTCAGTTAAAAGTTAATAAGTCCTCATTTTTTATCCTCTCTTTTGTTTGAAGTGAAGTCCAGGTTTCTGGTCAGTAGAGTTCCATCCCCCGCCCACCCCCCGCCGCCACTCCTTAAACAACATTTTTCTTTTATTCAATACATTTGAATACTACTTAATAGTTTCTACTTGATCTGACCTGTGAGGGGTTCCCAGAATCTTTACAGATTTCCATAAAATATCAAAATCTCCTTTACTCTAAATTGCGTCTATCTCTCATCTCTTTCTCGGACACGGACACTAGATCAGGTAGGAAGGAACCTTATGGACAAAAAAAAAAAAAAAGAGCAAAATGTGCAAAATTCATTCAAATATCCCTGGAATCCTTGGCAAAGGAAACCAAAGGAGGTACATTGCTCTCTCTACTCTGCTCGGCTCAAGCATGAGGTGGATCTCCCTCAGCCACACTGACTTTTGTACATTTGACACATCGGTGCCTCAAAGAGGTCCCCATCAACCCTTCTCTTTAGAGCAGCATCCTCCCATACAACTTTCTGCAGTGAAGGAGATATCTGTGCTTTTCACATGGCGAATGAGCATTTGAAATGTGCCTCGTGTGACTGAGGAACTGAATTTTAAATTGTATTTAACTTTATTAAACATGTTTCTGATCCCTTCAAAAAATACAGATTCCATTTGTGTTTAACAGATCCCACATTGGACAGCTCAGCTCTAGATAATCAAATACCAGAGCTGGAGATTTCCCATGGGAGCCCATAGACATGCACACCCATGTCTATGGGCTACTTTACTTGTTCACCAAAAAGGGAATCCTAGTATGGGCAGAAGCATCATTTGAAAATGTTTGGTGTCTATTTGGCAAGGAGAGAAGGGCTGGATCACATTATTATCTATCATCCTGTGCTCCGTCTGTGCTCTCTTGGATGACTTTTCCAGAGCACTCACTGGGAATCAGATACTCCACAGTGCTCCCCAGGCTCCTGGTCTCAACTCCAGGCCTCGGTATAGAGAAGCAGGTTGGGGCAGCAGAAACCTGAGGTCAGGACAGATGGACCTTAGGTCTCTACTGCCCTTGAGTGTCCTTGAAAAGTCCGTTAACTAATTTGGGACCAGTTTCCTCACCTGTAGAAATGAAGGGATTAGTTTGAATGGCTTCTATCCCTTTACAGTTTTGAATTTTGGCTAGGAATATTTCCTGACTCCATCCTCATTCATAAATTTAAAACTGTTCTAGTTCTAATTTCATAGCCACCCTAAGTAATTAAAATTAATAGCTATTTATCCCCCAAGAAGACATTAATGCATGGATGGGGCTTAACTGGATATTCCATTATCACAGTATTTACATTGAGTACATCTTCTCAAAGAATGAGTAATAGTATGTTAGGTATCTTGACAGGGCTTTCAGAAGAGAGATTTTTTGGGACAAACCCCTTTTCTAGATCCTCAAGAAAACCAAACCAAACCAAACCAAAACAAAACAAAACAAGAAAGAGATTCCACTTGACAATCACAAACAAAAACCAAGAACTTATTTATAACTTCAAGGCATTTATAGGTGATGTGACTGGAAATTTTAGGGTTATGATCTGAAATTTTCTCCCATTCAGGAAAATCTTATTCTGGACTGAAAATTTCTGGTCTCTCACTAAATTTATAGACTAATATTCTTGGAAGCTTGAATCTTCCATCCATGTGTGCACATGCTTTTCCTTCGTTCCCATGCAGACCGATCCTATCAAACCCCTATTGATTTACAAGGGATCTTGCTCTTCTTTCTTTTTTTTTTCCTTTTTCTTTCTTTCTTTCTTTCTTTTTTTTTTTCTTTTTTTTTTTGGTTATTGCTGTTTTTGAATTTGTAACCTGTGACTTATGGTGCCTTAATTAGACATCTACATGTCAGGTGATTGTTACATTATGATGGCAATAGCTGCTAATTTGAGCATGAAAGTCGTGATGGAAAGGCAAGAGTCAGGGAGCTGACCTTTCGCAATTGAGGATACTTCAGGGTGGGTTAATTCACACCCACCCTAGTCATTAGTTCCCACTCTCCTCCTTCATATTTACTCCTACGCAGTTTACTGAGCTGCCAATCAACCTTAGTATCAGGATAGGATCCCTGATGGGGGTGGGGTGGGGGGCTTGGAATGATGCTTGCTTTCTGCAAGGAAAGATAATTTGTAGAGGCATCTCCAGACAGGGATTCTATTTGTTTTCTAAATTAAAAAGATTTAAGTGATAAGGTGTAGATCGTTAAAAAGAATTTAAACAACACAAAAAGTACTCAATGAAAACCCAAGCTGCCCTCCCACCCTATCCCCCAGTTTTGTAATTTACCTCTCCATTTCACCTCCCCATTGATACCCGTTGGGGGTCAATATCCTTCCAGAGTTATTGATACTATGTTCCGATTTACAAGCAAAAACACATTTTATGTTTTTCTCCAGCTCTCTTTTCTTCCCTCTCTACCCCTAAGCAGTAATGATCTTGAAAACCATTAGGGGGCAGCTGGGACCAGAAAAGAAAACAGCAGGAGCACATGCAGAACTAAAATCCAAGAGGAAGAGATGCACAAGGAAATGAAAAAGGAACGCTAAGGCGAGACATCAGCAAAAGTAAAAAAAATGAAAAGGAAAGCAGAAATATACAACAGCAGAGCATTACAAAGTGAAAGGAAATGGAGAAGGAAGTCATATTAAAAAGCTAAAGGAAGAATAAGTGTAAAGGGAGGGGAAATTTACAAGGCCAGGGATTGAGGTTGTTGTTGGTGGTGGGGTTTTTTTTTTTTTAGGAAACCTGTAGAGCCTGAATTGGCTCAGTGTTAGCAGAAAGTGGGAGGTTATCTTTTTCTGAACCGGAAGGCATTTATCATACTAGATTTTACATTCTTAGGACCTAGAGGGTTGAGAGCACCCTCTGTCCATTTGGGCTTGTGATGTGGAGCGTGGGGACGGGAAGGAGCAGTCTGCCTCCCTTACATCTTTAGAATGCTTCAGAATGCTTTCGGCCCTCAGCAAGGCAGCAAAATTAGCCTGAATATAAAGGTGCAATTCTATTTCTCAATGCAGCAGAGCTCAGAAATGAGGGAATGGGTTTCTTTTGAAGCCGATGCCGTAATCAAAGTGCTTTCAGGTGTAGTGCAGGCAAACCTCCCCTGGTTTCAGCAGGTTAACTTCATTAAAGCTCCTAGCTACTGCTTTAATGTTTTCTAGGCTTTCCCCCTGGGTACATTAGGCAGAAACAAGCCCTCATGGGAGTTCTGTACCCTGATGTTTTGCATTGTGAATGGAATGCAGGGGCAACATTTATGCTGGGATAATATGAAATGGAAAATTGCTTCTAGAGCACAATAAATATCACTTTTAGCTTAGTCTCCTTTTCCCTTTCTAATCCAAACTTCCTAAACTAGACAGGAGAAACTTGAGGAAGCCCTGGTCTAGGGTCACCAGATAAGGTAGGGAATGCCTGGCCATCCTGTAATTATTATCTGCTAAATCTGATTCAGAGGTCAGAATAATACCCCCAAGCAAAATACCCAACGTCACTGAGCAAAATCCAGTGAAAACTTTTGTTTTAGAATCAAAGGCACTTCCTCTCAATCTTCCATCACAGTTGTTAGATTCCTACATTTACTAAGGCCCAGGAGGGGCAGGGGACATTTTGGGCAAGCTGGGCTATGAAAGAAAAAGCCCAAGGCATACTTGCCGTAAGGACCCGCTAGACCTCGTGCCAGATAAAGCTGGGGCTTTCTCAAGTGGGTACTGGAGTTTTGATGAATTGCGCTTGAGTCGCAATATGAGCTATCCCAAACCCTGGTCATTTTTGCAGAATTTGGCTTTCCTCTGTAGCCTAACGTCTCAAGCACTCTCTAGTCCACTCTCGTTCTTCCTTTCTTTAACATGGAGTCCTGGAGTTTAGTTTCTAAGAAGTTTAAAAAATCAAAACAGGAAATCTGGCCAAACAAAAACCTCTCTGACCAGACGCAGTTTGCTTCCTTTAAACAAGTCCCCCAAAGTTAAATTACAAAGCAAGTTTGTCTCTTTATTAGAATTTGGCTAGGAGCTAGGATGTGAAAACACTTCCCATTTGATTTCCCATTTGATTTGATCATAATTTAGAAGAAGTAAATGTAATTTCTGACCTTTCAACACATCTGGCCGTGTGCCCATAGTTATACCCCACTGATGGTGTTCTCGCCAACACCGAGGCTTCTTCAGCCCCGAGCATCCCCAGCTCTTGCAAAACTGGAAAGTTGCACTTTGGGGGTGAGGAGTATCCTAGGGCAAGTTAGCCCGATAACGTTAATAATTGGGTTAACAATGTAAGACAGGCGTGTCAGAGGGAACTAACTCAGGCCCCTGAACTGGGGTCAGGAGACCTAGTTCCTGGTTCTAGTTCTTTCCTTGGCGCTGTGTGTGCCTTGTGTCACAAGATCCGTTCTCTCTTTGTGATGCTGTTTCCTCACTCATACAAGGCATGTTATTATTCCAAAGCAATGGCCCTACACACCATTCAGCTGAGTCCACACTTGATAGAAAGCAGGGTCAGTTTAGAGCTCTCACTGATTCAAAAAATATGTACTGAGCACACACTATAAGCCAAACTTTGCATGCAGGGAATAATAGTGAGTAATCATTGAAGATGGATGTTCTCCTGGTGGGAGAGGCAGGTAACACTCAAGTCAACAATAAGCATGATCATTTCAGAAGGTGATAGTGAGTTTCTAAGAAGAAAACAGAATAAGATAACGTGATAGGGACCCATAAACCAACAGACAGGAAATCTGGGCTAGCCCTTCCATGAACCAAGCCTCTGCCATAAGCAAGTGATCTAACTCAGGCTCCATCTCTCATCTTTAAGATAGGGGGTTGTACTACATCAGTGTCTTTCAAAGTTGAGGATGAGTTCCCTTAGTGAGTTACAAAATCAACTTAGAAGCTTGTGATCAACATTTTTAAAAAAATGCAATAGATCAGAATAAAATCAGAGTATATATTGTTCATGAAACTGGTTTCCATTCATATATATTTCATATACACATAAACACAAGTGTTCTGGGGCACAAGAAAATATATTTCTTTCTGTGGGTTGTAGTGAATTAGGTGATCTCAAATATTTGTAAACTCTCAAATTCTATGATTCTATTAAATTTTTATAGCAGGGGCTCAATGGGGCATAGTTCTTGCCTGATTTTACTCATTATTGAATAAACAGTAGCATTGCTACTATTTATTGTCTGTTCTCATCAGAGAATCCTAGTGTTTGACCCAGTTTCAGGTACGTGATTGGTGCTTGACAAATGTTTTTGAATTAATGAAAACATGAGATTTATGCACTAGGTCTTAAATATAGCAACTTAATATGAATTACCAAGTAACCTACCAAAGTATCAAAATAATTTATTATATTTCCCCAAATGCCAGCCTTACAAACCAAATTCAAAATTATATTGTCCTTGTGATGCTAAGAACTCTCTTTTCTTAGAATTCTCAGAAACTTTGTTAAAATTTCAAAAAAAAAAAAAAAAAGAGCTTAACATGTTCTTCTCCCAAGTAGGGTAAACTGCTTTCTTCTCATTTATAACTGTAATTCAATAAAGCTTTAGAATGTGTAAAGAAAGAAAAGAATTAGTGGGGAAATTTTTCTATTTCTTATCCTTGGGGATCCAGATAATTCTGCCTTCCTAAAACTGGTCTTGTGAGGTTTCATTTCTTAAGACAACTTTTTCAAAGCAGTAGTATTCTTACTGTAACACAGATTTTCCCCTTAGTTATGGCTTAAATAGTAAGTTTCTCAGTCTCAGAATCATTTTTAAAAATTATACATTTGATTCGAAATAGATGATCCAAGTCTTCCATCCTTCCCTGACTGGATCCCTTGTTGACGTCCATTGGGATGGGAGAACCAGACTGAGGCGATCCCATTGAGGAATCAATGATACATCATCCTTAAGAAAGGCAAGAGTCAATGGACCCCACTCAAGGCCCAACGCACATACCCATGAGTTAATTTTCAAGTCCATTTCCTTAATTGCCTGAAAATCCATGGCCACGCAAATTGACTCAGAGTTTAGGATTGCTACACCCAACCTTCTGTATCCATGCCCTCCTGCCTTCCCCAAAGCAAAGCAGACACACATAGACAAAGAAGAAATATCAGCATCCTGGTAGCCCAGTCACATTGCAACTCCTTGCCTAGTGCAGGACAACTCAATGGTCATGGCTGTGCTTCCATTAAGGGCACCTTGGTTCAGGCAAAAATGTGCTCTTGAGCTATGACATAAAAAAATCACATTTTTGTGAGTCGAAGTATATCATAAATAATCTAAAAGAAGGCACTGTTTGAAGAAAGCATGTATTTTTGAAGTGAATAAGGATCCCGGGGTTGATCTGCCCTATATGTGTAGATTGATCTGGAACTAACTAAAGCATATTTGCTTGGAATCAGTTCTGAAACCACTGTTTAGACCAAAATGTATAAAAACCATGAAAGGCTTTTGAACAATTTTATGGTCTTTATTTGTGTTATTATTTTTGTTATTATTGCTCCTGTTACTAATGATGAATTTGCCCAGGCCAGAGAAATTCAATGTATTCACGTTTATATATATATTTTTGCATTGACAAATAGAAGCTACATCAAATCCAAACCCATCCCATGTATTTCTCCAATTCTAGTTTTTGTGTAGATTTTCTTCTTGCAGAATCTCTCATAGAATCATTTTAACAATGACACTCTGGTAAAGATATGCTAAGACTCATAATTTTTTTTTTTTTTAGCTGAAGTTAACTGTGCTCATCATTTTGGGACTCGACATCCAACTGACACTGAGAAATGGCAGCTTTCAGTTAAACAAATGCAAAGCTGTATTTAGGCTCTTTTGCAACATCATGATGAGAAGAAATCAAAGCATCTTCTGCTGCTATTTTTAAAATACTCACCAGGGCAATTCCATCAGAAATACTATTATGACAGCTTTTGTATTTTGATCCTTTCTTTTCAGATTAACATGTGGAAGAAACCCCACATCCCTTGAAAAGAATTTGAAAAAGTCCATTTGAACAAATGCTGCTGTGCTGTTTGCTATAGAGTTAATAAAAAAAAAAATTCTCAGACTCCTAAAATGTGGTGGCAGGAGGATTGTTTAAAGAGGAGGCAGATGCCCATTGTCAGTGGAAGGAGTGCCAAAGTCTGGGAGCCTCACAAAATGTTTCAGACGAGACCCTTTACGTTTTGCTAATTGCAACCTAAACAGATTTCCCCTGCTCCAGAGTTGTGCAGATTGTCTTTCTGCCTATAGGTATAGGGATGTTAGCTTATTTATCACACAAAGAGTTGTTGGCTGAGGAGGAAATTAAACTCTAAACCAAGTACTGTCTTTTACTATAGGGCAACGTTCGGACTTCAAACTCCAGCTCTCCCCACCACTCCACAGGGTCTGTTTACTCATGCACCGACAAAAGAACTCGGTAATAGATCCCAAAGAGAAATCTTACAATATACCACAAATCAGCATCAGCTGGTCCAAATGGGGTCTGTCACGAGGATGTTGATTAAAAAAAAAAAAACAGTTATCACCCCTGTAGTAGAAACATGTCATCTTACAATAGCATTTACTAAACTCCTCATTGCTTTTGGGGGTAGTTGGGACAGTGCAGAGAGACAGTTCCTCCTTCAACCTATCTGGGAGTGCAGATCCCATAGGTAGACCGTCCTCGAGATGGAAAAATCCAGGCATGATGTGTCTGGATAGTAAGATATCTGCTCCTGAGTGATAACTTGTTTATTGTTGGTGTGGTAGGACCTCTCCAGGAACAAGCAGATAGGCTGTGCTTAGGGAGGGAGAACCACTGAATGTTCTTTCTACTAGTTCTGATGGGAACTAAGTTAAATAAACCGACTCTTATCCAAATGGGGACAAGTTGTCATTACTGGTCATGTAATGTTCTCAAAAAGAGGAATAGCTCAAATATCTTTTTGTTGGTTTGTTGGTGCTTGAAATAAAGTTATTGTGCTTAGCCCAAGGAGGGGGCATGGTAAAGCAGGAAGAACATTCTTTTTTTTTTTTTTAATTTTTTAAAAGATTTTTATTTATTTATTTGACAGAGAGAGACACAGCGAGAGAGGGAACACAAGCAGGGGGTGTAGGAGAGGGGGAAGCAGGCTTCCCACGGAGCAGAGAGCCTGATGTGGGACTCGATCCCAGGACCCTGGGACTATGACCTGAGCCAAAGGCAGACACTTAATGACTGAGCCACCCAGGCGCCCCAGAAAGAACATTCTTTTAAGGGATAGGAAGTCTACTTTTTGTCATTCAGCAGCTCTGCAAGCAAGTTGTACCCAATGCTCTGGGTTTCTGTTTCTTCCTCTAGGAAATGAGGGGGTAGATAGGTCTTCCTGGAAGTTGAGTCTACTCCGTGGTTCTATGAAGTGTCAGTTCACTGGATATTTGTATCAACAGCCCTCTCTCGATGTGTGTTCTTTCAAAGGTGGTTAGCTTTACATGATTTCCAATGGTCATCCATACTTTAGAAGAAAGAGCCTGGCCATTTATAGGTTAGCGCCCTTTGTCCCAAAGCAGCAGGGTGAGGCACAGGGGCAGGAATACAAACATCATGAAGGTCAAAGGTCATGACCTTTCTGGGTAAAAACCCAGACAGTTGCATACCTGAGTGGCATTAGAGTCTGGCTTTGGCCAGTTGTAAGGTATTTTCCACTAGAGTGTTCTGTTCCCGACCCTGGGCGGAGGTGCTCATCATCAGAGGAGACTGGGTAGGGAAGCAGGGTTCAGCTGGAGCTCTTTGACTATAGAAAGACAACTTGGCAAGCTGAAAAGTGAAGGTTCTGGTGCACATCAGTGTTGTTTTGGAGATAATTTGGAAGTGTCAGTGTGTGGTAGCAAACTCGGGCTATTTCCCTGAAATGTATGGAGATTAAACAGTGCTATGAAATCCTGCGATGCTGGGAGAAGCACACGCGGACAGAGGACTTTGAAAATGCTCATCTGTACATAGCACCTTCTGGGCAGGAGGAAGGTCCTGAGGAGTATAAAGAAATAATGGTACTGTTGGGAGAGAGAAGAAAATGTGGTGGTGGTGGGAGGGTGCGATTGTTCAATGGATGTGGATGGTGCCCTGTGTCTGGCGTCCGTGTGACTGGGTGGCAGAAGTGATTCTACTTAGCACTGAAAACAATAAACAAAAAGCCAAAAAGCAGAGCGCACGCACGTGCACACACACACACACATACACTGAGACATCTTAAAAGTGCCACCCTGGGGCACATCTCTCAAGGATAAGTCAACAGAAAGTAATTTGTATGTAACCAAAGATTGTGAAGGAGGCAGATATCCTTTTAGCCGAAGAAGGTACAAAAGCCTTGCTAGCAGGGAGAATATGAATCCCATCTATAAATTTTTGGAAACCTATAGGCAGAAGATAAACTCTTGCAGTGTGAATCCTGATCTACTTAGAAGGTGACCACAAGTGAAGGAATTCGGGGAGCAAATAGCCATCTGTCTGTTAGAGTCAAGCCCAAGCTACGTCTTTCTTTCCTTCTCTCACCACAAGGACTGGACACTTTCCCGTTGCCTTACCAAGCAGAGAAAATGGGAACAGGAAAGAACATCTGTCCCTCGTGCCCTTAAAGATTTCCAAGGCACACAGGAGGAGGCTTTGGGAAGGATGGCAGCCTGGGGATGAAGGGGATCTAGGGAATTTGAGAGAGCAAGGAAGACCCAGTCACCGTGTGTGTGTGTGTGTATGTGTGTGTGATGAGGAGGGAGGTAAGAAGTGAAGGATGTGGCATAAAGAAGGGATAAGAAATTCCTTGAAGGACACTCAGTGCCACCTGAAGAAATAGCAACGAGGGGTTGCCCCAGAAACCTGGACAGCGGAACTCCATGTTAATGTATAGTTGGAATAAGCAGGTTAGCTCCTCTGTGGGACTCTTCCCCAAACTTTAATGTCGCTGAGATAGGTTGTGTTATTGGTCCCAATTATTCACCCCATTAACTGCAAAAGGATGATACATCCTTCCTTTGCTCTGCGGTGTGCAGTGCCTTCTCTAAGGCACAGTGGACATCTCCACCCCTTCGACATCAGACTTCGCCATGTGATGTGATTTGGCCATTGGAATCTGAGCAGAAGTGACATAGTGTAACCTGCAAGCTGACACTTGGAGAGCCATCGTGAGGTTCAGCCGTTGCCCTTTGCCTTTGCCATGAGTATGGCCGGTGCCAGCCAAGGGCTGGCCCATCAGCCTGGATCCCAGCATGAGGAGAAACAAAAAGCAGAGCTGAGCTGCAGGTGAGCCATGCCGATGTGTGCCGAGAGTGAGACACACACCTTCCCATGTAAGTCACTGCGACCTTGGGGTCATGACAGCATAATCTCTTGGACGAGGATTATGCAAACCTGCTTTCCGTTGTATGGGTGCTCCCTGTGATCCTGGGACAACGTGATAGGTGGAATGGAACTTAGACCACTCTGAGGGAGGTGTGTCCTTGCCAGAAGGACGTGTCCTTGGCCCTGCAGCATCAGTAGGGAGATGAGGGGAGGTCTCTGACAATCACCTGACCAGTTAAGCTGTCAGATCAATGTTCCTGCCCATGTTTCCTCTCCCCAAGGGAGTCACATCTTGTGGGACCAAGTGAAGGACTCTGTGCCTTATTCACAAAGTCTTTAAAGAGGAAATAACTGGGGGAACTGACTCAGAAAAGGGGAAGTTGGGGCAGAGGGATTCCATGGACAGAGTGCAGGAAATTCCGCTGAGTCAGTGTGGATAATCATGAGATGAACAGTTTCAATCTGGAGGTGGACGTGGGCAGAGAGGGAGCTGGGGTTCAGAGAACAAAGACTCTTGCTTTTCCAGGAAGCTTAAAAGGGAGAAAAACTGAAAAAGATAGAAATGCCTCAGGTTTTCCTATCAAGTGAAAAAAAAAAAAAAAAAAACAACCTGTTGTCAGATAGTAGAGTGGGAACTTAACGGGTTACCTGTGACAGAGTCTTCCCACAGAGACTCAAACTTTTCTCCACTCAGTGGAACACTCACCAAGCTTCACGTCACCAATGAGGGCTTCTCAGGCACCATTTCATGAAAGAATTTTGTGCGGTTTCTTAATAACTTGTGATAGAGCTGAAGTAGAAATCTCCATTTCACCGGACAGGATATGACAGAAGCTCTATGGGGTGGGAGGTAGGACTAGATGACCTCTCAAACTCTTCCAACTCAAACAGATTAATATTTATTATTCAGTGCTATAACTTATGACATTAAAATGTCAAAATTGACTTAATTAGGGCAAACAAAGAGAATTAAATCTGAAATGCAAACATACCATTTTATCTTTACCCCTGTAAGCCACATCAAATGATTTATAGGAATAAAGCAGGGTATAAACAAGTGCATGAATGAATAAAATGTTAGGTTGCTGCCTAACGCCACATTCGGCTAGTAGGAGTGAGCACTAGCAAGTTTTGAGAGGTGCAAGACCACAGAAATGGAACCCTCAACCATGGGGAACATTCTAAGATTTGGGTGAGGAGGGCAAAGGACTGGCAGTGTGTGTAAGGTTCGTGAGTTCCAACACTTCTCCAAGATGCTGGAAATGGTTCAAAAGAAAAGTGAATCATTAGGTGGTTCCCAGCAGGCACCGGTGCATTCCAACAAGAGACGTGCTTTACGTTAATTTCTTTTCCATCCCAAATGTTCATTTTAGTCTCCTGAGAGGAGTCCCCCCTACCCGGTGTGACAAATTTTCCAATTTTGTAATGGAAGCCAGGAGAAAATGGAATTCTCTTTATAGAAATCCATTTTGGAGCCAACTTTCTTTCTTTTTTTTTTTTTTTTAAAGATTTTATTTATTTATTTGAGACAGAGAGAATGAGAGACAGAGAGCATGAGAGGGAGGAGGGTCAGAGGGAGAAGCAGACTCCCCGCTGAGCAGGGAGCCTGATGAGGGACTCGATCCCTGGATTCCAGGATCATGACCTGAGCCGAAGGCAGTCGCTTAACCAAGTGAGCCACCCAGGAGCCCCAGTAATGAATAATTTTAATCCATAATTAAAGTTTTTTATTTTAGGTGTAGTTTCAATTTAATCTTCCAATTAAATCTTTGTTAGATTAGAAGGATAAACAAACTGATTTGATTTTGACTCCCTTCTTCTAAAAAGAAACTTTCTTTTTTTTTTTTTTTAAAGATTTTATTTATTTATTTGAGAGAGAGAGAATGAGAGAGAGCACATGAGAAGGGGGAGGGTCAGAGGGAGAAGCAGACTCCCTGCCGAGCAGGGAGCCCGATGCGGGACTCGATCCGGGGACTCCAGGATCATGACCTGAGCCGAAGGCAGTCGCTTAACCAACTGAGCCACTCAGGCGCCCTGGAGCCAACTTTCTTGAGATGTATCTATCCCTGAAAGCAATTTCCCTCATCCAGTAGAGGCGGCTGAGGTGTTTAGGGCCGGCTAAGTGGATCGCTGACAATTTGCTCCTAGAGCTTGTGGGAGATTTAACAGCAAGGCCTTGTGGGGAAACATGTCGAGAGCCATCCTGTCCAGGCCCTTCTCTAGCTGCGCTCAGTTCTATTTTCAGAGCAGCGATTTCACAACGGAGGAGGCAGGATATGGGGCAGTGGAGCTGGGCGTCACTTCAACACCCCAAGGCACGAGGTCCATTACCCTTGGTGTATCTTCAGCATGCTTTAGAATCTGCCTGGGAAATGGCACATCACAGCGAGGTAAATGGAAGACAAGTCAAGAGACCAGAGTGGTGTCCAGGTATGTCTCCGTCAGAATGGCCACAGAGGATTTGTAAGAAAGTGGAAGGAGTTTTCTAATGAGGACTAGAACTCATGTCTGGCTGGCTCCTTGCCCTGGCTTACATTCCAATACTGCCTCTTTGGGGGCACATTTGTGATTATGTAATGGCAAAACAAAGCGTTTGGTAGTAAATTAAATCAGTTTTATACTACGTGGGTGACTTGCATGCAGTATATACCGCCAGGCTTTGATGCGTTCCAATGTGGGAAATGCACTCTTGAAGCCTAACAACGGGCTCTTCTCCATCTGTTCATGTTCCCCATTTGACTCATCCCTCCTCTGTAAATACTCTCTGACTTGTTAGCAAGTTGAACAAATTTCAAAGCTCCGTGAATGAAGTGCATGTAGGTCAGAAGTTACCCTATGGGAGCCTCAGAAGACTTATAAACTTGTCTCACCATGAGAATAGTTTCATCCATTTGACACTCATGAACAACGACGTTTCTCACTCAAGCAAAGGGATGCAAATATAGATCAGATGAGGGCTAGCACGGAAGGAAGTCAGCGAAACGTAAAAGTTTATGTCCGAACAGAGACAGCAAAAACCTACCATTGGGGCACAATAAAGAAAAATAAATGTTCACTAAGGTAACAAGCCAGAAAAAACATTGACAAGAATGAAGAGAAGAGCTCTGTGATTCTTTATTTTTTATTTTTTAAAGATTTATTTATTTGAGAGAGAGAGACAGAGAGAGAGCATGAGAGGGGGGAGGGTCGGGAGGGTCAGAGGGAGAAGCGGACTCCCTGCTGAGCAGGGAGCCCGATGCGGGACTCGATCCAGGGACTCCAGGATCATGACCTGAGCCGAAGGCAGTCGCTTAACCAACTGAGCCACCCAGGCGCCCAAGCTCTGTGATTCTTAACTGAAGCTTGATGGGTGTCCCTGGTCTCCTCTCCCTCGTTTTCATAACAGCGTCTCAGAACACCATCTGTGACTCGCCGTGGTGGTGACACACCATCATGGGCTTTCACGAGCGAGCCACGTGCTGCCCAACCCCGCAGGTGGTGAAGCAACACCTGATTCCACAGGTGGAACAATCAGAAAAACTCTGAAGTGCGCCTTGTAGGACGGATGGATTCTGTATCTGTACACCCAGAGCTGAATGTGTACGATAAGGCAGATTTCACCCTTAAGAAAACTAGCTTATGTTTTTTGAGTATTTGCTATGATCTGGGCTTTATTTTTTGCCCATTTTTACAGATAAGGAGAATGAGACACAGGCAATGATTAGCACAAAGTCACACAGCGTTTCATGATTCGAACTCAGACCATCTGGAACCAGAGTTGGAGCTCATCATCCATGCACGCAAGTATGCATATATCCCAAACCAGTCAACAAACATCCTGTGAGTTAAAACATACACACATGCGCACATGCCAATTACACTTAAATGTTTTGATTGCCTGACCAGGTTGCTCTCAGAATAAATCAAGTCATTCTTCTGTGCCTTGGCTTTCCCTTAAATCTAAGGAGCAGCATATCACAGCCAATCTCAATTAGTAAGTTCAAGATCCCACTATGTATCAGGCTGTGTGCTATACTTTCAGAGGTCCAAACCTTGTCCCCAAAGAGCTTTCAATCTCCCCACGGAAGAGTTGCTGAGAATAATAGGATGCAAATGGAAAGGAAGAGATGAGAATGAAGGCTTCTGATGAGGCCCGTGCAGAAGAGAGGGGGGAACCCAAACACAGGACCTCGTATCAGGAGAACAGTTACTGGTTGACAATGCGGTTTGCATTACAAGGAGCAGGCACAAAGAATGGACAACAAACTTCTAATGACGCCCAACTGACTTGTAAGGAGGTTGACTATATTCTCTCAAAAAAAAAAAACATAAGTCATTTCACATTACCTTTTCTCTCTGTTATAGATATTATGAAGAGATTCACAAAACAACTGTTTCATCCAATCATGGGGTTTGGACTTTTGTAACTCACCTTCCCCCAAAGATGAACTGATAAATCTTGTCTATTCTTCATTGGTAAGTTCATGCCTGAATTAACCAAATCTTTTACTATTACAAGAAACAGATATTCAATCCAAATTAACTCAGGTAAAAAGGGAATTTATTGGCTCATATACTTAGGAAATCAGAAGTCTAGGAAAAGCTAGATCTAGGAACCCAAATCATGTCAAGACATTAACTCATTGCCCCATAGTAACACATGTGCCCCAAATAATCATTTCTCTCTTGCCTCAGAATGTCTCTGACATTCCCAGGCAGGCTTTGTTCAAGGGGCAGGTAACTTACATCCATCCTCCCTCCCTTAACAACTTCAGTGGAAATAGGACTTCTCTATCCCAACATCTGAACATCAGTCATTGAAAAGACTCCCACCTGGCCAGGTTGGTGCCCATCTCTTAGTCCAGGGGATGGAGTATTCTGATTGATCAACCTGGGTCATGTGCCCACTCTCAGAGTGAGGTGCCGATGAGACTCTATACATGAAAGCCCCACCATGACTACATGGTGTTGGGGGAGGAATCATCACCAGAACAAGGAGACTAGGAGATGGGGATAGGGTGAGGGAGTGGTAAAGAAGCTAGACCCACAGAACTACAACTGCTACAACCCATCTGAGGATGCCTAAGAATTTCAAAACTTGGAGCTCTTCAGTTTCTCTTATCAGCGCTCCTTAGCATGACTAAGTATGCCACACCTAGAGATGGCTACCTCGGTGTGATTTATGACTACGAACAAATGTATCTTCCTACATTTGCAGGGTTCTTATGAGGACTCATCCCTTGCTACTGGTAGCCACTTACACTTGTCTAGCTGTCATGGTTGACAAAGCACTCCCACATACAAATGATCTCATTCCAGCCACACAGCAACACGGAAAGTATGTAGGGTAGCTATTGTTATTCCCATTTTATGGAAGAGGAAGTGGGGCCTCAGAATCACTAGTGGCTTGTCCAGTAAGTGGCCAACCCAATTGGAAAGCAGGGTCTTCCAGCTCTAAGATGAACACAAGAGACATCGGAAGCTTTAGGTGAGCCGAGGGGATGTTTCTGAGATCGCACAGTGACTCAGCCCCTGAGATAGGATTGGAGTTGGAAACCATGATCTTCCTTCCAGGTTTTCATGACTAAAACATTGGCCTCCTGAGCCTGTCTTAAACCTGTCCAGAAACGATGCCAAAAATTTCCGTTTCAAAGTGCGCTTGGTGAGGACTCTGTAGGCTGATTTGTCTCCAGCACACACTGGAATGCTACACATGCTCACTTGATTTCCAGGCTTTTTTAAAAAGGAGCCAGTACAAGAGATTTGTGCTTATGAATTATTGCACTTGTAATGAAAAAAGAATTACAATACATGCCTGAGATGCTCACATGTTAGATGTGTGCGGAGCTTCTAGGTTGCTAACACAGCATCGAACTGCTCATCCTGTTAATAATGCCATTAAAATTTTTCTGAAAGGTAAGTTAACTTCTTTGGGGATGCACATAGTGGGAGAGGGGTGCAACCTGTTCCTGGCATTACAGATGGTAAGGAATAGGATTAGAGGGTGCAGTCAGAACACTGTAACTCGTTACAGCTGCTAATTGGGCTCTCATCTGACAAGCACCTTATTGCCTTACAGGGGAGGGAGAAAAATAAAACAAGCAGCCCAGACAATTAGGGACCAAACAAAATTAAACAAGTCCTTATGGCCATAGGTATCGGGTATAGTGCTTTGCCTTGCATTGTTAGCGACTCATGTATTATGAAGCACTTAGGGATGCTCGTTAATGGGGTCTCTCTCCCTCCTGGAGGGCGACTTGAACATTAGACTCTGTGACTCAGGTGCAAAAACTCTGCTGTATTAGCGCGGGCAGAATGATGCTTTCCTCTCTCACAGGGGTGTAGTGAGGCTTAATTAATTGTTGGGGAAGCACTTTGAGATTCTGGGATGAAAGGCACTATAGAATGATAATAATTTGCATCGACAAGGTACATTTCTTCAGTGGAATTCCAAGCACTTTACAAACATTAATTAATCCTCATAACACCCTGGCGAGGCAGGTAAGTTTTCCCAGGATACACTAAGCAAATCCACCATGTTATGAGTAGGAGGGAGGCTACCGCTCTATTGCTCTGCGCTCACTTTATTATTTATTCTTGGTGGGAACTTCCGGAAAGGCTGATGTGGACCCTGCTTCCCATTAGTCCAAATGGTTTGCCATTCGCTTTTGATTACCCACAAATATCGTATTCTGCTGGAGCGCTAATCATTCTGCTTGGGGGACGCGTGTCCTGTGCAAAGCGAGTCATAAACAGCTGTCATTCCGATGGATATTAATGCCTATTGTCTCCCATTCTGGAGCTCGGCGCCTCCCTCGCGAAAAGAGAATGGCGGAGGGGTGGGGGACATCTGTTTCAGAGATGGTCTGTAGCAATGCTGGAGAGAATGAGCCTGGCTTCCACTTTCAAGCCCATGTCACCAGTGGCTTCTTGGCCTTTCTTTGTCACCAGTGCATTTTACATTTTACATTCTGGTTTTTCATCTTCATGCAGCAGGGGGAAATGGAATTGAGGAGGTGGGAGGGGGAGGGAGTTCTGGGCGGCAGGCAAACAGGGCAACCAGCGTTTCTAGAATCACGAGTCTGTTCTAAATCAGTGGTGCAGAAGCAGCTCAAGTGTCAGGACCCAAACAGCTCCCCCAAACCCCAACCATTCCTCAAATGAAATAAACCTAAAGAGGAGACACAATCCTCCAGCTAGACAAATGACTTCAACATGCCGAGTGGTCGACTTGTCAGTCTTGAGTGGCTCTCCGATCAGGCCTCTGTTGCCACACTCCTGGCTCTAATTCTGCACACATTCACTGACTGCAGCTTTTCAGATTGCAGAGAAGAAAAAGAGCAAAGAAGCTTGCGGGCTGTCGTTCCGCACAGGCGCCACACTTAAAGGTAGCTGTTTCCCAGCCGGGCTCTTGGGCTGCAGGGAAAGCATGGGGCCCATGAATCAGCGTGTCATCCCACGTGATGTAGGGGACATCCCCCAACAAGGGATGGGACTGTTGTTTCCAGGCTGCCCTCTGATCAAAGGGAGGGTAAGCACATCCTGGTCAGGTGTTGGATTTTGACCAAAGGCAATCCCTGAAACCGATGACCATTTTTTGAGGTCCCTTCTAGCTCTAATAGTCTATGGTGGGATGACTTGGTAAAATGCCCCCCTTGCTTCCCTTGCAAGGCACCCCCGCCAGCATGGCTTCAGAGGCAAGTAGGATGGACAGGTACTGATCCCCTCAGCCCTTGGGATGGTTGAGTACCCGAGAAGGTTGCCTTCCCTCATTTGGGAGTGCTTTATAAAATTTTTTTTTTATCTTCTCTGGGTTTTGTGACATGAAAAAAATGGGAAGTGCTATGCTACTTATTGGCATTATAAATGAGTAAACGGAGTCAAGGAATGTTCAAGTGACTTGCCCATCGCTATACAGTGAGTAATACATGCGGGTCTGACTGATTCCAAAGACTGAACTCTCAACCACTATTCTAGGAGTTCCCAATCCTGGCTGCCCTTTAATACCAGTGGAGGAGCTTTAAAAAATACCTATGCCTTGGGGGAAGCCAGCTCCACTTCCCTGCCCCATCTGGGATTCTGATCTGACTCATCAGGGTGGGATCTGCCTTTGCTATTTCCTTGGTCTCCGCCAGTGAGCCTAATGTGCAGCAGTCCTGCAAAACACGGAGCCACACGACATCGCTCCTGCCCTAGCACTTGTCACTGAGGGATCATAGTTGCCCTTGAAAAGTCAGTGAGGAGCTATGAATCACCTACCTGATGTAGGAGAGGCAATCTTCAATTTTCATTCACTTATCATGAGAATAGGAAATGCGTTTGAAAGTAAAAAAAGTCCAAAAAGCAAGCCATAGACTTTCATATTCTAATGTACAGAGAACTAAACAATTTAAAATCCTGAATTATGTGTTCAGTAATTTGGTAGGTAACCTGACAAGCTTCCCTGGCTCCTGGAGCCGGGGTTGGAGCTTGCTCTGGGCTGCCTCCTTCCTCCCTATCCTCCGGTTGGGGAAGTTGTAGAACCCTGTGGTAGGATTATTTCCCAGGCACGGGGACCCTCTCCTTCACCTCCAACAACAAGGTCCCATAGGCCTTTAGTCTTCAAATCTCCTCAGTGCCTGGATAGGTGTCTGGAACCATGATGAAGCAAAGGGGTCAGGTAGGGCCTCAGTCCATGCCCCTATCCCCATTTGACAGCAAGGTTTTCTAAGCTGCTGTCAATGCCTGTGGCAGTGAGACCCCAGTTGGGGGTGCACGGAGGGAGGAATAGTGTTGACGCCTATGGAATGGAAGGGAGTTGGGGCAGGTGATGCAATGCTGCTCCCAGGGAGGAAGTAATCTCCAGCCTCTCCAATCAGATGATGGCTCCTCTTGGAGAAGGCACGGAGGGGAGACCAGAGAGCCCTCCATGGGAGAAGGGCCGAGAGCCCACCACAGCTCCACTCCAACAGCCAGTCTCAGACACCTGCTGCTGCTTTGGGGGAAGCCAGCTCTGTCTCCCAGCCCCAACCAGCAGGAGCTTGAAGTCTCTACAGGGTAGGTTTTATCACCTCTACTTTAGAGGTGAAGTAACAGGCCCAAATGGTGAAGAAATTGGTGCGAGATATACCACTGGTAATAAGTGGAGGAGTGAAGGCTCCAACCAGGGCTTTTGGTTCCAACTCCAATGCTGTCGTTTCTATAATTCAGCATGGTGGTTTGGAAAGAGCTTGGGGTGTGGGTTCTTCCAGTTTCGTACTCATGTGACCTTGGACAAGGCACTCAAGGTCATAGCAGAGATTATATGAAGTAATACTACATGTGGAAGTGTTTGCCTCTGCCTTAGCAGAAACAAGTGCTCAAGAAATGTGGGAGCCATGGTAGGGTGGGAGTCGGGGAACTGAAAACAAGAATAACACTAGGTCTTTGGCCCTTAGGAGATTCAGGGTCATGAGGGAATGAAAGACAAGGTAACAGCAGTTACACTCCTGGACCCTGGAGTCATACCGCCCAGCTCATCTTCTTCCGAACTGCATCACGTCAGGGATGTCACTTATCCTCTCGGTGCCTCAGTTTCCCCATCTCTAAGATGAGTATAATGGCAGTATATGCTTCAAAGCGTTATCATGAAGATTAAATGAATGAGTGCGTGTAAATACTTTAGACAATGCCTAATACACAGAAGGCTTGTGGTAAGTGTTCGTTGTCAGTACTATTATAAAAACACGTAAAAGTGTAGATAAAAGATTTTCATAATGGTCAATAAAAATGATGGAAGAAATGGCACAAAGCAAAAATGAGAACTTTCAAAATGTTCTAAGGAACACATTTCCTGCCATGTCTGGAAACACACGCAGGTACAATTCGTGGCCAGATGGCAAGTGATCTCGTTCTTAGTTGATCATAAGGCAGAGTCCAGAGGATGATGCCAAGTATTTCTTTAAAAATACATAGTGTTGTGTCCTCTCTCCACTTGGGCTCTGGTTTGCTTTTGGCATCTTGCTGCAAGATCAACAAGTCCTCTGAACTTTCCAGGTTCCATCCTGAGAAAGTCTTTGGTGTAGAGCATTGTGTTATCTTGCCGTTGCTGCAATGAACAAAGTTAGTGGCTTAAAACAACACAAATGTATTATCTTACAGTTTGGGCAGTCAGAAGTCTAAAATCAGGGTGTTGGCAGGGTTGTGTCCCTTCTGGAGGTTTCAGGGAGAATCTGTTTCCTTGCCTTCACCAGCTTCTGAAGTCGTCCTGTATTCCTTGGCTGGTGGTCTCTTTCTCCATCTTGAAACCAGCAGGTGTGACATCTTCTCTCCTCTCTGACCTCCTGCCTCCCTCTTATAAAGATCCTTGTGATTACACTGGGCCCACCAGGATAATCTCCACATCTCAAGTTCTTTAACTTAGTCACATTTGCCATCTGAGGTAATGTATTCACAGGTTCTAGGGATTAGGATGTGGACAGTTTTAGAAGGCCATTCATTATTCAGCCTATCATAAGTATCTATGATTCAAACACATCTTTCTCTTGCTAATATGGGCAGCCTTGCTTAGACCAATAACATGAGCTATTATGCAAATTCTCCACTCTGCTATGAGTAAGGAGGGGAAAAATGCCAATGGTGAGGGGAAATGAGAACCCTATCCATACAATAATGGCTATGGGAATTCTGGTTGGGGTGGGGGGGGCAGTAAGGGAAGACTCTTGCTGGAACTAAGAATGTTAAAATATCTTGGGAAAGGAATAGGTCCAAAATTTATTTTATAGCACTTGAGGTATGTGATGTCTATTCTAAGCACTTCATGGTCATTCAATCCTTCTAACAATCCCATGAAATGCATTCAGTGATTATTATCCCCATTTTACAGATGAGAAAACTGAGCTACAGTCAAGGTTAAGGGGTATGCCCAAGGTCATACAGCTACAAGTGGCAGCTCCTCGTGAGATGGTGTTTGATGATTTTGAACAGCCGAACCCTTTGTTCCAGCCACCCTTCAACACTCTCCACTTGGGGCTTCTTGTGTCCTTGAATCCAAAATTTTCAGTGTCCATCAGGGTGGCTTCTTTTTTTAGATGGTGCAACGTGAAAATCAGAAGTAATTTTCACCTAGTGGAATGTATTTATATCACCTCTGGAAAGAACGAGCCCCAGGAAATAAAGGAAGATGTACTTTTAGAATCCACGAGCTGGGACAGACCTTGATGATTATCCTGCTCATCAAGGTTTCTTAAACTTCTAACCCTGGGGGCAAAGGAAAGTAGCTGAGCTGGCCTGAGGGTTCAAATGCTTTGCCTGGGTTTCCTGCCTCAAGCAAGAAAATGGCTTTCAGGTCTCAAATTCTAGCTTAAAAATTCATGAAGCATTTTGCATTCTAAACCTATAATGTCTCTGTTAATGAACTGCTTTTTCAAATAAATCTTTGAATAAGATTATCAGAATATTATGCAACATATAGCTGGTGATTTTGAGTGTCCCCCAGACCCACCTCACAGCTAAACACATAATTTCCACACCCATTTAAACAACAGAGACTCTAGCCCCACCTACTCATGAGTGTAAGCCCCAAACTTATCAAATGATGGTTTAGACAGGGCTTGGACACAATCCATTGGGAAGCAGAAAGGCACCAACTGTCGGCTCATGAAATGCATAAGATGCTGTTGTCTAAGTCTTTGAGCTAAGAGCTGAGTTCTTACTTCTAGAATCACTGCACACCAATTGGTGTGACAGAAGAGGCGGTAGATGGGGACATCAGGACCTTCCCTTCATCTTGGGCCTGGCTGGGCTCCTGGGGACAGAACTGCTGCTTTTAATAGAGAGGCACTAATGGTTGATGGCATGGGCAGAGAGCAATGGTGCTGAATTCCCTTAGGATTTGAGGGATTTTTAGCTTGTGTTAGAAGCAAATAGCAACTGTTGTATGGCAAGGGAGAGCCAGATCATTTGGTTCAAGTTTAGTGGGTTTTCCCAAGCAGACATTGTTAGGGGCAGATTTAGGGCAGGGTTTGGGGAGGCGGGGAGCTGGGGGTGCAGTGGAGGGCAACAAATACACTAAATAAGGCAAGAGTCTGTGTTCCAGGCTCTGGTTGGCTTTTGAGGCAGATGGTAAATTCTTCTTAGTGACTAGCTACCTTCAAGTCTTAATTTACCTGTGCTGGGAAGCATGGTTCCAAACAGGTCAGAAATTTGTTGCTTAGGCTTCTAGCAGTCTTGAGGTTGTGCCCTTGTATGCACATGCACAGAGCTTCACAAGACTTTTCACTAATGCTTGGTCTAAGCAGATGATAGGCTAAGAATGTATTTCTGTGTAGGGATATTGTCCAACCAACCTGGGCATCTCTCACTCAAGAAAATGAGATGGTGGTGAGGGGGAAGGAGGAAACTCTGGTTTATATTTGTTTCTGATAGGAATTCAGGACCACACTACAGATTTTCAAAGATCCATAAACTGTGGAAGTTCATCCCAATCTCAGTCTCGAAACCAGAGGAACACAAAGGACCAGGCGGCATTAGCATGACCCTTAAGATCAAGATGGGGAAATGGCCACTTTGCCGTTCTAGTTGCTGTTCAGAGCCTCACTTTAGATTTACTTTTAGAAATGTGGTTCTAATCAGGAATAAAATCATAGGAGGAGGATAACAAGCTGGAGAAATCCAGGAGCTGTGCCAGGGGCTTCTTGGTTTCAAGACCCAACCCACTGTTGCTCCGAGATGGCGCATTTCGGCTTATGCTACTAATAGGGGATTCTTACCGGAGCAAGGGGGCAATTCAGAATCATGGAGGAGTCTTCCTTTGAAGCCTTTCTGTCTCTAATAGACACCGTAATGGAAGGATCCAAAAAGGGAAGGAACACAGCAGGCTGGGAATTACTATGGGCAGAGGACAACTTCGCTGGCAGAGATAGAACCTGAGGACAGTGGGGCTATTTTTCCTTCCTGCCTCTGCTTGCGGGAGAGCTGCCTAAGACTGGAAAGCAAACTTGGTTGGGGCACTTTGATGTCTCTTCCCATTTGAGGTTCCGGTGGAGGGATAATGGGTGGATGAAAGGCTTTTTTAGCCGGGGCTGTGAACAGCCAGTTCCAGATGCATGGGCGCTAGGAACACAGGGCAGCCTGTGAGGCCTCTTCAAGAGGGGAAGGGAGGAACAGAGCAGGCCTTTGGAGGGCGTCTGCCCCCAGCTCTAGCCCTGGAAACAATTAGTGAGAGGACGGGAGCAGAAGGGAAGCCAGGACGGAAGGACAGTCCTCCCAGACTGGGTGACTCATTGGCTTCTGGGTTTGCCTCTCCTTAGGCATTTGAACGGACTGAGGACAGTAGAGGGTGTGAGCTTGGAGAACAAGGCAGATTCTGGCAAGATCTCCCTCTTTCCCAGATGGGAGCCCTTTCATCCTCCTGTATTTATGGATCAAAGGCTATCATCCCCCCTTTTGGGGCTATGAAGAAATCTCTCAGATCCCCTGGCTTTGGGGTCCCTGGAAGACCCTTCTCCTTGCCCCAGCATCCTGGACGCCTCCTTATTTATTGCTGAGGAAATCTCCCTGTCTCTTTACTCTGCCCTTACCTGAGAGAGCAAAGTCCTTCAGACTTGGCTTTCCATTTTCCCTAAAGTACACCCCTTCCCAGGTCACTCCTTGGTGGCTGTAAAATAGGCCACAAACTGGCCATCCTTGGATGAGCTGTGGAAGGTTGAATTCTGTGCCATCACTTAACCATCGGATTTCACTTTTCAAAGAGAATTCTAATTCTGAAGCTTGGTCAGCACCATGCCCTACAATTGGCCAGAGTTGAGTAGAGGCTGCCACTTTGGATGGGACATGGGTCCCTCAGTGTCCCAAGCACAGCCTCTGTCCCTCCTCATCTTCTCCCAGATCCTACATCTTCCCAATGCTGCTCTTGATCTTCTTACACTCTTGCACTCTTCACATAGCTGCATTATTCCCCCTGGAGCATTTGAGCTGGTGACCGCAGCTGGGGCTCATAGGGGGAGCATCTGGTCTCCCCCTTTCATGATTCTATGCAGAGAAAGTTTCATTTGAGTATCACTCCTGGCCTCTCTCCTTCCCCTCACCTGGCAAGTTTGGAAGAAGAACCAGTGTGCCCCGCTCAGTCACTCCATCCTCAGACTTGCCTGTCTACAGGAGGATGCCTGATGGCTCTGCTCCCGCCCAGAGGGGAGGGCTCTCTCCGTAGGAGACCACCGAGGTTGTCCATCACTGCCTGCACCCAGGAGGTCACATTGACCTAATTTAGGGGTGAAATGTTAGCAAGCTGACTTGGGTGCAGTTTCAAGCCAGGTTCTTAGTTGACTTTATCAGTGATCAAGCTGACATATCCATCAGGGATATTGATATCTGGTTCAGAAGGTGAAGGATGCAGTTTATATGTGCTGCTAAGAGTATCTAGCTTTGGACCAGCAGACTTCTTACCCTGAAGTGTTACCTGAAATCCCCCAGGCCTCATGGATGTGTGTATACCCATGGGCTCACAGAATTTGATGATCCTGTTTCACTGGCTTGTGTTCCCTTACTTGTATGGTAAGGACTTCAGTCCTGTGCAAAATGTCCCTCCCTGAAAGTCAGGGAGACCTAAGGGGCATCTCTTTTGCTCTCACTCAGGGCCTTCTGCCCACCTGATAATGTCCACTGCTTATGTAGTTCCTCCACAACACCCCTGGCTTGTGTCCTCCCTGGGAAAGCTGATGTCTGTACTGATGGTACTCTGTTCAGATGCCCCCCAAGTTCCCATTGTTGTGGTGACTAAGCTCTGCTGGGTTCTCTTCAGGCCTCACTGTACAAAAGTAGTTTTGTGTTCTGGGCAGAAGCATCAGGAAGACTTCTTTCTTTCTCCCTCTGGGTCTTGCTTTGTCTAGCCCCAGAGTAATTCTATGTGTGCTCACATTCCAGGGCTGGCTACATCCTCTCTCTCCACGGGTCTCCATGGGGCTCAACCGAGGAGCTCATTTCTGACGTGGACCCTTGGCCGTCTTTCCCATCCCACACTCTCTTAAACCTCTCTCTCTCCCCAAACTTCTCATGAATCTCTACTCATGCAAGCTGAGATCTCAACAGCCGATCCAACAGTCCTGTCCAGACAAACTGAATGAGAAGTCAACACTGACAGAGCCAGACCTGATTCTAACCACTCCACATAAAGTAAGCACTGGATCCTCTCAACAGCTGCGCCAGGTAGGTGCTCTTATCATTATCTACATTTTATAGACACAGAAACTGGCCCCACATCACAAGCCTGGACAGATACACAGCCACTCTTCACGTATGGGTGGTCAGGATTCAAAGCCACCCCTCCCAGCCCTCCCAGCTCTCCTTGGATTACATCTGTGCTGTAGGCCAGAGAGGAAGAAAAAAAGGAGAGGACAATTTAAGGGAAGTTGGAGATAGGCAGGAAAGTAAAAATGAAAAGAGAGAAAAATAAGCAGGTGCCCAGCTCCCAATGTTTGCACGAGCAATCACTCCATCACACTGTGTTGTCAAGAGCATGAAGCCACCTCAGAGAAGCCGTCTTCACTTCACCAGAGAGAAAGCTGAGATCCAGAGCTGCGAGAAATGTGCCCACCATGAAAAATTCTTACACCAGGTGTAAGGCAAGGAAAAGTGGCCATGCATATTCTGAGAGGATAAGGAAGGCAAACTAAAAGAGCTTCTAAAATGGAGATGGTGCAAACCTTTGTGTGGCTTTATGAATGGAAAATCAAGGCCCACAGGGAGAAATGACTTGCCCACGATTAGATTAAAATATGTGAGTGTCAAAGAATAGATGGGAAACGGAACCAAAAGAGTGAGAGAAACCAGCTTGGACGAGCTTCTAGAATGGAGATTACTCCATTTGTGCATTATAAATTGAAAGAAAAATTACTGTGAAATATGAGCACTATATTAAATATGCTGTCCGTACTGCTATTGAGTAATGGTGAGAATGGAAGATTTACCTATTGATCTCTTTGAGTGTCATGTAAAATGGAACAATTTTCTAGCTGGAATCTACTGGAATTTGGGGCCAGATGCCCTCACTTTTCATTAATTGAAAAGGCTCTTACTAGGTGTTTCACATATGTTCAGAACTGTGTTTGAGGGAAGGCACATGAGTTCATGGTAGTTTGGGAGGATGGTGACAAAGGTGTGCATGGTGTGGGGCTCAAGCAGGATCCACCCGTGTTTAGGCAAAAGGATAGATTGATGATTGGGAGCCACTAAGCATTGCAAACACTAAACATATGTTTAAACATGAGTCACTGCAAAAAGGCTGAGGTTAATGTGAATGCCTTTCACTTCCCTATTAGAAAATGGAGCCACCCCTTGCCTCTGCCCACAGACTCAGCAATGCCTGTGTGGTTTCCGTGTGGTCAGAAGCATTAGTGAGGGTCTTGTCCATATCTATTAGGAGCGAGGAAGCCCATTTAGCAAATTAAAATTGTTTTTATTTCCCCAGCTAATTGTTTTTTAATTGTTTAAGTAAAAGGTTTGGTCTTGATTAGAGGCTTTTAGTAAATTAAATCTGTTCACATTTTATAAGTCTCATATTTAGATCATAGAGAGACAGTAATGGTTAGTGAGGTTTGCTATGGCAAGAGTTCTGAAATATAAATGTGGATGCTGAAGAGGCCTCAGAGATTATCTGGTTCAACACTCTCATCCTATCACTGAAGGAACAGAGGCCCAGAGAAGCTAACGGATTTTCCCACAGCTTGAAAGTGGGAAAAGCTAGGCCTGAGCTGTCAAGGTCTGCTATCCCGGGCTATCCAAACATCTTCAGGAGGAATACCTCTAGTCAATACAGAAGGCTTTAATTAAATATTTAACCTTGAAAATAGCCTACACACAGAATAGATGGGGCAGGTAGAAACATTAATTAATATGTTTTACACCTTAATGTGAATTATGTGTTTCACACTTTAATGTAAACTGGTCAGTACTTGATATTTAACTGAGTAGTTGTTATGGGAAAATTTAACACACTTTTGAGGATATTGGAGCTAAGTGACCCAAAGAAAGGTAAACACAGAAGTATGCATACATACACTCCTTAAGATAAATGTGACATACTCCACTATGCTATTTATTTATTTATTTAAGATTTTGTTTATTGGGTGCCTGGGTGGCTCAGTTGGTTAAGCGACTGCCTTCGGCTCAGGTCATGATCCTGGAGTCCCAGGATCGAGTCCCGCATCGGGCTCCCTGCTTGGCAGGGAGTCTGCTTCTCCCTCTGACCCTCCCCCCTCTCATGTGCTCTCTCTCATTGTCTCTTTGTCAAATAAATATTCGACAGAGAGAGAGAGAAAGTACAAGCAGCGGGAGCGGCACGCAGAGGGAGAGAGAGAAGCAGACTCTCCTGCTGAGCAGGGAGCCCAACGTGGGGCTTAGTCCCAAGACCCCGGGATCATGACCTGAGCCAAAGGCAGACACTCAACCGACTGAGCCACCCAGGCGCCCTCCACTATGCTTTTTGGTACAGATGTGAAAAAAAAAGAATATTGATACGATGCAGAATTTCCCAAAGTATGGTCTTTGGAACCCCACAGAACTCAGTGCAATGACAGATCTCATGAAGGGGAAAATGATCTCATGGCCTAAGAAAATGGAAAATACTAGGGGAAGCAAGGTTAAACAGATTTTTTTTCTTTCTTTTCCTCCTCTGCTTCTCTCTCCTTCCCTCTCCCCCTTCCATCCCTCCTTCTTTTGTTCTTCTAGTCTTTCTTGTTCTCTTTAGCATCAGGTCACTGGGAGAGTAGATCCCTGGGGCACGGCTGTATGACTCAGCTGGGAGGGCCCCGCCTCATCTCCACGCAGGTTCTGGGGAAGGCTGGCTCCGGGCACACCAGACGTTTCCTTCCGTCCAGGGTCCGGGCTCACCTGGGCTTCCTCACTGCTCTGCCCAAGAAATTCCTGCCTTCCTCAGATCCCAACAGCTCATCTCTTCCCTGTCGCTCTGGGAGCGCTCAGGCCCAGCAGTCCACCCTGCCCTCCCTTCGCAGTCAGGTTGCCTTGATTCCCAGGGTGACTTTGCCGCCGGAAGACCATGCAGCCTTTCCCAGAGAACAAAGAGGCACCTCCTGTTTACATTCAGAAAGGGCCACGCACACCTATTTTCATGGGCATTCTGGGGGAGCGCAGCCCTGCACCGGCCACAAATCCCACGGAAACTCTCCCCTGGCCGGGATGCATCTGTGAGGGGGCCAACGGTAGACACCAACTTTCCCCTTACTTGTCCAGTCACTTTGGTTATTAACAGCCTTGTAGAAATAAGCTTCCCTGTCTTGAAATATGGAATGACTGAGAATACAGCCGCAGGATTTATGGCTCTGCACGGCATGCAGTTATAATTTTTACTTGGCTGCTGCGATGACAAGAGTCAGTAAAGCATTAGGCAAGTAAGTCTGAATTACTCGGCTAAAATATGGGCTGTCCCTGGACACTCAGCCCCTCCAGGAGGACACCTGATTAGCCTTGGCTCGTCTGGGGGGCAGGGAGATGTTTCGAGTGTCGTTTCCATTTGGCTGGCTTGCAAAGGTGGGGACCAATTTGGCTAAGTCTCTCGGGATGTTTGGAGGCAGGTGTAAGAAAAGGAAAACTGGCCACGGAGCCACCACTCAATGTCAGTCACTGCCATTTGAGATAAGGACTCTCTCCTTTTTCATTGTCTCTCTCACTTAACCTCTGCCTGGTTTCTTTTCCTTCCCCTCTGGGGACAGGAGAAGGGGAGAGGGGGGAAGAAGGGGAAAGAGTACTTTCTTTTCAAGCCCTTAACCACTTGGATTCAAGTCTGTAAATAAAGGTTAAACTGAGAGGGAACCCGGGGTGAGCACAATAAAGGCCGCCTTGAACTTACGGGGGGCTCGCTCCCCCACTGGTCTGGCTCCTGGAGCCTCCGTTGAAGAAGCAGCTGCAAAGATCAAACCTTTTAGCTATTTGGTCTCCCAAATCCAATCTGACTTGGCCCCACTATCACCCACTGACATTTGAAATGCGTCTATTTAAAAAGGAGAAAAGAGCACAACTAGGAGGAAAAACTATGCTGGCGATGCCATTCCTGCAAGGCAAGAAAAAGAAATATCCTGTGTGTGCGTGTGTGTGCGTGGTTTTTTTGTTTGTTTCTTTTTTGTCTTGGTCTTTTCCGCTCTCTCTGCCCTCACACTGCCACATTTATTAATATGGTGATAAGGATGACTTAAACTGTCTGAGTGTTTCTAGAAGGCGGGAGGGAGGGGGCTTGGGAAATGAATGGACTGAGCCTATCCCCTGCTTAGTCACAGAACTGTGCTTTGAAGGGTGTCCTTAGGCTCTGGGGCTCTGGCTGGTTGAGTGAGGGAGGTCACTGGAGGAAGCTGGCTGGCCTGAGACAAAGACAACAGGCACATCCCTCAGAGGAAGGATGTCCTTAACCTGGCCTCTGAATCCCAGATCATGGGATGGGCTCCTGCAGGCTTGCCATTTGGTGGTCAAGGAGCATTAGATGTGCCCATTGAGACTCTGTCTACAGGGGAATTTCGAGAAGGGGAATTGGTAAATGGGGGTTGTGGCATCATTTCCGGCATCTGTAGGTGTCTAATCCAGTGCTTTTGAGTCTTGTTAAAATGTAGGTTCTCATTCGGTTGGTCTGGGGTGGGATCCGAGATGTTGTTTTTCTAACAAGCTGCGGGGTCATGATGATGCTGCTGATCGTGGACCACACTCTGGATAGCCAGTGTCCTTGGCACAAATGTAGAGGGTCCACAGGGGAGGGTTGGGGCCTGAAGCCACAGCAGTGAGGGCAAGGGTTACTCACAAGTATTAGAAATGCTATTAGTTATCTGAAGGCAGACCCCAAGGTGGCACTTGGTTTTCCCACATTTACTCCAATACACTGGGTGTTTTATAACCTTAGAAGAGATTTCTTCCCAATAAGGAGTAATGCATATCACAGTGTTTCTCAAAGTGTTGTCCCTGGATTGGCTGTCGTAGACATACCTCGAGAGCTTCTTAAAACTATAGTTTCTGAGGCTTTTCCCAGACTTCTTCAATTAGAAGCTCTGGAGGACTGGGCAGTTGGGGGACCCAGGAATTGACATTTATCAAGTTTGCCAACTGATTCTTTTTTTTTTTTTAGATTTTTATTTATTTATTTGACAGTGAGGAAGACAGCGAGAGAGGGAGCACAAGCAGGGGGAGTGGGAGAGGGAGAAGCAGACTCCCCACCGAGCAGGGAGCCCGATGTGGGGCTCGATCCCAGGACCCTGGGATCATGACCTGTGCTGAAGGCAGACGCTTAACCGACTAAGCCACCCAGGCATCTCTATGAGTGATCTCTTTTAAACAGTGTTTCCTTAAGCAAAATGAAGTACCTTTCTTTCCTTCCTTCCTACCACCTTTTTTTTTTTTTTTAACTTTCCCTTACAGGTCAGGTGACAACCAAGGTTTGAGAGTTTTGAAATTAATTTCCCAGGTACTGTTGTGTCTCACCTGTTGACTTGCTGAGTCACCTCAAGAAAGGCTCATCCCTTCTCTGTGCTCTAGTTTCTGCATCTCTAAGATAAGACTAATAATGCTTGCCCTTAACCCACTCACAGATGAATTTCCAGAGTTTTATTAGGATAAAATCTGTAAATCCCTTTGTAAATCCCTTTGGATTACTGAGAGAGAGGACGATAAGAAAATCTAAAACACTATTGTGATTTCTTTAGTACTTATCACAGAATTACCAGCTGATGTCCTATAGAACATGTAAAAAAAAAGAGCCACTTTAAAAGGTCTTCACTTCTGCAAAAGATACATTTCTCATCTCTCCTTTTGGACATGGGCATGACACTGGCTGCAAAGGGGGCCTATGTATAAGCCATGTAATTTAATTCTATTTTGAATCCATTTCCTAAAACATGGGCAAGATAAAGAGCTGTATCACCAAGGTACAACCAGAAAGGAAGAGGCAATGGGAGATGATTGATAGCCGGGTAGGTAGGTAGATAGACAGATTTTATATATATGGGTTGATTTAGATATCTGGGCTATATCTATGTAGGTTTCTGTATGTGATAGGTATATGTGTTTATACATAAGTGCACATATACATATGTGCAGATATAGATTTAGTACAAGGCATTGGCTTACACAGTGGGAGGTGACTAAACAAGTGTATAGGGCAGGCTGTCAGGAAGGGAAACTCACAGGTAAGCTAGAACTTCACAGGCATTGGCTGAAGCTGTTGTCCATAGGCGGGAATGTCTTCTTTCTCTGAAGAAAGTCTAAGCCTGCCTTTAAGGCCTTTCAACTGATTCATCCAGGGCCACCAGGACAGTCTCTCTAGTTTACGGTCAACTGATTAGAGAAGGTCATTACATTTGCCATATCCCTTCACAGCAGCATCTAGATTAGTGTTTGACTGAATGAGTGGGGGGCTGTCATCTAGCCAAGTTGACACATCAAAGAGCTATCACAGTTCACTTCTTGTCAGCCTGGCACCCACACACATCTCCTTAAACTACACTTAGTCTCCAAATAAAGCAGTCCTACTTTCACCCAACATGGTACAACTATCCAGCACACAACTGAAAACAGTTGTGAAATTTGCATCCCCCCCACTGTTTCTACCACTTTCCACTCTACCACTTTTTCACATGCTCTTACTATCACTCCTTCATAATTTGTTCACCTCCACTTCCATTAAATCCCTACCACTGATCTTTCCAAGGCCAATATTCCTCTTGGTTCATTTCTATTGTTTTTGTGACAGAAAGCCAACTTAAAAATAAGACAGCAACCAACCTGTTTGATGGCTCTCCTTGAAGTATTTTTCCTTAGGAATAGCTGTCCACATGGAACGCTTACAATTACCAGGGCCAGTGCCTAATGTCGTTTACGTAGTATTTTATTTAATCCCCATGACAACCCTAGGATATAGGTATTATTGTCTCTATTCTCTCGGTGAGGAAAGAGAACCTTAGAGTGGTTGACTTAACTGCCCAAGATCACAGAGCTAGGAGGAACGGACAAAGCTGGGTTCTGTGCCAAGTGTAACTTTCTTCCAAAGACAATGCTCTTAAACACAACTAAGATATTTTGAAGGTTCCTAAAACAGTAATGTTTCTTCAAGGGTGATCTGTAGGCCATTTATATCAGAATGAACTTCTGTTCATGTTAAAAATGCAGATTTCTGGCCCAGCCCCACACCTAATAAAACTGCATCTTTAGAGACAGACCTAGGATCCATCAGTTTTAACAAGCTTCCTAGGTATTTTTTATATATTCCACGTTTGGAGCAATTCTGAGGTAGGAGTAAAAGAAAGGATTTTCAAAGATGGATCATCTTGGCTGTTGGTAGGTTTCAATTATTCATGTTGTTGAAAAGAAGCACTGTCAAATGTGGAGAACGGCATTCTAGATGGGCTGGGGCTAACAAGGTGGAAGGCTTTCCATTGCTCGGAGAATAGGTTATGCTAACTAGAGAAGTTTGCTCTTCATGCAGAATTTTCCCTCTTCCCATAGGGTTTTGCAAAATGGGACCCTACCAAAGCCACGTATCACATGGTCAGAGGACCAATCTCATCATATACACCAGTTGCCTGACACATCCAGACACTACCATGAAATGCTGATATTACTACCCCCATTGCAATAAAGATAGCATTGGATGGACCAAGAGTTCATATTACAATGCAATCCTTGGTAACAAATATATACACCAGAGATTTATAAGACCTTTTCATTACCCTGGTTTTGCAGATAAAGGCAAGTGTTGGGGAGGAAAGGAGCCCAAGGAACTCTGAAAGGCAATGATTAAAAAAAAGAAAAGGGGGGGGTGGTGAAGCTTAGTCTCATTCCCAAGCTAGATCAATCATTATTCCAAAGTGATTTTTAATCAAATCCAACATATGGTTTTTATTAATTTGGGGGCAATTCCCCTACCATCTAGTGCAATAAAAAAGGATGTTGATATCATAAAAGATTATAGCATCCCTTATCAAGCTAGCAAACAAGAAGTGTAAAATCCAAGATAATGAAATAAGTTGAATTGCTTCATCCTTCCCTCCCTGGTTTAATTGTTATTTTTTTATTGCCAAAAGTTCTGAGGGGAAGAGATTCAGAGCTGGGTTATGAATAAATTGTGAGTCAGGTTCATTTCCAGGATGAAGCAGATACCAAGGGCCCAAACTTCTAACAGCCTCAGTGGGAAGAAAACAAAGTACTATCTCAAAGCTCTAATTTGCAGGCATGATTCACCCATATTCAACTTTCTGTTTTTTAAAGATAGAAAAAAAAATCTGAGCTTAGGAGGTTTTCTTTTCTTTTCTTTAAGATTTTATTTTTAAGTAATCTCTATACCCAGCGTGGGGTTTGAACCTACAACCCCAAGATCAAGAACCGCATGCTCTACTGACTGAGCCAGCCAGATGCTTCAGGAGGTTTTTTCCTCGTCAGTTGGTTTGACCAACTGTTGTTCCTGTTACTATAGGTTCATGCTACTTTCTCCGGGGCTAAGCCCAAGGACAATGGAGGCTAGTAGATCTCCCATGATAGTCCCACCATAAACATTAGGTTTCTCCTCAGGGAAGGCTGGCTATCAAGGCTTTTTAGCTCTGCCGCTGTGAACTTCTGCAACATATCCTCAAACTCTGACCCACTCAGATACAGCCCAGAAGAGTGAGGTTGGTAATACAGGCGGGGATGACCCGTTACTTTTGAGAGTTGCTAATCTACTGTTGAGAGAGATTGGGAGGGATGGGCAGGAGAAACACGTTGGTGGAGCGCTATGCTAGGTATGTTTACACAGGTATCTTATTCATCTTCTTAAACATCCTGTGAGGCAGGAATTACTGCTACCTGCTCATAAATGAAGACTCTGTGTCTCAGAGAGTTTCAATGATCCACTCAAGGTCATACAATTCGTCAACCCAGGCCTGTCATACTGGGAAGCCCAGCCTTCTCCTATCTACTGGTACCTGCCAAGGTGATCACCTCCAGCCACTGTGGTGAGGGGAGAAGCCAGGAGGCAGGGGGCAGAGGTTGCAAAGAGTCTTTCTGTTCCATTTCTGTTCCCACAGCTCTTGGGGCAGCCAGGTTTGGGGAATAGAAGAGGAGCTCATGTCACCTGCCTTTCTCAGGAGAGCTTGAAATTGGCTTTTCCATGAGGGAAGCAGGTTAGTGTAGAGCTTGCCAAGCTGAATGATGTCCTTCTGTGAGCCAGCTCTGTGTTTCAGAGAAAAATTCTGACCCGTAGAATTTTTTTTCCGCCAAACTGCACTCTTCAGGTTTGCCAATCACCCTGCAGATTGCCATAGCACAAGCATTCAAGAAAAATTACCATAGAGGGGCTAATTCACAAAGAAGAAATGGTCATGCCATATTTTGTGGGATGAACGGATATCTTAGCTCCGGCTGCCCTAATAAAAATACTACAGATTGAGTGGCTTAAACAACAAACACTTATCTCTCACAGTTCTGAAATCTAAGAGCCTGAGATCAAGATGCCAGCAGATTTGGTTCCTGGTGAGACCCTTCTTCCTAGCTTATAGATGGCTGCCTCCTCATAGTGTCCTCACATGGCAGAGAGAAAGAGAGCAAGCTCTGGTCTGTTTTCCTCTTCTTAGAAGCACTATCAGTTTTAAGGATAAGTAAGGACTACGCCCATCCTGAGGGTCCTACCTCATGACCTCATCTAAACCTAATTAATTCCCAAAGGGCTCACCCTCACATACCATCATATTGAGTGTTAGGGCTTCACCATATGGATTCCAGGGAGGGGGAACACAGACATTCAATCTATACCAGGGATTCAGTCTTGGCATTAATGAGAGGAGGTTGGCCATTTTCTGTTCTCCCGATCTAATCCACAGGAGGCATGGCAGGGAGGGGTCTGACTGCAAAGGAACAGCATCTGAGGAGCAAGCAGACAGAGCTTCCCCTCCATTTTTGCTGCTCTTGAATTGCTTTCAACCTAAGGAGAGGCCTCACAGAGGCTTTTCAGGGGACTCTAAGAAAAGCTCGCAGGGATTTTTTTTCAGCTGAATGAACTGCTGTTTCAGGCTTTGGTAACAGGGCATGTAAGAAAAAAAAATCTTTTCCTGTCATCCTTAAGTAATTTTTCCAACCTTGATGCCTGGAATAGAAGAATTTCCTTGCAACCTCGGCATCCTGTTTCTAAAAGTCGAGAAGCATCTCAGGATAGTTTGTGGCATGCCCTGTGTGATATGTGGTGCGTGAAGAAAAAAAAAAAAATCAACATTTAAGGCACATTTCTTAGATTAAAATGCAAGAGAAGAGCACACACTATAGATAGAGTTTGGCAGATGAGGTTTCTCACTAATAGGGCTAACAATTTAGAAGAGAATGTCATCAGTTGTAATATAAGTTTACTTTTCATCTAATGAATTTTAATGGCAGCTTTCACCATGAACGCCAGGAATCCATAAGAAACAGGAAAACCTGCCTGGAAACTTACTTGATAGTCGCTAAAGCAAAGTCTCTAGTATTATCTCTGCTCTGTTTCTAAAACACATTATTTTCTCACAAAACATTTATAGCACAAAGAATATTCATCATATTGCTTGTACTCACTGCAACCTAAACGCAGACTCTTTGAGAAGTCTTATTTTTTTTGCATATCTTGTTATTCAAGTGATGAAGCACATTTTGCAGGGAGTTACACCTTTTTAGAGGCAGACTTTGTTCTGGAAGATGGTGCAGCATTTCCATTTCTCCCTTCTTTACATACCTGGTTTTTTGTCAGCAAATGTAACTATGTTTGACAAACCAGTCCTGTAATCTATCCTTGCCAAGTAGTGGGCTGCGGTGGGTTTCCAAATCTCTCATTAGGAGGATACACCTTTCCCAGGAAAAAGGTAAAATGGACAGGCATTTCTCAAGATCTTGAATATTTCTTTCACCAGATTTTGACTCAAAATAGAGACCCTTGTCACCTGAAAGTCATCTTTGTCCTTGACTTAGCTTTCAGGCTTAAACCTGTTTTCCTGATAAGGCTGTGCTCCCCATTAGCCATGATAGAGAGTGGCCGGACCACACAAGCTCACATTGACCCCAGCTCACCTGACTGTAGACTGAGATGAGGTAACCCCAAAGCTTCCCTTTTTGTTGTCTTTTTAAGTAGAATTTTTGACATTAGGAGATCGCATTTTGCACTCATCAAATATCAAAAATCCTGGGACTGCAAGATAGAGGCTTTCGATAGAGGTGAGCTGTAGAATACCTTGTACAGACATTGCCCTGCCAAGCTCTAGCCCCTACCATCATAGATGCCACATGACCCCTCTAACTAGCAAGGCTATTGCACTGCACAACTGTAGGAGGCACTGTTCACATCAAAGTGGGGGAACGGCACTCCTACGCGAGTGCTGCCTCCCGAGTTGTGTATCAGAGTAGTGCTACTTGCCACATTAACGCAAAGTCAGTCACGCCAACGGGCAAGATAGCTTTCTTCCAGAAATCTTCGCGGCTCTACGCCCTGGGGGGATTCTCACCATCCTGGGTAAGCAGGTCCTCAACTCTTCTCTAAAGCCCTTGAAGCTACACCTCTGGATGCCGCGCCAAACGCCATTATGAACTGCATTAGTTTTCTATTGCTGCTATAACAACTGATCACAAACTTGAGAGCTTAATGTAAATGTATTACCTGCTAGTCCTGTAGGTCACAAGTCTGGGATGAGTCTTACCAGGCTAAAGTGTAGGCTGGCTGTGTTCCTTTCCATCGGCTCCAGAGGAGAATCCATTTTCTTGCTCATTCAGGCATTGGCAGAACTCACTTCCATGCTGTTACAGGACTGAGAGTTCCATTTTCTCATTCTGTCTTCTCCTAGACGTCTCTTCTGGTCCTAACACATAGATTCCTGTACCTCAGGGGAGTAACAGAGCATCGAACCCTTCTCACGCCACCGTCTCTCTGGCCTTCTGCCATTGACTTGCTCTCTCATCCCAGTCCTCTGCTTTAAGGATTCGTGTGATTGGATTGGACCCACCTGGGTAATGCAACATAATCCTCCCATCTCCAGGTCCTTAACCTTAATCACATCTGTAAACTCCCTTTTGCCAAGGAACATAACATATTCATGGTGTCCTGGGATAAGGATGAGGACATCTTTGGGAGCCCATTCTTCTGCCTACCATGTTATTTATTTATTTATTTTTAAGATTTTATTTATTTGAGAGGGAGAATGAGAGAGTGAGAGAGAGAGCACAAGAGGGGGGAGCAGGAGAGGGAGAAGCAGACTCCCCGCTGAGCAGGGAGCCCGACGCGGGACTCGATCCTGGGACTCCAGGATCATGACCTGAGCCAAAGGCAGTCGCTTAACCAACTGAGCCACCCAGGTGCCCTGCCTACCATGTTATTGATTTAATTATTTGGCCTTTTCAACTGGTTAAACAATAAAACCAATTATTTATTGAGAACCTACTGTGTTTTAGACAATATTAACTGTTACTGCTTTTCTCCATCCATAGACCTAGATTTCCTCATTTAATCCTTTCGGTGACCCTGTGAGGTAACACTGGTGTCAACCAAGAGTGCAATTAGCTGTAAAGAATGGAAGCCCCGACCACTGCTACTTTATTGTTTTAAAATTAAAAAAAGGAGTATATAGCAGCTCAGTTATGCCTTCAGGATCTCCAGACTCTCTCTTTGCTGAGAGGTAGAATACCGTAGTAGTTACTAGCATGGACCTTGCAGCCCATTGCATGGGTTTGCGCAAGTTTCCTTCTCTACAAACGGGAATAATAATATAATCAGACCATGCAGTTGGTGGAGTAAGTGAGTTAATGCATTTAATGTGCTCAGAACCATGCCTGGTGCGTATTAAATGCCCAATAAGTGTTGACTATTTTAAATTATTTCTGCATGCTATATGTTATTTAGCATGTTGGCTTTTGGCTTCATATCTTTATGCCTAACACCTCGTGGCAGCAAGATGGCTGTTGTACTTCTAGCTATGACAGGAAGGAAAAGAAAGGAACAAGTGAGAAAGAGAGAGAAGGGTGTGCTATTTGTATCAGGAAGGCAAAAGCTTCTCAGAAATCCCCGGCCACTTCTTACTTCTCATTGGCGAGGCAAGTGAGACTCATGACGTTCTCTTTATCGAAGGAAAATCTGAGAAAGCAAGCTTTTTTTTTTTTTTCATATAATGAGGCATTTGGATGGGCAGACATCCATTACCCCCGTCCTTTGGTCACTGTTCCCCAGTCTCCCAAGAAAAGGGTGACCTTTTCAGTAAAGAAGGAAAACAAGTGCTAGAAGACACCAGCAGGATCTGCATGGTTGGTCATGGGTACATTGGTCAGTGTGCAGGAGTCTTAGCTGCACATGGGGCAGAGATTTTGATGGGAGGCTAGTGGGAGATGCAGAGATCGTGGAGAGCCTCCGGACAACGGAGAATGTTATGGGTTGAATTGTGTCCTACTCAAAAGATATGTTCAAATCCTAAACCCTAAGACCTGTGAGTGGAGACTTCTTTGGAAATAGGTTCTTTGCAGATACAGTCAAATGAAAATGAGGTCATACTGGATTAGGTTAGGTCCTAGTCCAATTCTTGGCATCCTCATAAGAGGGAAATTTGGACACAGACACACGGGTAAGATGCCATGTGATGATAGAGGCAGATTGAGGTCTGCACTAAAGCTAATGTCATTCCAAGGCTTTGGGGACAGTAAAGCTTCCATCTGATGCTTGTCATACTTGGGTACAGGCTGGCTTGTCTCTGGCTCTAGCAGGAGGATCAGCCAAATATCCCTGCAGTCACCCATTGCTGGGGATGAGAGCAAGAAAAGGACCCATGGACCCATGGCAGAACTCCAGCCAGGAGCAAAGCAAAAGGCTAGGCAAGATCCTCCCTTGGGGAAACCTACCTGGTCAGCACAATCTCTACTCTTAGAAAATTCTGGCCTTGTTTCATTCATCTACAGGTTACCCTGGAATCCTAGGGCTCAGACAAACAGCTTGCATCCTCCAGAAGTTACTCTGCCTTCTGGAAGCCTCAGAGATCCCTGGGATACCTCTCCACTGGCTTAGCACAGTGTTTCTGAACTTCATTTTTTGGCCATGCCATGGTTGTTACTATATCCATTTGTATCATTATTTACTTAATATCTACCTAAATTATTTTATTTTATTTATTTTATTTTTAAAGATTTATTTATTTTGAGAGAGAGCGAGTGCGAGCAGGGGGAGGGGCAGAGGGAGAGGAAAAGTGCACTCCCTGCTGAGCGCAGAGCCCCATGTGGGGCTCAATCTCATGACCCCAAGATCATGACCTGAGCCAAAATCAAGAGTCAGACGCCCGACCGACTGAGCCACCCAGGCGCCACCTAAATAATTCTATTTTTAATGAAAACTTATTTCACTACTCTAAGTGAAAAAAAAGCCAGGAACGTTTTGTCCTAAATAGAAGACAATTATAAAATTAATACAATTTCATTAATACAATGAAAGCAAAACAAAGTTATTAAATTCAAGGTAGAGCCTGCAGAAGTCTGAGGTCTGCTCTCTGTCGATAAAAGAAATTAGCAAGTTGTAGAGGGGTGTTGAAGACGTACTAGCAATTGACCAAGTCTTTCTTCTTGTAAGAAGCAGAGACTTAGAAACAAAATGCTTTCTCATGGTGATCGTGTGCTATTTGCCACTTAAAGACAGATTCTTTGCAAATCAGGACTAATAATGGTAAATAACGTCGATCCTCCTTCAGCTGATATAATAAATGCTTTATGTACATTATTTCATGTCATCTTCCCATCACCTAGGAGGTCAGCGTGATCATCATACTGCAGAGGCGGCAGCTGAGGACTCAGGAACCAGCTGGCTCACCCAGCTCGTCAATGCCAAGAGCCACTTGTAATTCACCTACCACAGTGCCGGCCCTAGGAGGGGGTATCCTCCCATGGAAAACTGGGGTGGAGGGGGTGTGCCTGCCAGTTATCACACCCCAACCTTGGCCCAACATGGCTCCGTCATCAACCCCACTCCAGGGAGTTCGCTGGGACAGGGTGATGGTGTAGGATCAGAGTGACAGACGGCAGTAAGGTCTTAGCTAAAGCCCCAGAGGGAGCTGGGGATGTACCGCCAAGGAGGGACCAAGATGTCCTAATGCCAGGTCCTTGGGAAGGACCTCACTGCTTCTCAACACAGCATGGCAGGCCCTGGCAGCGGGGAATACTCTAATTTCCCCACCCTCCAGCCTTACATGGCACAGGCCCGGTTTGTGTGTTGGGGTGGGGGGCGAAATATCCGTGGAGGAAACGTTCCACGTTTCAAACAAAACCAAGTTTCACACATCCAACATCTATAAGACAGTCGGTTCACCTGCAGATACTCCTATGCCCATTGCTCTACTGTGGTCTCTTCTGGGGGCCTGAATCCTGTGATTTTGCAGAACACAGCCTTGATTTTACAGCCCAGAGAACAGAGCCTTTGAAAGTGGGACCGCACTTCTCTGAGGCTTCCCTTTTAAAGCCTGGATGGGAAAAAAAAAAAAAAAAAAAATCACCGCGAAGAGGCACAGCCCCAGGCCAAACACTGTCACACTGCGAAGGTCAAGAGAGGGTCAGGAGAAAAACGGATATTGAAAGGCCACCTGGAGAGCAGGGCTCTGCCTGTCACCCCGCCCCACCCTGCCATCTCGCACCTGGGGGGTCGGGAGGCAGGATGGTGGGAGGAGACAAAGCCAAGGTTCCACTTTCCAATCACCCCAAATGCTGCTTATCAAAGGGATTTTGACTCCGAGGTGGTAGAGCCATAGGGAGCATGGAACGGGGAAGGTATAATATGGCTAAAAGCTGCTTTAATAAAGCACAGGGCTGGGTCTGAGCTTCACTCTCCATAAATCAAAGGGCGACACCATGGCTCTCTCTGAAGATCAGCAAGACAATGCATTGTGGGGCTGGGGCGGCTCTTAAATCTAATCGACAGCTCTTTGAGCAAAAATACGGCGGGGACTGGAGGATGGAGGTGGCTGCATGCTGGAAAATATCCTAAGGAGCACGCACATTTCCCAGGTGATAAGAATGCTGAGTGGTTCGGAGCCGAGAAGCCTTGGAAAACAATTAGCCGGAGAAGCAAGATAACCTGTTGAAATTATGGCCCTGCACTTCACTGCTCTTAATAAATTTCCTGGCAGCCTCCTTCCACCTCAGAGTCCTGGTCTGTTTATACCTTTAGTAGTTGGGGGAATTAAGTCATCAAAGTTTCATCTACCTGTCTGACTTCAGCCAGAAGTACAACTGATTTGCCTGGATACCTTTCAAAACTGCTGTCTACATAGATTATAATTTAATATATAGTGGAACTAACAACACAAGGCTGCCTGTTTCTTGAGTCTCAAATGTCAAAATCTGCATTTACATGTTCTGAATTTTCTTCAACGGTGCACACACTTTAGATAGTAATCACCATGGAGGCCTTGAAGAATTAAAAGAAATTGCACTGAGATTTGCTTTTAATCTCCATGGGGGTAGCAAGGAGAATCGTGGGCCCAGAGCTGGATTTACTAGCCACTTGACTAGCCACAGCTGTTCTTAGTCTCTTGGGGCCTCAGTTTTCTCATCTGTAAAATGGGTTTAGAGTGCGCACTTTGCTGATGTGAAGAAAAAATGAGCTGAATGTAGGGAAAGCAACTATCACAGCTCCTGGACACTCAATAAATATTAGCTCTCTCCTCTTTAGTAAGAGCTGCTGATTTGATGAATTTTCCAGTTCAGTTTGCATAGTGCTTTCATTTGGGCTGGTTTTAGGTAAACACTCTTGTGAAGTGATCCCCCCCCCACCAAGTGCCGAAGTCGCTGGAGTCCCTAAGTCACTTTTTCTTGTGGGGTCTGAAATCCCAAAGGCAAGTTCTTGATTTAAGGCTCTGTTTTCTCATGGAGTTTGAGGATGAAATGAGATAAATTATGAAAATCATTTAGGCCAGGATCTGGCACTTGCTAGGCACTGAATAATATTAGTCACTATCAGTATTAACCTCCCATCCTCCCACCCCCATCACACAACCTGTATTCCTCCTTGCCCCCAAATCACACATAGCTGGAGGGTTCCTGTCTCTGTGCGGATGCTTGTGTTCTCTTCTGTAGCTGGAATGCCAATACCCTTCCTTGTCGGGCCTGTTGACATTCTTCGCATCCTTTAGGCCGCTTCGGATGTCATGTCTTCCATAAAACTGACCCAATCCTGTGCACACCCAAAGTCAGAAGTCAGGCTTTTTTTGTAGTAGACACCTCCCATGAGCACTCACCACCGTCAGCCTTGAGTTTTGGTCCTTTGTGTACACGCAGGTCCTCGAGGGCAGAATCCAAGCCCTGTCCACGTCTGGGATCCTCTGCAGCGTTTTGCAATGTTTGACCTGAAGTAGCTGTTGGGCTACAATCGAATCTCACTTTATTTTTGTACTTCTTATTTCATGGATGAGACAGAAGAGCTACAAAGTCCAGGGTTGTTAGGTTTCAGTTAAAACTATTTTTCTATGGTGTCACACACTGATTATTGTGCAGCAAACTTAGGTATGTGGGCTTGTTTGGGGAGAGGCAGTTACAAGCAGCCGGATAAAGCTTCGGTGGAAAGGATGATCATTGACCGTTAAACATTGACTGCGGAAGCACCTCTCCTCCTCTTCCAGAGGACAGGGGCCATGCCTGATGACCTCTGAGAGGCCCATGATTAGGAAGGCACAGGTATGATGTACATTGGGCCACAGGCCCAGGAAGGAGGCGAGGCACCCGCCCACACTGCAAAGCAGAGAGCCCACTCAGGAGGTGGCCACCGAGTGCCAGGAACATCATAGGAGTTTCTCAAAACATACTTCATGAATAAAGAGAAAGTCAGCTTTCTCCTTTGGGTGGCCCTCAATTGCCTGGTTGGCTTTTCATGCCTCAGTTTCTCCAGGTGTAAAATAAGTATGAACCTGATGTTCTTTGACTCCATGAGAAGCAAAAATGACTGTGATCATGAAATATTCAGCATGCACTGTAAACAGTAATTAGTGAGAATAAACATGGCCACGAACAAAGAAATCTCAACCGTCAAGACACTTATAAAGTAATCTCTGGTTCCTTTGGATACGCCTGAAGAGAGTTCATTAAATTTTTATTTCAGTACCATTGTAGGTAGGACTCAGTTTCCTTACAGAGTCAGGGAGCCCTCCAGTTCCCCACCTACAGTTGTTGAAAGGAACAAGTAATGCAAAGCTCTTGCCTAAAATCCAAGGAATTATACAATAATAATAGTAATCATCTGTCACTAAAAGTATTTCCATCTTAGTAGGTTGCAAGTAATACATTTTCTCTTTACTTAAGTCTCTCTTTACTCTCTAAATAATGCATTACCCACTGCATTTACAATTTCCTAGGCTGCTTCGTGATTTAAATTAGAATCTGGCCTGCCCACGTGAACTAACACCTTCTACCTCAGGAATCATACTGGGCGATCTTTCACAACAACACTTGGAGATTTATGGCTTGGGCTGCCAGGTGGACCGTCAGCGACGCACAGCAATTCAGCAAAAGAACCCTCACACCTCATTTCTTCATTCAAATGAATTCAGCAAATATTTCTCGAGTATTGAGACCCAGGTCTCGAGACCCAGGCAATGTGTTACAAGTACGATACTCTTCAGAAGGCCACATAGACATGGAAAGTAATCATCGTAATAGAGGTAATAAAAATTTTATTGAGGATCTGAGGAAAGTATCTCGGTGTCATTCAGGATGGAATTGCCTAGTGTGGCTCAGGAGGAGGGCTGCGGCGAGGTTGGTTGCAGATAACTGAATCCCTTCGAGCGGACCAAAAAGGGACTTAATGTGGAAAGTTAGGTGCTTGCAGAATTCTTCGAAGGGCTAGAGAAGCCAGCTCTAGGCGGGCCTTCTAGGAGGACAGCTCTGAACAGCCTTACAGAACTGGCTCACCGAGGAAGTGGCGACCTTTTCGAAGGTCGGAAGATGCCCGACCGTTGGCACAGAATCACATTGCCCCAGCGGGGATCCATGCTCACATGATGGGTGGCCCTCATACAGGCTCTCGACCCCCAGGAAGCGAGGGGCCGGACATTCTTACAGGAAATCAGATGCCTCTGTCACCCTGATTGCCAGCAGTAGCATGCCTGGTCCTCGGTTCCATCCTCTGGAGTGTTTGGCCTGATCATAGGAGCTGGGCCTCACATGGAACCACGGCCGTGAGGGAAGGCGGGGAAATGTGGTCTCCAGGGCGAGTAGCCCGGCCCCGCAGTAGGTCCTGCTACAAGAGGGTGGGAGGGATGTGAGGCCGCCAATCTCCTGTTCCTGCCTTGAAGTCTTCATAAAGAGCTGCTGGATCCGGGCCTCGAGGGAATGAATGAGGATCCATAGATGAAGGGCACTTTGAGCAGCTATGTTTATTGTGTGTTGCCATGGTACAGAGCTGGGAAATGCACACGTGGCTCAAATAAATAAAAGTAATTTGGAAATAACAGTAGCACAGAATATAAAGCTGGGAGCAGCAAGATGTGAAGGGGGTGGCACAGGGGACTGATTCTGGAGGGCTTGGGTCTTTCAACTTTAGGCTGTAAGTATGAGGGAGCCACAGAAAGGTTTTAAGGAGCGAGTGTGTACCTGTGTGTGTGAGCATATTTGTGTGCATGAGTATACGTGCAAATGTGGGGCAAGGATTAATTTTCCTTGACTGCCGGGTATGTATCTACAGTGGAGCGCTGGTAAACGTTGAACAACGGCCTCTCCAGAGGGGAAAGAAAAAGTCTCCGTTTGAGGCCATGCTGATAACTGTGTTGTAAATGCCTCCCACACGGCCTGTGTCAAACTACCAAGGTGGCATCACTTGACATGGCGTTGGGGAGAGATGTGGACAGTGGGCTCTCGGGAGCTGGCTTAAACGGATTCTGGAACCCCTGTATATGTCATGTGAGTTAATTCTCAAAACAAGCCCCTAAGCTGTGGAGGGGTTCCATTTCACAAATGGTGAAGTCGAGGCCTAAAGAGATCAGTATTTACACAACTAATTAGCGCTTGAATCTGGTCTTAGATCCAGGTCTGCCTGTTTTCAAAACCAACATCTTTCAATAAACCTATGCTGCCTCTGGAAGAATAGCATATGTGGTCTGATCTCCACTTCCACTAAAGTCCTTTGGCAGACTAGAGCAGAAGCTGGTATGGTAGCATGAAAGAGTTCTGGACAGTATATAAGCAAATGGGTATGTACGTGTTCCAATCAAATTGTATTCGCCAATGCAGGTGCTGAGTCTGTATAGTATAGAGGCGTTTGGGAAGGAAGCATGGTCAGAAGTAGGAGATCAGCGAGAAGGCTAGTGAAGAGGCTGGGTGAGAAGCAAGAGGCTGAGCCAAGGCAGGATGTCAGGAAGCATGGACAGATTGGGTTCAATGGCTGGCCTTCCAACGTATCAGATGGGGATGGGTGGGAGGAAGGGGCGGAGTCGTAAATAGGAAGTCAAGGATCATTTCCAGATTTCTGGTTTATAGCTGTGAACATGGGGGGAATTTTGGCCAGGACAGAATCGTGAGAGGCAGGTTTCTTTGGAGAGAGCTTTTGCTTTCAGTTGGAGTGTGTTGAGTCCAAATGGCCTGTGGAAAGCTCAAGTGGGCATGAGCAGTGGGAAAATGGAAATGCATGTGCCTGGGAGATAGCTCTGAGCTGGAGACTGTGAGCAAATCTCTCCAGAGATGGTAGCTGAAATCTTGGCTGTGAATGAACTTGCCAGAGAGTCTGGGGAGGTCTGAGAACAAGCCAATAAAGAAGCTTGGGAAACAGGGATGGTCACAAGGAGAACCCACTCAGAATCATGTTTCCATAGGCAAGGTAAGAGTGTTGCCAGCATGAGAGAGGAGGGGTCAGCGGTGGCGGATGCTGTGATGAGATGCCCAGATCCCACCTCAAGAATGAAGGACAATTTCGGGCGCCTGGGTGGCTCAGTCAATTAAGCATCCAACTCTTGATTTCAGCTCAGGTCATGATCTCAGGGTCGCAGGATCGAACCCCATGTTGGACTCCATGCTTAGTGGAGAGTCTGCTTGGAATTCTCTACCCCTCCCCTACCTCAAATAAATAAATAAATCTTTTTTTTTAAAGATTTTATTTATTTATTTGACAGAGAGAGACACAGCGAGAGAGGGAACACAAGCAGGGGGAGCGAGAGAGGGAGAAGCAGGGCTCGACCCCAGGACCCTGGGATCACCACCTGAGCCAAAGGCAGACGCTTAACGACTAAGCCACCCAGGCGCCCCACAAATAAATAAATCTTAAAAAAAATAAGAAAGAAAGAAAGAACAATGTTCCCAACCTCTGTGAATACCTCTCAAAGATCGTCCCCAGCTGTCAGCCCCCTTTGGGGATTGCCTCACCTGAAGAGAACTGCCCGGTTCTGGGTCCCACCTCCTTCCCGGAAGTAGCCGATACCCACTGACCAACACAGTGGTATAAAGGCCCAGCTTCCTGGTCCCAAGTTGGGACAAGTCTGAAGGGCCACTGTAGCTCCAGGGTTCCCTGTGGAGTTGGCTGAGGCCTAAGCTGGGAGCACATCACTGCTCAGCTTCTCCCTCTGCCCAGCCCTGCTTTCTTGCTCTGCCTTCTGTGGGTACTGAGCCCAAGTACACTCTCAAACAAACAGCCTGCTTTCTCATCTCCATCTTACACGTGTTTTTTGGGAGCCTGGCATATGACAGAGGTTTTCTCCTCATGTCCTCTGCCCTGTGACGTTGCTGTTCAAGGGTGATCAGGACCATGCCAACCTATTCATTCATCACATCCTAAAACAAACATGTGGGGAGTGAAAACCAACACTCTGGTGTCTTACTGACTGAATAAAGCTTTATTTTAATGCAAAATAAAATGAGAAAAATTTATATATTCATATATAACAACATCCAAAATGTTTTCTGTGGTACAAATGGGATCATCCTAAAAAGTCTGTAAAGAATTCATTCGCCGCCCCCGTATGCCAAAATATGATTTCACATAATTTATCTTCAGAACTTATGAACAGACTTGGTGTCATAAAAGCACAGGAAAACACTAGAAGAAGTGACTGTATACACAGTGGGGTTTGTTTTTATGTTCCAGTAGTAAACAGCACAGCAGTCCGCATCAAGGGAAGAGAACACTCTTCCAGAGCTGAGTCAGCAGTCTTTGGGGTTAGTTCACTCGGCACTCCAGGCTGGGGAGTTAAGCCCATCTTTAAAAGTCAGGCGCTGTGTGATTCTATTACTATTTAAGGACATGAGGGAGAAAAGAGTTTCCCTTAGAAGTAGTAGCTGCATATGAGATTCTAGGCTTATTTTAGATATCTACCTTTTATTCTCCTCTTTTTTTTCAGAGAGGTGACTTTGTAGGGATACCTTATGGAGACTCCTCTTTCTGGTCTCATTGTGGCATCATTTCCCACTAAGTCGGTGTGAACTAGTAGTGCAGAGAAATACTCCTGTGGCTGTTTCTGGATCCAACTCCCCCCCCCCCCCACCTAATTGCACGAAATCTGGACTTTTTGTTGCTCCTGGACTCAGAAAGCGGTAGGGTGTCTACCCAATTTAGCACCAATTTGAAGGCGGTTCATTGCGGATTTCAGAGTTTAATGTCTATGGGAGTTTTATAGACACACATTCCGATCCAAACTCTGCAGACCTCTCTAACCCCCGAAAGGCTAAGATGTTTCTCCAAAGAAAGCAAATGCTGGGGTTATAGGTTAGGGGAACAAATGCTCTTTGAAGGCTGGATCCTTATGCATATAGACTCTATGCATGTTGTCGGGTACCTTTCCTTCTGAAGATAGTTCAACAAGTTCACGAATCTTTAAAGGGAATAATGAACCATGTTTTAATTTTATTTAGTTGGTGGCACAAATAAAGGTACAATGAAGTCACACACCTCCTTTATCGGGCAGCAGGCAGTTTGCTCCATGGGGTGACAGTGGGTCTGTGGGTCTCATCACACTCTTGATCATAAGATCTTTGCTCCATGCTGTCCTGTGGGGTCAATGCACGTTGACCTACAAATCTAAGAGTAACGAGCTTCACGGTAATTTTATTTTCCAATTTCTGTTTGTTACTCAATTATGATTTAAGAAGATGCTCCTGTCTTTGGGATTGCCTTTCATCCATTGATTAATATTGTGGGGAAACAATTTTCTACCAAGAGTGATATTGCCATAGTCCAATGGCGCATGGGGTTAACGAGATGCAGTGTTTCCCTCCCTGGCAGAGGACTGAATTCTCCTGCACCTCAAAGTTTTCCTATTTCTCCTCCTGCAGAAAGGGATAAAACAGAGCTCCATCAAATATCTAGTGACTCAAGGCCAAAACATCATCACCAAAAACATTTCAAGGCCCCAGTGACCCAGCGGTCAGATCAGGAGCCAGGTGGGTGTATGTTGGGGGGTTTGCCGCTTGCTCACGATGTCACTCTGTTCCGGGGGTTATTATATTCTGGGCGACAAGCAGACACCTGGTTGTGTCTTTCCAAGACCATAAATTAACCAGGAACTACTTCCTGCTACTGGGCACCTGCTGATTACAGCCTGATCTTCTAAATACTCTAAACAACCTGTTCTCCTAGAGCCTGGGAAAGAGTTCTACAACTTCTGGGTGGTGACAGTGGGGGACTGGGACACAGGAATTTATAAAGCTTACATTCAAACTGCTCTTCATTGTGGCTTGGCTTGACAGCGCCTCTGTGATACACATTGGGCATGTGTTATACTTCAAGCAAGAAAAGAAAACTGCTCTCATCTATTTTTTGTCCACTTTAACAGTACCTTCGCATCCCTGGCTGCCCCCTCAGGATTAACAAGTGTTTTATTGACTTTGTGTACAACACGAACCCATGTTTTGAGCAGCTTGCCCTGAGCCTGGAAGCTGGAGGTATTGTGCTCCCAAGGTGGCAACGTGGTGAAAACATGGGCGTTCTTCCTACAAGAGCCCCTGCTCCAACATGCACAGAATATCTCACCTTCTCGCACTGCCTCTGGCTGACCCTCATGTGGTCTTGGCCTTAATCCAGAAGGAGACTTCTGGACTGGCTACGTCCAATAGCCTAGAGAAATTTGGTTCAACTATGCAACAGACCGAAGAGCTGATTTTTAATGCTCCCCAACACGTTGCATTTCCCTCACTTCATCATTTTCTTCCGGAAAGTTTATTCAGTCTGAGGGGAAAGTGTCATTCAGGATGTTGGCAGAGAAGCCCCGTAGCTCACCTGCACTCACCTCTGGGTGATCAGGGCACAAGACCGTCAACCTCCTTGCACAAACTGCCGAACAGCGTAAGGTGCTGGCTCAAGAGAGATGGCAGATGGCCCAAACCAACTTGACAAGTCTATTTTTTAAGAGGGCCATAAGTAAATTGTAGTTTAGAAAATGATACCTCTTAAAGTCCAGTAAATAACAAGTATTTATGTCTAAAACCAGCAGTTGCTTCATTCCTGGTAACGCAACTCTATTTTAAATAAAAAAAATAAAAGACTAAACTGGGCTGGATACTCTGTATATTCCATAATACTATAATTTGTTAAACCCTGTCAGTCAGAGGTATTCTAATCTCAGCCAAAATATATCTACATTGAACTCAAGACTTTCATTTATTTATTTTCCCCCCGGAGGGAATGGAGAAGGAGCAGTAAAGGCTTTAAGTCTCTTAAGCATCACTGAACAATTCAAGCTTGCTGTTTTGCTGGTCCTCAGTCTTTTGTTGTGTTCTCATTTGGGGCAGTTTGGACGTTTTAGAAGTCCTGCTGGAATAAGTAGGAAATTACTGCAAAACTCAAAGGAAACGTGATGGGTTTTGGAGGGTGGGGTGTCAGCTTTTCAAAGCCCTAAGACCTTCTATTCCAATTGGAGATGCTGACCTCGGTGTTGCCCTGATTTTTGTTACTGAGATACAGCAGATAGATTAATGATCTGGTTTTATGCCTCTTTTCCTTTTCCTTCTGATTTTTCCCCCCCCTTTTATTGCTTTCCCCGTCAAACTTTTCAGAAAGCATTTTTATCTTACATTCTCCATACCAGTCATCACATGCCTTCACACACACTTGCACACGCAAGCACAAACACACACACGGTCAGTCACTGCCACCTCCTGCCTCCTGGTTATCAACCCCAAAGGCCACAGTCAGCCCCTCCCTGTCCCCAGTGCAGATGGCACGGTTTGGCATTGACTGTGCCGTGAATTGGCGTCTCCAGAGCATCGCTTCCTGTGTGACCTAAGCAGCGGGCCCTCTCTTTCCCAACTACATTTTAGCCCTCAAGTGGGATCCTGAAAGTAGAGGCCCCGGTTATGATAATTACAGGCAGGAGATTTGGGGATGATTCTGAAACTGGATATCTCTGTGCTGTCGTGCCTGGGATTTGCGGGGAAGGAAGGTGAGGACCACGGAATTTTTGGCCCTCTTAACCCGGTCCTCAGAATATATTCCTTCTGGAAGCCCTGACTGGCTTTGCACATTCTCCCAGGACACTAATACTGCTTTCATATCTTATTTTTTTTTTAATATAAAAAGCAAGGAAATATAAAATAGTTATACCAAATGAGTGGTACTGGGAGCCTGAGAAATTCTGCAAATAGGGAAATGCAGCCTTCCTCTGGGTATAAACATTTCAAGGAGATCACGAGTCACGTTTGCTGTTGCTTTGTTTTCTCAGTGAAAAACTACTCATTTCAGATGCCCGTGTTCGCAGCCACTCTGCAGACTTAACAGCTTTCGTAAGGGGGCCGAGGCGGAGCCTCTGAGATGGCCTCGGCACTGCCAATTCGATGAGGCTCGTGTGCACCAGGGAGGCCCCAGGTGCGGTGTCTCCATTGTTATTTGCCCGTCCGCTCTCACTGATCTGAACAATTCTAAATGTACTTCAACTCTCTGGCAGTACTGTCTTTATGAGCCCTGTCCTCTCTCTTCCTTGTGATCCCCCTGCCCTCCTGTCCCCTCCTTTTCCCCTCTGGTCAGCAGTCCAGTGTTGCAACCTCGGTGAGAAAAACCTATCTATACCACGGAGAATTCTGAACAGAGGAAGGCCTGAAAGTCTAGGAAGGGCAAAGGTGATGTCACCCATCTCCCTTTCTGGGCTGGGCTGAGCTTGGTGGTATTCAGCTACACGGCTGCAGTCATGGGGTTCTTCTGCCTGGGATCCTGGGCTCGGTAGGGGTACTGGTCTGGGCTGCCCCCACGGGGCCCTGGTCTACCCATTTCCTGATAGGCTGGCACTCTGTGGTGCTGAGGAGGGGAAGGTGGGACATCTTGTCGGAAGGGTCCTTTATGCTGGGGGGCTGGCGGAGGAGGGTAGTACTGAGGGTACCGGAGGTCTGCAACCCTCAGATCCGGGGGGCGGGGGTAGCTCCCCTTGGGAGGATGCACGGGATGAGCCCCTGGGTAATATGGAAGCTCCCTTTCCTTGTAGAGCGCTCGAGGTGTTGCCGTCAGATAGTCTATAGGATCAGCTGGTCCTCCCCTGGAAAGAGAAGAACAGACACATATCAGTAGCTACTAAGCTGGCTGCCCAGCTGAAGACCCCACTCCTCAGCCTCCCGTGTAGTTTGGTGTGGTCAAAGACTAGGGCTGGCCCGTGGGGTGTGAATAGAAACGATGTGCACCCTTGAAAAGAAGAGGGTGAATTTTCTTCTTCCCCTCTCCTTCCTGCTGGCCATCGGAGTAGCCATTTTAAACCGCATGGAGGAAGCCACATGCTGAGGAAGGTCGAACAACAAGAGGGCAAGGGCCCAAGTCCTTGATATCATGGAGCCCCCTGTCAGCCAGGACTGCTTATACTCAGATTGGTGCCGGAGAGAGAAAGCTACTTCTGCCTGGTTTATACCACCGGGTGGTGGCCTTCAGTATAGTGGCTCAGCTGGTTTTCTAAAGAAGGCAGACTTGGGCTCTGCTAAAGCTGCGATGATTTGACCCCGCCTCTACTCTTCCCTACATGACGGAATCCTGTCACAGACACGGTGGTAGAAGTTTACAGGTTATTCAGAGTTACAGAGTTCCTGTGGACTGTCCTCACGTCTCTGCTCGGTCTGTGGGGTGCTGTTGACATGGGCCACGGTCTTGGTCTAACTCTGGTTAGCTTCTGTCACATTCCCCATGTGCCGTCCCCTCTCTACAGTTCCTAGAGAAAGTCCTAACCCAGAGCTGGGAATTATCCACCTAGAACTTGATCTGAAGCAATTCTATCAGCAAGCCAAGAAGCACCACCAGGCCAGGAGCAGAGAGGGAAGAGCCGAGCCAGCTGGAAGCTGCATTGTGTAATGAGTAGGCACACAGAACGGTCCAGGGCAAGAAGAAACACTCACAGAAAGTGACCCTGTCTGGATCTCTCTACTAAGACAACAAGCATCCTCTGATCTGTTTGCTATAACAGAAGCAATACGTCTTTAAACAACGTACAGATGACTGCATCTTATCTAGCCTGGGGTTAAACAGATGAGTTCTGTTTGCAGCTCTTAAAATCCCATAAACCTTCTGTGTGCATATTCGCCGGATCCTTCCCATTTTCTACTACTCTCCCGTTTATAATCTTTTTAAAGGAAAAGAAAAAGCAACAATAATAATTAATGAAAAGCTCTTCAATGTCAGAGTACAAATTGGGAGAACACTTGAAAGAAATGACAGAGCTGTAAGAATACCATGTCTGCGGTTAATCAAGCACTGTCGATGAGGGTCAGAATCACCCTGTAATCTGCAGAGTTTGATGTTAAAACAGCTCTGTAAGTTCCCCAAATCAATGAAGGTTTGACAGGCTCCAAGCTCTGGTACATGTGGAAAGTAGCTTGTGAACACATTCGTAACGATGAACAATAGCACTCTCTCCGTTTTGATGTCTTCATTTGGCTATGTATGATAATGAAGGATCCTCGAGCTTGGGGTAATTTAGTTAGAGTTTTCAGATAAAAAAATTAAATTGTTTGTGTACAGGTTATTATAGCATCAACCGCTATTATTCAGTGCAATTTGCTTTGCTCTATTTTAAATTGCCCATGACAAATACAGCACAAACGTATAATCTGTCACTCCAGCCCTGGGAAGTAAAGGATCAGGGTTACAGCTTCCCTTTCCTTTAGAATTTTATTTTTGATTTAGAAAACTTCCAGCATTCATTATATCTTTTGCCATAAGATATTTTAAGACCTCCCCCCATTTCTATTTCCTTTTGGTTCATGTTAGAGATTTCCGAAACACTTAAAAAAATACCCTAAACCCGTGCTTTCTCTCGAAGCCTACTGAAGCTATTTCTCTGCATGAAGTGAAACATGTGGTTTTTCTGCACTCATTTTAGGCCCTTGGGATAAATCACTGACACTTGCAACATACAGACATTATCTGCCTTAAAATGAACATACAACCAATGCTCCCTCCGGACCCTCTTAGCGGGATTGCTTCCTGTTTAAAATGGAAAGAGAGAAAGGAGGAATTCCAGGCCTTGGACTTTTAGGGTCCTGTGCTCTCCATGGAGATTTCTCTCCTTTAAAACAGAACATTATAAAAGACAGGCACACCTTGTTTTTTTATTTTTTTTTTTTATTTTTGAAGAGACAACCCAGATCAAGTGGTGACGGGGCAGAATCCACCCTGAATGTTGCTGTGACAGCACGGGGGGGGGGGGCAGTTGTTATCTCTTCTCCCACACCTCACCCCTGAGACTCAACCACCTCTCCCAGGCTTCTTCCCCTGGGCAGATGGGGAAGAACTCTTGAGAGTTCTGTGGACCCATATCCCTTCCTCTGACGGGAGGTTTTACGGCTGGGAGTTTGCTTACATGTGGCAGAAACCAAGTGAGGTAGCTGTTCTTTGTCAAGAAATGAAATCATGGAAACTGTCTTTTCCCGGAGAACTCATCAAAACAGTTATTGTTTTTAATTTTTCATAGTGAAGAAAAACAATGAACTGGCCTATAAAAACACTGTTTAAGGTTCAAAGAGTGCTAGAAGAATTTTCCTTCTTTGATGGGGGGGGCGCTGCAGTTGTTTATAATAACTTTTTCCTCAAAACTGAGCATTTCCTATAGACTTCTGCCAGAGCAACTTCTTTTTTTTTTTTTTTTTTTTAAAGATTTTATTTATTTATTTGACAGAGAAAGACACAGCGAGAGAGGGAACACAAGCAGGGGGAGTGGGAGAGGGAGAAGCAGGCTCCCCGCTGAGCCGGGAGCCTGATGTGGGACTTGATCCCAGGACCCTGGGATCATGACCTGAGCTGAAGGCAGTCGCTTAACCGACTGAGCCACCCAGGCGCCCTGCCACAGCAACTTCTAAGGGCTGGTGAATATTGTGTGTGTGTATGTGCGCACACACAGACCCCCTGACAGAGACACACACACCCACAAGAATAATTTTTAAACAGGAAAAAAATAAAGTCCTCCTCATTAACTTGTTAAGATATAGAAAGAAGAACAAGGAGCTGAAATTTTAGCTTTGTTGATCTTGAATTTCCCTTTTGTATATTTGGGTGAAATTTAGTGTTTGTAGGAAAGCACAAAAACCAGTCCATTCTGAGTCCTAAGAAATGCTTATCATGGCGACCGGTGTTGCACATTACCGGCCAACTCTGAGAAATCCAGGGGCAGCTTCCTCCAGAGACTATGATGAAAACAAGGACCCAAACAGCAAATGTATCAGTACTTCCAGACCCCTCGTTTTGCAGGTGACCTCATGAGTTTTATTTGTATGTATTACTAATTTTCTTAAAAATACTTTCAATTGAGACATCTCACTCAGGAACCATATTTACCTACAGAAGAAGAACGAGTCTGTGTTTGCTTTCTTTATATACCTCTTTGAGGAGGCGATCATGAAAATATCTTTACTTTTAAAATTTTGTTGTTTTTTTTCCCACATTTTTTCACGGTTTACTCTTTTTCCTATTTTATTCTTGATTAGGCTCATTTCTGGAGGCCAAAAGGCTTCAGCTTTTGATTGGAAAACTCATAGGAACTCTCTCAGTTACGTGGTTTCCAATCACATAGGTGCAGATGCATGCAATAATGACTGCTAACCTTTAAGCCTAAACATGACAAGGTTGTATGGTGTTGATATGTGAAGAAGCAATAACAATCACTTTCTTTACATGAGATTCTCTTCTTTTTGCCAGTTCAGTATGTCACTATTTTTCATTGAGCAAAAAAGGGGCTGAAAATCAGAGGCTAAGCAGGTCAGATAGCCAGCCCCCAGTACCAACAGTCTTCACTCTATGGCAAGTGAAGGCAAGCTTCTACATTTGCTAAGGCAATCCTGTATGGGGAAAGGGATCAGTATTGGAAAGACTGAGTCACTGGCAAAACCTTTTAGCTGGGAATGAGGTGGCTATACTTACTGGAATAGAAGACAGGCCATGAGCAATTGTGAATCCTCCGATCTGCCCCTGCTCTCCCCCCGACCTCCCTCCTCGATTACAAAAAAAAAAAAAAAAAAAAAAACTCTTTTTTCTGCATTCACCACAGTAGGTCATTCTCACCTCATGTGGGTGAAAGACTAGTTATATACTGAACTAGAGCACAAACATCTTGAACGAACTGAGTCTTATATATCTAGTGATCTCCCTCTGAGCTTAGCACACGGCTTTGCACATCCTAGGTGCTCCATAGACGTGTGTTGAATTTGTTGAAGAGGGTTTAAAGTAAAGAGAAAACCCACAAACATGCACCATAACCACAGACGGTCAAAAGTGTGGAAGGGGTAGAGATAGGTCCGTGAGTAAAAAAATAAAAGGAGGTAGCAGACTCTCATTGAGAGCCAGAGATTGGCAAAGGTCGAGGTAAGACTGGTTTCTATTCCTTCCTCCCTGTTTAATTGAGAAATAATTGACATACGTCACTTTGTAAGTTTAAGGTGTACAGCATGATGGTTTGATTTACAGCTATTGTGAAATGATTACCACAGTAGTTTCAGCTAACATCCATCTTCTCATATAAACATGACGAAAAGAAAAGAAAGAATAATAAAGGGAAAAAAATTCTCCTTGTGATAAGAACTCTTAAGATTTACATTCTTTTTTTTTTTTTTAAAGATTTTATTTATTTATTTGACAGAGAGAGACACAGCGAGAGAGGGAACACAAGCAGGGGGAGTGGGAGAGGGAGAAGCAGGCTCCCCGCAGAGCAGGGAGCCCAAGATTTACATTCTTAACAAGCTACCTTATATCATATGGCAGGGTTAGCTGTAGTCATCATGTTGTACATTACATGGTCTCTAATTTTTAAAGAAGGAAAGAGGGATGGAGAAAAAGATGGTGGGCTGAAAAAAAGGGTTGGATTGGGTCCAACATGGAATGACTATAAACTTTATCAGGGCATGGGTTCTTACATTTGTCTTGTTTGCCAAGAACAAAAGTATACCCCATTGTCTTATATAGTACCTGAAACATCGTATGTGCTTTATAAATCTTGGGCTCACATTTAATTGCCTTGACTTGCCAGTCATGTGAGGTCAACATGTCTAAGTAATACAGGTTAAGTGTATTTATTCAAGAATCAGGTACGGACTGTGTTTATTATCATCCGGCAAAGAAATTTTCTTTGTTTCTGTCATAGACACAGTAATCTAGGAACACTATAATGTATGCAATTAAAAATACAGTACACAGGATCTCAAATAAAGGCCTTAGGGAGATAATGTCAAAGGTGACAGCCAGGTGCAATCACCAGTTTCAAGTACCTGGACTTGAGGATTGATGAACACGAACCAGAGCATAGAGGTGATGTCCAGTTCCCATCTGTCACAGCACTTCCCAACCTTTTCTTTACCAGAATACACATGATGGATGACTTTCATATAAGCCGCTCAAGCTCCAGAGAGGCAGAAGCTAGGATTATGCAAACTTCCCTACCACCTGTGGGAACACAACGCCCTTCCCTCCCACTCAAGAAAGAACAAGGGGACTCAGGTGAGTGGGAGCAACATTATTGAGGGAGGAAACTCAAGTCTGTTGTAATTTATCAAAATAAATTATTTGCAACCTTCAGTTCAAGTATCAGTAACGAATCCCTGCAATACAGAGCTGATCTTAATTCACTGATGTGTCTCAGTGCTGAGCTTAAGAACCATCACTGTCTCTCATCCAATGAGCTCCTTTTAGGAGAAGGAAGGGCAGGTGAGGTTGAAGAACAACAGGGAGAAACAACGGAGCTTGAGACACATTTAGTGACTAGAAGAGAGTCTGCTTCAAGAAGGAAGGGATACGTTTAACAGGCATAAAAATAAGGTAAGCAGTAAAAAGTGTGAAAGTCATAAAGAATTTATGAGAAGAGGTGAGTACGTCCACCTTTGGCATAAGCATGGGATTTCTCACTCAAGGAGAAGCTTCCAAAAGGCAGAATCTTGTTCCTCTTAATTTCTGTAAAATACCATGCTTGCTATTAGCAGCTAACGCAAAGACAATTTCTTAACTTTTCCAAGGTAGCCTTTGTGGATTTCCTTTTTTGGTAATAACTGGCTGTGCCCAAATTTGGGGTTCACATGGGAGGAAGTAACATGACGTGGAACTCTGGGTGCTCCGAGAGGTACCTGTACCCCTCGGCAGAAAGTCGACATCTGGCAAAGCCATCCTCCTGTTAAGCATGCCACGCATGCATTATTTAGCAGCTGAGCTGAGGTTGAGGCTTTGTTCTGTAGTTCTTCTACAAATATGGTAAAGCTAAAAGGAAATCAGCACAAACTAATACACTCGTAGGCACTTGAGTTGCCCATGTGATGTAGCCAGAGATGCTTTTAGTCTGTGTTTGGAATTCCTTCAGTGTCAGGTTTCTAGTTACCAGCCCCTCACCCTTCATTCTGGCATGAATGTGGTCGGCCAGGATTAGCAGAGCCCTCTGCGATGTCTGTTACATAGCTTTGATTTCTACAGATTTCACAGAATCATAAAATACAACGATCATTTGACGGCCGGTGTTGTAGAAATGATTTTGGGGGAAGAAAAATCTCCTTTTCATCACTCTCATTTCCCATCGCGTTATGAGGAGAGGGCTCTTACTCTTTGTTAAGAACTGGAGTGGGAATCGAAGGATCAGTAGATGCTTTTGGCCCTGGTTAACACCAAGGAAATGTTTGCGAAGAAAATGAAGGTGGAATGATAATGACTCAGGGCTCAGAAGACATGTCTAAAACAGTTTAAGACCGTGATTTCGATCGCCCACATTTAATGCCTTTTTGGTGCATTTTTCAACAATGACCGCAAACACATGATTTTAGCTATTTCCCAACTGCATGCGCCACGAAGATGGGATCTGATGGAACCCTGTAGCAGATGTTATCTGGGAAAGGGTCCATAAGAGTGTTTCATCCTACCAGATGGTGGGAGGTATTCCCTAAAAACGGTCCTGCACAAATAATTTCCTTTATGAGAGGGTGTGAGGTTTCTAGTGGGTGCTGAGGACAATCAGGAAGGGCTGCATGAAAGCATAGGAGAAGGAATCCTGTGGAAAGCCAGCCTGTTGTGAGTGGCCACAAAAAAGTCATGAAATCTATCTGAGCAATAGCTGCAAATAATCACCTTGTGGTCTTTTTAACCACCGAAGAGGTTTTATCTAAAGAGAATGGCAACCAAAGGAACAAGTCATCATAACTTGTTAGGCCACTCAAATCATCTCTCTCTATTTTAATGGTAGTCTCCGAATTTCATTATCAAACACTGAGGATTTCATCCAATTGTCATGCAAGAGACAATTTCAAGGTCAGACTTGGAGGGCCAGAGTGTAGGGTCCAGAATTCTAAAGACAGTTTCGCCTGCCCCTTAGGAGAAGCACTATGCAGCTTCTTGTTCATGGTTTCTGCCCGGACAAAGGACATTCTAGGGGAAAAACACACTGTTCATGAGGGCTGCTTTCTCTTGATCAATTTAGATCATATCTATTTTCAGAGTCATACATGCAATTTTTGGATAAGATATTCATGTATCTTATCCAAAGCGAGTCATATATTCATATCACTGCCACATCTTCGCCTGCCCCCTGTCCCTCTGCCATTGATTTCTAAAGCCTGGGCAATAGGAAGACTTTGGATGTAAACCACCTATTTCTTAGATCTTAGATCATCAGAATCCCCTTAGATCATCAGAATCCCTCTTAGATCACCAGAATCCCTCTTCACTAAGGGCAAGGACCATAGTGAAGGAGTTTTAAATACTTCCATGTTCATGGTGTGTGTGTGTGTGTGTGTGTGTGTTTGTGTGTGGAAGGGCTTCTTTCTATATCATTTTATTAAGACCACAGAGAATCCTGCCACCGCAATTCTCATCCCCTGCAATTCAGAAGCAGAAATGTAAGTGCTGAGAAGGGTGCTCCTACCGTCCTTGATGAGCTCAGGAATAAGCTTCAGAAGCTTGATTTAGAATCACAGAGATCTGAAGCCCCTGGAGCACTTTCCTGAAGGCCTCCAGCAGGCCAGATTCTGTCCCAGCATTTTCTCCACATTAATGTGTTCGTTCCTTTCAACAGCTCTATAAGGTAGGTACTATTATCATCCCTGGTTTGCCGATGAGGCAACTAAAGAACAGAGAGGTTAAGTAACTTGACCCAAGTCACACAGGAAGTAGCGACCTGGAGGCTGCATGCTTAACCACTAAGCTAGCCCGTGCAGCCTCTAACCTCTCTTGCTCCTCACTGCTCACAGTGTGCCCAGTGGAGGCAGATGAGAGGAATCATAGACATTTTGCTGACACTGCCTGGGGAACCGTGGGTCAGTAAGAAGTAGCTGAGTGTGGAGAGGCTGTTTGGAGCCTGGTCATGGAGGATCATAATACCAGAGGTGGTGTGGGGAGGATGAGGAGTGTGATTTTCATTCAGTAGGATTTGGAGCAGGGGGGTGATGTGAATTACCTGTGGGATGGGGTGGCATGACTCCACTTGGAGGCTCCTTAGGCACCTCAAACCTTCCAGGTGCAAAAGTAAATAATTACCTCCCTCCACATCCGCTGCCCCTCCAGTGACCCCTTTGGAGAATGACAATCTACACAGTCAGCTATACCAAGAAATGGAGACTCCCTCCCTGTCATCCCCTCTCCCGCCAGACACTGGGTTCTAGAAATGCTCTCTTAAATGTTCTTGGCTGTCCATTCTCACTGCTCAGCCTTACTCTCAGCTCAGAGCTCCTTTCAGCTGGACGAGCAATAGTACGTTAGGGTGAGCGGACCGGCAGGCGGAGCTGTGGGCCAGCCTCACCAAAGAGCAGTTCACCGCCGTTAAGCCAGGTGCACGTGAATCCAAAGGACAGTTGGATTTTGTGCACATCAAGCCAGTTGCCACCAACTCTGAGGCAACTTGGAGCACGTCATACTGACTCTCAGATGAAAACATGGCACAGTTTGTAAAGGCGGGCGAGATTAGTTTTCTTTTGGGGACTGTGTGATCATTTGCATTTTTTGGACAGGATACTCTCAAATATAAATCCTGACACCGGGGAAGAATTTTTCGCCTGTACCTGAATATAAGGTCTGCGTAAGCTTTTTTTTTTTTCTCCTTAACATCAGGTAGTCTTTTCTCCCAAATTTATAAGACTAAGTGAGGCTTATATAACATATTTCATAAAACTCTGGGTTCGCTTTCTGCCTTAAGAAATGAGCATATTAGTCTTTCTGACTGGTGTGAGGTGGTATCTCATTGAGGTTTTGATTTAGATTTCCCTAATTAACAAGTCAGGAAACGACAGATGTTGGCGAGGATGCGGAGAAAGGGGAACCCTCCTACACTGTTGGTGGGAACGCAAGCTGGTGCAGCCACTCTGGAAAACAGTACGGAGGTTCCTCAAAAAGTTGAAAATAGAGCTACCATATGACCCAGCAATTGCACTACTGGGTATTTACCCCAAAGATACAAATGTAGGGATCCGAAGGGGTACATGCACCCCAATGTTTATAGCAGCAATGTCCACAATAGCCAAACTATGGAAAGAGCCAAGATGTCCATCAACAGATGAATGGATAAAGAAGATGTGGTATATATGTAAAATGGACTATTATGCAGCCATCAAAAAAAAAAAAAGAAATCTTGCCATTTGCAATGACGTGGATGGAACTAGAGGGTATTACGCTAAGCGAAATAAGTCAATCAGAGAAAGACATGTATCATATGATCTCACTGCTATGAGGAATTCTTAATCTCAGGAAGCAAACTGAGGGTTGCTGGGGTGGTGGGGGATGGGAGGGATGGGGTGGCTGGGTGATAGACATTGGGGACGGTATGTGCTATGGTGAGCACTGTGAATTGTGTAAGACTGTTGAATCACAGACCTGTAGTTCTGAAACAAATAATACATTATATGTTAAAAAAAAAAAAGAAGAAGATAGCAGGAGGGGAAGAATGGAGGAGGGGAAATCGGAGGGGGAGACGAACCATGAGAGATGATAGACTCTGAAAAACAAACTGAGGGTTCTAGAGGGGTGGGGGTGGGAGGATGGGTTAGCCTGGTGATGGGTATTAAAGAGGGCACGTTCTGCACGGAGCACTGGGTGTTATGCACAAACAATGAATCATGGAACACTACATCTAAAACTAATGATGTAATGTATGGGGATTAACATAACATAATAAAATAAAATTAAAAAAAAGAAATGAGCATGTTGGTATTAGTGTTTAATTTATAAGGTAGTTGAAGCAACAAATGGACCAGGGACCAATATAAAGATGAGGAGAGCTGGGTTGGCTTTTGGGTAGGACGAGTTGGAGCTCAGCCCCTCCACATACTGCCTTGATTTCATCTCCATACAGGCTTCCTGTGAAAAAGGCTTCCCTCATCCTGCTCTCAGTAGTGACCTGAGCTTCTTGGTCCCACCCTCCATCGGAGAGGGCACACCGAAGGAGGTACGGCCTGGTCCCAAGCTCCACTCAGGGGGAGGCTGGATTTTGGTAATGGATTCAGCCACAGTTGTATTTGGGTATATTTTGGAAATGTATAGTCTCACCATCGCCCTGATGCCCAGCACCAAGGCTATGGGCCCGTCCTCCAACTTCCACCAGGTAATCAATGGAAGCGCTTTTGGCCTCTACGTGGCAATTCTGATGTGGAGTTGAAGCGCCTCATGACAATTTTCACCAAAGTGCGGAGGGTAATTCTGGGCCTTCATCTCCTGTTCTGTGCTGAGCAGGTGCCAGAGCCCAAGGCTGGGCCTGTTGGGCATGCAGGCGGCTCAGCCCTTGGCCCCCATTCAGTCTGCCCGTCTGGAATCCAGCTCATTATTTGGCAGAGAGCTTTGGAGATGGCACCTGCATGATAGGTTCTCTATAATATCACATTCTATTCAGCTTTCATTTTTGCAGATGAAATGGACTTATAGCACAAAGGCTGCTGAACTGTATTGTCGAAATGATTTTCAACAAATAATAAGTTATTAAGAGAGTCTCAGGTGCCAATGACTAGCGCTAAGCTCGCCCAGCTGGCCTTGGTCTCTTCATCCTCGGACTGATCATTACATGGCTGGTAAAGACTGGTTATTAATGTCATTACAAGCTTTTTACTTTCAAATCTCCTTTTATTGAAATCCGAGCATTCTTGTTATTTCTCTTTTTGCGGTAGCATAGCCCGGCTGTCAGCCCAGCTTCTGCGGGTTCCATGCTTGCCTTTGATGCTGGTAAAATTGGGCAGCTAGCCAATCAAGGCTTATCATAGCTCACACTGATTGGGGCTATGAAATTGCTCTCATCATGACTCTGTCTTCATCATCATCATCATCATCATCTTCTTCTTCTTTTGTCTCCAGTGTTCTTGTACAGTTATTGTCCCGAGCCCTTCCACAAGCCCCCGCCCCCGCCTCCACTCCTTTTAGTGAACTAGTATGTGGGTCCAGAGCCATTGATGAGTGCTTTTAAAAAAGACAGAGCAAGATAAGCTTTTATTGTGAGTGAGCTCCTTCAGATGTTATTTCATCCTACACTTGTTCTCTAACTCCCTGATTTATTGATTTATTCCTTGAGCAATTTGAAGAAAACTGTAAATTTACCCTGGCTCCTATTTCTCTGAGCGCTGCCTCGCTCTCAGCGGTATTTGGTGCCAGCATATGTGCCAAATGAAGTGATTTCCCCCTGTTTTAGCACATGCATTCTATTATCAGCACGGCGGCAACCTCATTTCTTACAACCAGTCACGAAGCTGAAGCTTTAATAATTTAAATAAAAGCTTATCATAGAAAAGCAAATATTTACATGTTTGAGTCGTCTAATTTAAAGAAATTCATTAAAAATAAATGCCGAAGTGATTTAAAACTAAAGAGCCATTACCAAATAAAATGTTATTTACCATTTGCCCCACGCCAGCTTGTTTTTGAACTTGGGGAGAGATGGGATTCCAGGCTCAATCTTTGTTGTTTGGACTTTTTAAGGCTTCAGGCTGCCAGCCTTTTTGGAACTAGATCTCACTCGCCTGTGAGGGTGGGAGGCGCTCTCAGGATGCACTTCAGGGTCGCGGGGAGAGCGGAGACAGAGACCGAGACAGAAATTGGGCTTGGACCGGGCAAGGCACCTCACAGAAATACCATCCAGGTGCCTTGCCTTCTCCTGAACCTCAATGACCTCATACATGAATTGGGGATAGCAGGACCTCCTTTGCTCCCCTTGCAGAAACTAAGTAAGAACAAACAGACCAATTACACTGAGATCCTCAATACTTGTTGAGTTTGAAGTTACATTCAGTCGTTTTTACAAGAAAGAAAACTGCATCTTCTATAGGGAGTTTAAGGTAACTGTCCAGACCTAGAATGAGCAAGTAAATTCGTAAGCAAATCTAAAATTTGTGACGGACTGCGAAGGGACCCTCTGTGTCCCACTCCATATTAATATGCAACGGTGCAGGAAACCCTCCATCAGACATTGCAACTTAAAAGTCATTACAATGAATATATATATATGAATATATATACACGCACCACATAAATTCATATAGTCACTATATATGCTCAATATTCTTGTATAGCATATATATATGTGGAGAGAGAGGCTCACATATTTTTAAAAAACTCAGCTAGTTGCTGACATTGGAACATTGAGGGCTTTCACATAAATATTCAGCTTTCCTGTTTTTCTTTAAACTCAGGCCCTGCCTTCCTTTAAGATGATACTCAGCTGGAGCCGCCCCTGGGGGTAGGGCTTAGTCCCCCTCAGTTTCTCCTCCTGCCTGCTTCTCTCCTTGAAGGCTCCCACCTGCCCCTGTAGCTCTTAGGGCTGTGACCCCACCCCCATTTCTACATCACCGGATTTGGGTCACAGCCTCCAGTTGACATGTGTATGTTATCCAAATTCCCCACTTTGAAGAGCAAAAGTGTCCTGGGAAGTACACTGACTTGTCTATTACCATACCTGGTCCACCTGTAAATCTTTAACAATAAGTTCTCCATCAAGACCTCTGTGCAAGAGGGCCACCTGGGTGGCTCAGATGGTTAAGCATCTGCCTACGACTCAGGTCATGATCCCAGGGTCCTGGGATGGAGCTCCACGTCTGGCTCCTGGCTCGGCAGGGAGCCTGCTTCTCCCTCTCCCTCTGCCTCTCCCCTGCTCATGCTCTCTCTCTGTATCTCTCTGTCTCAAATGAATAAATAGAATCTTAAAAAAAAAAAAAGACCTCTGTGCAAGAGACAGCTGCAGCGTGGAGAAGGGGCCCCGGGTCGGAACTGCAAAGACTGGGTCATATCCCAGGGGGTTTCAGACAAGTCATTTTACTTTCCTAGACCTTATCTTCAACGCTGTAAAATGAATAGGTGCCCCCCAGTGAGTCACCCAGGGTTACAATTTCAGGACCCTTCCAGGAAACCACACAGGCTCCAGTCCAAACTGACCCGAGGTCACAGTGCTGCATTTCAGCCTGACCTCTGCCTATGACCCTGGCTGGACTTCTTCACTTATCTGTGCCTTGGTTTCTCCATCTGTAAAGCAATATGTGCTTTTCTTCTCACAGAAGAGAGGGCAATGATACGAGTGAAAGCACACTGGAGGAAAGTTGGGGTAAAAAGAATCTCAGATCTTATGTGATGCTGGTGTCTCAAAGGTTATAGGTATGAAGGGAAACTTGCCTTGCCTAATGGGATTTCTGGATCAGAATTTACGCTCCCCACGAGAGGCATTATGCAGATATCGTCCTGGCCCACAAGGTGAGACTGTGCAAAGCCTTGGCAGAGAATACCAGATCTCAGGTAAAGAAAGGGGAGGCGTGTCCCCTTTCTGAAAACCTAGACTCTAACTTACCTCCTTGCTCCATGCATTTTATGAGGAAAATCTGCAGTTAACTGTTATCAGGTGGTTAAGCAAGTTGATGAGGTGTAAACTAGCCCTTTAATTGTTTTATTTACAACATACTTATCCTGCCCTAACATCTCACTGGGGAATTCTCTACTTAGTTGATTAAGTTGAGTGAGGTTTAGTGAACTACAATTTGGTAAAACCAGAAACAGAAAAATACCTGCTGGATTTTAGCGATTTTACAGTAACTGGTAAGTAAGTGTGGAACACTCGGTGGGCGTTCAAAAAAAAGTATCATCAATAACAGCAACAACAACTAATGGATTAAACTGTTAATTACCTCCATCACCACCATTAAAAAAATAACCTGGAAAATCAAGATGGTGGAAAATAACTAAATTTAAATCCATTTGTTCTTCTCTGGGTACTATTTCTCATAGAAAGAAATAGCTTCAGGGGAAAATTTCATTTGTCAGGGACAGGCACTCAGAATTGCCTTTAGAAGCCAAATGCTTACTTAAGAAATAATCCTCTTATCGTTCCTCTGTAGTTCTAAATCTGGACAGACGAAACTTGTAACGTTAACCTAGCCCAGAGGGCCATCTTACACGTTAGTTGGTGACAGTGCTCTATGATCCCCCGAACATCAAGCACCTACAGAAAGCTATGAGCCTCAATGTCTATCATCTGGGATCTTACCAACCAACTGAGGGGACAAAGAAACAGATGAAAGACGAGACGGGGCACATATGCTCAATGCTGAGGAAGTGCCTTGGGATACCTGCTGTAGCAAAGGGTTCTGATGAGCTGTTGCATTGGAGGAATCTGGAAGAAGAGCTGGGTATGAGCGACAGAGAGATGGGGACAGGGAGAGAGGATGACCCTCTCTGATGACAGGAGGCCGCTGAAAACCTGCAGGATGCTGGGCAGAAACTCTCAGAGGCCAAGAAAGTGCTCTTGTTTTTAAGTGTCAAATCTGACCTGTCCTAGCTATCATTTCTTCCTGATCCCTTATATCTGAATCAGATGCCCCTCTTGTAAACTTCTCGAGCAATGTCAGTTGTTAGAAAATTGTCATGATTGATTTAAATGTATATGGTAAGATTACATAAGGTCACGGAAAATCTTGAATATAGTGCAGACTTTATGTTTGCTTAGGGAAAGTTCTGCCTCTACGGAATTGCTGACCACTATAACTAAGTACCTGTTTTCTTATTTGACCCCCAATAAACTGAGCTTCATGATGGTAGGTGCTATTATTGAGTTCATTGTTGACTTCCCAGTGCCTGGCACATGATAAGCCCTCACTGCAATATTTAGTAAATGAATGTTCTCTGGTGCTTCCTGGGGTGGAAAAAAGGGTCCTCTTTTCTTTAAAGTGAGTGGGCGTTAGACTTGCCGACTGAGGAATAACACCATGCCCATTTGAGTTTCAGCCTTGTATCTTTCTCTCCTGGCAGCTGACATCTTGCTGGTTGCCTAGTGACCAAGCACTTGTCTGGACGCGACTTTTGTAAATAGGTTTCCAGCGTGATGGTGGGCTCAGCCTCTCTATGGTCAACAAGAGCACTGCTCTCGGAGTCAAAACTCCTGGTTTTAAGTTCCGGCTCGGCCACTGGCTTTGAGTGGAAAATGGCCATGTTCACTTTCTTCGCTCGAAAGTGGAGGTTATAATGCCAAGCCCATAGGGTGGTTGGGGGATGATCAATCATTAGAGGCGTGTGGAAAAGCATGGTGTAACTGACAAAGCCCTGTTCAGTTGTAAGATATCATAAGTATTAGTAGTACCCCTTCACTTTCTCCAGGCCTGAGGTTGTGCCCTGCCCATTAAAATCCTTCAAGGAATAAGGTCCTAGCCCTGAATCTTAACATTCAAGTCTGGGTGACTTCATTTGTTGCCCCCTTCCTAATGCCAATAGAGTCTTTGTCTTTGGTCTTTTGCCATCTTTCAGGCTGTGCTCCTTTCTGCTTGTTGGGATCTTGAATTTTTGTCCAAACTGGATAGACTTCTAGGTGTCTTCTGGCTACAATCACCTACAATTCTGCCTTCTCTCCTTCTGCCGGGGCCTCTCCCGATCTCTTCTATCTCCAGGGATGTCTGTGTTCAGGTCTCAGCTAACTTTGAGCTGAGCAGCCTTGACCATCAACACAGATCCTGCTATGAGCATCAAGAGATGCAACAGCAGGGGAGTTAGGTGCTTATAGTTCTGGCCTTTCACTTAATGGACATGTGATGTTAGGACAGTTGCTTAACCTCTATGATAGTCTGTTTCTTCATGTGTGAAATTGGAACTGTAAGGGTTACCTGTCTCACTGGCTAGTCAGAGGGGTTAAGTTAGAAAAAGCACTGGAAAGCACTTAGCACACTACCTGGGCATGGTAAGCGACTGGTAAAGATTGGCTATTATTATCATTATTATTTTTCTCTCTGCTCCAACTTTTTATTCCTTATTCCTTATTCCATAATGTTTTGCATGCTTTTCTCAGTCTTCCAAATACTCAAATATGTCTAGAGGCCTTTTTCTCTCTAAAAATCTGCTTTCTCCAGATGGAAATGAGGCAAGTTATCACCACTTTCCCAAAACTTGTGGACTATGTTCGTTAAAAAAAGATAACAAAATACACTGAAATATATACTCTCTAAACAGTTGTTCTTTTTTGTGTAGTCTTGGTTATATCCTTTATGTCTTATTGCTACTTATTCGTGTGTCCACACTGATGCCACCTCTTGGAGAGCTGCTGGAGGACTTGGATTGTGGGCTGTCCATGTCTCTGAGAAGGATCAACACAAGTTATAGACACATGCACCCAAAGCCAAAGGAAGCTGGGCCGCAGCCAAAAGACCATCAAGCATGGTCTTGAAAAAGACATAATATCCTCCATCTCTCTTGTCCTTTTCTTTAATATCAGACTATCTGGAGGGATGAAACACTGGATTATATTTACTTGAGGAAGCATTCCTGAAGCCTGTGGGTTAGACGACAAGCAGATCCGGAAGTAGAAAATGGTTTGGTGCACTGGTCTGATGGATAATTTTTTAGGGGTTTAGCACTCATTCTTCCTTTTATGAGTGTGTAACAGAAGCTTCTACTTTCCTCTTTCATCCTTGATTCTACCTTTCCTTCCTCCCTTGTTATCACACTTGGGACAGTGGGAAGTTGCTGGTTTTCCTGCTTTTTCTTTTTTCTTCTTTTTGTAGCTTCTTCATGAAAACACTGAGAAGTAAAACCAGATCTATACCACAAATATAATTGTGGTTTATAAAGAAATTAGTTGGTAAGAATAGACATTTACTTCTTGACCAGTGACTTCTGTGATTTTCCAAGATGCAATGACTCATCTGGACATCACCCCTGGTTCTTTGAGACCCATGATTTCTATATTGGCATCTTAGACTTGACTCCACAGGGCACCTGATAGTAATGCAGGTCTTCTGGTTTAACTGCGGTTAAGAATGTGGCTCCTGAAACACTAATGTGAGATTTTCTTCTTGAGACCAAAGGATGAAAGCGGATGTGTTGATGTAGAAGCTCACTGCTGTTGGCTTCTTGGAAGAAAAGGTTCAAGAAATTTATAATGCAGGTTGTTATCAGAAATTAAAACAGATGAAGGGTACATCCCTATAACTGTGAATAAGTATTTGGTTCTTAGGATTTCCAGCTCTCTGCTTATATTTCCCATCTGTTCTTCTGTGCCGTCTACCTTATCCATATTAATCATCATTGTTTTAAATTCCCAGTCAGATAATTCTAACATCCCTGCCTGGTTTGGTTCTGCTTGTTCTCTCTCTCCAAATTATGATTTCTGTTTTGTTTTGTTTCTGGTTTTTGCCTTTTAGTATGCCTTGTAGTTTTTTCTTGCTAGCTATACACAAGGTACTGAGTACAAGGAATGTGGTGGTGAGGTGTAGGGGGAGGGAGCATTCTATAGTCCTGTGATAAGGTCTCAGTCTTTCAGTGAGCCTATGCTTCCGGTTTGTGAACTGCGCAAGTGTTTCTCCCTACTTAGGTGGAACAGGATGGCCAGAGTGGCCTGAAGTTGAGAATTTCCCTTCTCCCACATGGAAAGCTAGAACCTGTTGGAATTGGCTATTTCCCTTTCCTCATGTCAGTTAGGTTCTGATAACACCCTCAGCAGATTAGGCTTTGTTAACTAGTTTCCCCTGAGGGTATGCCTTGTTAAGAACAGGCATATGTTGTATCTGCCTGGTGTATTTCAAAATAGGCCATGTCCTCCTCTCACTGCTGGAGACAGAAGGGCATCCCCCCTCCATATGTGCTGTGGGGATCTGGTTGAGCTCCTGGATGTAAATCTCACAATGCTGTGGGCCTCCTTATGACTGGGTCCACCTGGAGTCTATAACTCTCAGAGTTGTCCCCACTGAGCCTCCAGCAATTCGTTAATTACAGGTCAAGTTTTTCCTACCCTAGCACTGGTCCTTGCAGTGGTTTCTCTTGAGTCTCTGTTCCTGTAAGCTGAGACTCTTTGTAGTTGCCTGTCTGTCTCTCCAATCTTTGGGGCAGTGGCTTGCTCTGTGTCTTCACCTCTCTTGCAGATCCAAGAAGCATTGTTGATTTTTCAGTCTTTTTAGATTTTTACTTGTTAGGATGGAGCTGTGACGTCCAAGCTCCTTACGTGCAGAACCAGAAAATTCAAGTCTCCCCCTTGTATTTGGTATCAAAGTTTGCAACTTGTGAAAACTTCTTCTTGCTCCTTTTCCTCCTCCTCCTCTTCTGATTCTTCTCCTCCCCGCCCCCCCCCCCTTTTTTTTAATAATAAGAAAGTACAGGGATACTTGACTGGAAACTTGCAAATCCTTTTGCACAACAGCAAACTATCATCCCATGCCAATCCTCCACTGCTACATTGTCTCCAATAACTAGGCAGCAAATAAGGCAGAAGGAGTTAAGTAGAGGAAAATTTTGACTTAAAATAGATACAATGGTGAAATCGAAATCATTTTTATCCTTACACAAAACTCCTAAAGAAATTATATATTTTCATGGATATCTTGAGTCTACATAGAAGGAGTGTTAATGATAGGAAAGAGAACATTTCCATTGTGCCTTTAAACTAAAGAAAGACGAATCATATGGGATGAAGTGTCTGAGATGAAGAAAATTCTTCAGTCATCTCTCACCAATCCTCCTTGGATACCAGGCGACAAAAGGGAAGACCATAATGGAATAATAGCCTTCCACATAAAAGAATTATGGTATGTTGACATTAGGTTGAGCTGCGGTCCCTTCAAAATGGAATAAGTTCTGAGCCCAGACTGTCACAGAGGTTCAGAAAGATGACAACCAATGTGTGTTTTTATACTGTCTTCCTCATATTCAGCCTGCGGTAACTTGAACTGAGAATTGGCTTTTTATGGAGATTTATTACAATAGCATTGCCATTCAAGAATAGGTCTCCATCACCATAAATAAAGAGCAGACACAAAGGGATGTGAAGATCCAAGACAGAGAGAGAATTTGTCAAGGTGGGTAAATCACGAACTTACTTATATAGCAAATAAATACACACGACTAAAGCCATCACTCATTAGGGGAAAATCTATTCTTCTTTCCTGAAAAAAACCAAGTCAAGCTGCCCCAGTTTGGATTTCTTAACCTTGTCCAAGGAATCCTTGGTCGTCCTAGAACTCAGAGACCGAGGCTGGTCCCTCTGTGTTAGGGCACACATAGGCCACTCCAATGAAGAAAAGGTGTGGATTTCCTTGAGCACCAACTCTACGTGGCCTGAGGGTGGATCCTTATGATCAACAGTGCCGAGAAGGCTAGTCTTCTGCAAGAGACCGCAAAGCTACTGACATCTACTACAAAGCCCTTCGTGAAATACGAGGGGAGAAAGCCGACTCCTTGCTCCCTGCATTTGCCTTAAAAGTCCAAGAGGCAGGGCCAAAGTGCCTCCCCACATTTCCTCTGGACATTGAAATCTGTGTAAGTGAACGCGTTTCCATGTCCAGCTTTGTTGTTTCAGCTGTTCCGAGAGCTGGGGATATCCATTACTCCCCGCCCGGAGACACTGACCTACGCAATAGCTCCAGGCTCCCCTCCTCTAACCGCTCTGCATTTCAATAAATGCCTGCCTGGAGTCTTCCTGAGGCCACCACTCCAGCCTGCTCATCCCCACTAAATGATTCATTAGGTTGGATTAACCCTTTAAACACTACTATTTACCAAAGGGTCCCTGGGGCTTCTCACACACTCCATCATTTTTAGCCATTATAAACAGCCGGTCCCAGCAGGGCGGAATCCACTTTAAGGCTACTCAGGTTGACAATGTGGGTTTTGTTAGCCCCAATTTACTTAAAAGCTCAAGACAGCATTTACTTTGTGAGATGGGGCATACACATTTTCATCTCCCAGCCTGTGCATTCCAAATATGCCTCTCGCCATAAACACCTAGGCAGTGCACAGAAAAGGCTGCAAGGAGCGGTCACACCGAGGCCGTGGGGTGACGCAGGGTCTGTTTTCATGCCTCCGTTATCCAAGCCTCCTTTTTGGTTGTTGCCATTTTCTGCCTATAATCAGCTCTGTGCACAACGAGCGGTGCCTGCCAAATGGCCATTTGTGGGCGCAATTAGACACCTGTGCCTTCAAACAAGTTGCAAGCACCTAATTGTGTCTGCATGTAGCCACTTGTGGGTGCAATTACCCAGAAATCCAGGTGTGCCTGGTATTATGCACAATTTAAGGGGCAAAAAAAAAAAAAAAGAATGTTTTCCAAAAAAGAAGGCTCAGGTTGAACGTGTGCCCTTCAGACTTTAACTGGGGTGGTCCAGCGGAAGCTTCCACCACTCTCTTCGCATGGTGTCTCTTTGTTTTAGGGTCTATGGTAGTGCGGCCCAATAGACAATAATGCAAGTTACCCATATAATTAAATTTTTTCTAGTGGCCATATTACAAAGTACAATGGGAGAGATGAAACCAATTTTAATAATTCATTTTATTTAACCCAACATAGCTAAAATATTATAATTGCAACATGTAATCAATATAAAAAATAATGAGATATTTTCCATCTTAGGGGAGGGGGTTGTACTAAATCTTTGGAACCTGGTTTGGATGCTACACTTAAAACACATCACGATTTAGCCTCGTCGCATTGTTAAGTGTTTGAGAATCACATTTGATAGTGGCTACCATATTGGAAAGCGCAGGACTACAAAACATTGTTTTCAGTTGTGTTTAAATGCTTGGGATTTTTATCCTTTAAGCACTTTCCTGAATATTTACAAAATCAGATTTCAAAGAAAGAACATCTAAAAATGCCACTTGGTGTCTGAGGCTTGCCATTGCTTAACATGGCCCTTCATAATGAGAACTGCTAGTAAAATAAAGTAAGATGTTGAAAATCTCTCCCTACCTCTTTGTATTACCGTTTATGAGGAACACGGTGGGGCTGGGTTCAAAAGTGACAACCACAAGCTGTGTAGACAGAGTTAGAAGAGGGTAGCCAGAACTGGAAGGGAAGAGGAAATAGGGCACCTAGGATAGGAAAAGGGAATGGACCCGAGATCGGGGCAGACCTCTGCATCATCCCTTATTATATATGTGAACGGTTGTTCCAATTTATCCAGATAAGTGTGGGTTTAAGAGCATTGGAACAGAAAGTCTGATTCATCTTGGTTGTGTTTGGGAATCGCTAAATTAAAATTTGGCAAGAACTCAAGAGATTATCTTTCTTTAACTATAGCATGGGGAAATTATAGTATGTACTTGATAGAACTGTCGTGAGGATTAAATGAGTCAAAACGGGTAAAACACTGAGAAGGGCGCCTCGCACGTATGAAGCCGTCAGTGAGTATCAGCTGCTGTCATCACCCTCCCCACCAGCACCGTCATCATGACTTTTATCATGATATTTATTCTCAAGCCATTCCAGAAAGTATGCATAGATATCACACACACAGGTGTGTATGTTAAGTATGTATGTACACACACATACACACACACACAGTGAGCTGCAGGGAGAGATGACTAACCTCTCCTTTGCATATTGTTTCCAATGTCTTCTAATTCCTTCAGCCATCATCGCCACGCGCTCAGGTAAGTTCTCAGAATGCAGGAATCACATGGGAACATCTCTGGTTCTCCAGAGCCTCATTCCTAGTGGATGTCAAGCTCATGACACAGGCATTGCCTGAAAATTGGTTAAACCGAGGCTCAGAGCCACTCGTAATGCTCTAAGTTTCATTTCATGTAATGAATCCATGGAGAGCATGTAGAGTGCCTTCTCTTTTGGGTAGAAATACTCCCTGAATCAAGAACAACCAATTTCATGTACTTATGCAACAGTTAAGTATATTTTTTACAATTAGGTTATATATTCACACGCCTACTCCCACACCGCCCTGCCCCCCCATGACCCATTCTTTCTTCCTTTCCTGATTACCTAATAGCCAGTTTCCCAACCCAGCTGTCCTGAGTTCTGCGCCTTCTATACTAGTTGTCACAGGAAATGCTGGTTAGAATAATTCTTCCTCATCACCCCCTGACCCCGCTTTTTTAAAGCCCCTGCATCAGTCAGCAAGAGACTTGAGTATGCCCAGTTTTCCTCTGGGTGCCACGAATAAACAGCCCATTTAATTCCATCTGAGGCAACACCACTTTCTTGACTTTTATCGTGATATTTATTCTCAAGCCATTCCAGAACAGTATGGCTACCGACCTCCTCCTCTCTCACTCCTTCCAGATACCTCAATAAAATGCCATTGGTCCATTGGCAGGAATATTTGAGGAAAAAGGCAATAATCTAGGCTAGTCTACAGAATGTTTTAGGAAAAAAAAATTGCAAAGGAAGCAAAGCCATCAACCTGGAAAGTGGCCAGTTGCTCCCTTCAGAACCTCAACAACAGCTTCTAGCTACTTCCTCATCCTTTTCTGATGGAACCTGCTTTTTCTCAAACACAATTATTCAAATAGATGAAACATGACTTCTTATTCAATTTCATATTTTTCGGCTTTAGTTACCAGCATTGTCACAGTAGTCTTCAAAGTCATGACTCTTCATCCTGTTTCCTTTCATTACGTCTCAGCTTTGCGTTCAGACTCTAGTGTGTGACTCCAGAAGGCAAGAGGGTTCTCCTGAGTCCATTATCTGTAGAGAATGCCTACTCTGGAGAAGGTGTGTCAATGTCCCACAGCAACAATATTTTAAAAGTGGTTTTCATGTGGACAGCATTCCAATTATGTAATGGGCTAAATAGGTTTGTGTGGCTACTAGCTTGGCAGCTTCTTGCACAGAGCATCCTTTCTAGGAGAAATGCATTCCGAGCTCCAGGACAGTTGGTATAAACACAGACTGTAGAAACATAGCCCATTTGAGATTGAGGGCCAACTGCATGACGGATGGATTTGTGCTGGCTCACCCGTGTCTTCTCATCTAGTTATTTCCAAATGGCAACCAGAAATGAAGACAGCAGGCCCAAGATCCACATCTGGGGGCCAGGACCAAGCCAGGCTGCGAAGACCAGCCCTAAACCCAATCCATAAAAGCTGCCTCCGAGTGAGTGATGCCTGAAAACTAGAGTTATGTCTTCTTCCAACATCTTTTTATCTTAAGAATATAAAATTAAAATTTTTAGACCATTCAGTGTCCTTAATTGAAAGTATTAGTGAATTCTCAACCCTACTCAAAGGCTTGGGATGTGAGCATTTTCTCAATTTAATATATATTTCCAAAAGTAGGTAGGTATTTTAGACTCAAATTGCAATAAAAACTTATAAGCAACTTTCAGTATGAAGTAGAATAATTTAAACTTGTCATAATTCTAAAGAAGGCTACTATACTTATTGCTGCATCCAAGAGAATAGCTTTTTCCAAGGGATTTTACCATCTTATGCCTTCCCATGATTCAGCAAGTGAAGAGTGAACCAATAGGAAGGTTTTATATCTCTCCTCTGATTGTCACGAGTAGATCCATTTGTGTTTCAAAGTTCCATTCTTTGCGATTAATTCTTTTACAAACTCTAGTCATGTAGAGTGGGACATTTAATGTCTCTCTCTTTTTTTTTTCTTTTTGGTACTGAAACTTATTCCTTGTATCATTAAAACATAGGCATAAGTATAGCTTTTGGTACCAAACTGGGACGGAAGTCATTGATGCATGTTTTCAGCTCACCCTCTGGTCATAGACCTTTAGTCCCTGCCACGAAGCAGTATCAACACACCCTCTTGTTACGGGGTCTCCACACACATGTCATTCCCATTATTATAGATGTCAAGAAAGAGACAGGAGAAGCCTGTTTTATTACGGCCATGAATGATGGCAAGAGATTGGACCTTTCCAGGGGCATGCCGATAAAATGGGTGATTCAGAGATGCTGCGCCTCATACTTGAAAAAAGATCTAAATTTATTACGTTTAATGTTTAATATAAATCACCAAACCTAAATGTGTTATAAAAATGAGCTAAAATGCTGCTTAACAGACATTATTAAAGAGTCTTAAGTATGGAGCCATTTCTAATTGGTAAAAGTTCACAGATGAACACTTCTTGCAAGTACTCATTTTTAAGAAATATTTCTTCCAGGAAGAAGGCCCTTATTTCAGCGTGAGATATAATCCAGGGGACAAATCTCTTTATGAAAGCATCCTCTTTATGTTCGCAGAAGGAATCTTGGTGGAACCATGATTTGAGCTTTATTCCTCATTTATTTTAATATGAGACAAAAGCAAGGTGAAAAATAATTAAGACTCAATGGTAAACAGTCCAAGCTCGTGTGTCAGGAGTAAAACTTCTGCTCTGCGAGGCAGTAAATGTCAAGAGCCAATCAGCTATTATTAGTCTCAAAAAAAAAAAAAAAATTAAAAGAATAGCGTGGAAAATTATTTGTGCTGTTTTTATCATCTTGATTAAAGGATATAAACATGGGTAATTTAAAATTAATCTGTGAAAGAATATGCTGTCACTTCAATTGAAGGAAAAAGAATCATTCTGGAGCTGTCCCACCTCGGCAAAAGCCCCACCCTCAGCCAGGGCAGTTTGGCCTCCAAGACGCAGTGGGCGCAGTAAACCAATTTTCAGCCCAAAATGTGATTTGCCGAATTGGTTTGAAGTAGCACTGGCTGGATACCACCTCTGCTGGGGAGTGAAATGCAAACTGTCATCCATTCACAGAAAGTGCCTGACAGCCTGGGGGCCTCTGGTGTGGCTGCTCTGTAACGGCCCCTTCAGCTTGTCAGCTGGAATTCACAAAACAAGAAGGCAAAGGTACCTTGGGTCCTCAAGGGAGCCCTCACCCCCAGCGAGGAGGACAAGAGAGGCCAGGAGAAACTGACCAAGCCACAGTGGCTTTTTTCTCCCTTACGTGGGTCACTCAGATTTTTCTAATTCCTTGACTTTGACATTTTTCTCAGCCTCCCCTTTCCCCCTAAGCCGCATTTTTATCCCCAAAATGTAGGCTCTGAACAACTGGGTATAAGAATAACAGCTCTCACTGTTTTGAACAAAGAATTCTGGGCCTGCAAAAATGAACAACTGGAATGCTAGGGAAAGAGAAATATATTTTCTTGCAGATTCAAAAATCTGATTTTTTTGTATGAAAATATTTATTTTTTTACACTTTACTGATTTACTTAGTTGTTCACTTGTACTCTTACAGCAGATGAACTTTATTAGTGCATAACTCATTATAATCAGTTGTAAAAAACAAATATTTACCACCTATATACCGTCTAGCTGGTACTGCAGAGCATATAGAAAAGTTTAGGACAGAGTCTTTACCTTCAAAAATCTCATACTTTCTAGTTGGGGAGATGAGCTTAAAAAGCATTAAAAAAAAAAAGATAATTTGGAACGCCTGGGTTTCTCAGTTGGTTAAGCGTCTGCCTTCGGCTCAGGTCATGATCCCTGGGTCCTGGGATCGAGCCCCACGTCGGGCTCCCTGCTTGGCGGAGAGCCTGTTTCTCCCTCTGCCGGCAGCTCCCCTGTGCTCTCTCTCTCTCTGACAAGTGAATAAAATCTTTAGAAAAATAAATAAAAAGATAATTTGATGGGCTACTTCGATGCAAGAATCCACGTCAGATGGCATAGATTTGGACTTAACTACAAAGTTAAATTACGCAATTGTCATGTAACAGTAAAATCCGGAGGTTGATGGGATCAGCTTGAAACATGAATTTTGGGCCACTCCATTTGACATCACCATGTCAATACTTTTTTTTTTCTTATTCTACTTTTAACATCCATTCTTATGATCCTGGTTTATAGTATTCGATCCCCCTTGTAAGGCTATATGCTTTATGTTTTAGAGTAGGCACATCTTCATTGGCTTTAGCTACTTTGCTGATACTTGGACCACAGCTTTCTGTACCAGTGCCAAAGTGATTGTAAGGGTCATGGATGTGTCTGTCCTACCTTCTTACATGACACAGACATGTGCCAGGGGACAGTCTTGCTTTCTGGGGGGATTTTGGTCTTTGAATGCACATGATATAGAGTCGACAAGGGATTTAAAACTCTTGCTATAAATGACATGTATGGATGAAACTCTACCTAACATATTATTATTTGGCATTTATCTGTAGTCAAGCAACATACAGAAGTTTATTTGCTCTAATACCTGTCAAGGTAAGAAGAGGAAAGGGAGAGGAAAACAGTCTGTAGGAAACTCTTGGGGCAGCTGTTGGGACTCTTGGAGACACGTAAGATATATTAAAGATCCCGTCAAAAGATATATTTATTTCCATAGTATTTCTGATCTAAGGGGAAGAAAAAAACTTGGCAAACGTTATTTATCTTTAAACTATCCTTGTGAAATATTTAAATATATGTTACCTACTTTACTGTTATTCTTTGTTCTCCCATATATATTACCCCTCCTATATGTATACATATATATATTCCCCATATGTGTGTGTTTGTCTGTGTATACATACACATGCAATTTGGCCCAGATGGAATTTAAATTAAAATCGGCATGCATTTGCTTTCTCCTTTAAAAATTCACCCATCACCCACTGTATAGCAAATCCTCTGGCCTAGTACCTATTTACAATCTTTTCCCATTTCCCTGCCACATCACAAGCCTACAAGTCTGAAAACTATTTTTTTCAAACATTTGCTTTTCCTGGCCCCAACTGACATTTTTTTGTTTATTTGGGTTTGAAACAGCAAACGGGATACTCAAAAATGTGTCCTGATGTGGAACGTGCCTTGTTCTTGCTAGAGCCAACAAACAGTTAAGGTGGCGGCCGGTGGCTTTTCCTCTTACCATAATGTCGCTTGTGAGATGGGCCACTGACAGAGGGCACAAACTTTCTTTGTGCAATAGATGAAGCCACAGGCTCTATTTTTAAGTCTGTAAATGCTACCTTCAGTATGGCATCTCTCTCTCACTCCTCAGGGGCTTCTGTCCCCTTACAGCTCCTTTAGGTATTGATGGTTCTCTACTTTCTAGCTCCCTCTCCTCATCAACACAGAAAAAATAGGGTATTATCCTATACATTTCAGCCCAGGAATCCCATTTTTAAACTCATTCATGTAACTGTGAAGGGAAAGGCTTTGTGTCCTGTTAAAGCTTCAGGACACATGCTGAAAGGATGTGACGTTGCACCAAATTAGAGCATTCCGTCAGTGGGTTTACGGATTTCAGTACATGCTAGAACACGGAGGGGGCAGCTTTACTACCAGGAATGACTGGTGGGTCTCTGAGTAAAACAGGTGGCACAAAGAAGTACCATTGATCTTTCTGGGGGGATTCTTCTAGAGCAGCAATTGTCTGCTCCAGCCGGAGTGTGTGAAGAACAATGAAAATCCATGCTCACGTGGAATGTGGATAGGATAGTTTGGGGCCATGTACCTGGGCACCTCTTCCTGGAACCATGATACAACTAGCACCAGAGCGACACCTTGATTTACAAAGAGTTCCATGTGTAGTCCTGTTTGTCGTCTGCTTCTGCTACGTTCTCATTAGGCAATCTATGAACTCTGCACCCTTTTCATTTTATGCTTTTCGCATTCCTAAAGAATGAGGTTCTCATCGTGAAGTTGCCACAAGGGTTATTGGTTTAGTAGACTTTGATGTCAACTTTCTTTCTAAAAATGACTTTTGCTGCACAGAGTATAACATTGTTACTGTGGTGACTGAAATTCAGAAATAATGTTTTATCTTTAAGGACTTTTTTTTTGCTCTTCTGTGGTGAAGCTGTCAACACCTTTCAATATATAAGAATTTCTTTTTCCCCAATATATAATTTCTTCCATATTTTCAGATACTTACATCATCGAAACCAATTTGTTGGCACCTTTCACCCCATACCGTAGAGAGAAACCACAGAACAGATTTTAAGTGCTGACAGAGAAAGAATTGTTAATTTGCCTAGTCTGCAACCTGTGCAATTTTCTACTTTCTACATAGAATATAAATTTCCCGATATTCATATCGATGTTTATTAACCATTGATGTGCTGAGCTAAAAAAAAAAAAAAAAGGTGGCTTTTCCAAAGATGATTATTTCCGATTTGTCACTTTCCAATCACTTGAACACTATGAACAGTGAGCAATGATACAGCCACAGTTTGGAGACATCTGCATCTTTGAAATCCCTTCCTGTGGCAGAAAAACCAACCAAAATACCCTTCAGCAATTCAGTTTAAACTTGAGGAATTATGCAATTTTATAAGTCACAGTTTCCTTTAAGCATGTACTTTTCAAATCTCTTTAGGTGACTCCCATGGATAACTTCTTCTGCTTCTCTGCCAGCTCACCATCCCCCTAGGGACCAGAACCATCACTGCCTTTCCGCCAAAACGTGCATCCCATTGTCCTTACTTGCTGAGGAGAATGGCGCTTCCCTCCACCCAACTGCCCAAGCCTGGGACTTGAGAGTCACCTTTGTCACCAGCCTGTCCCTCAATGACCATATCTACTCAGCCATCAAGTCATGTCAAGTCATCTCCTTAAAAGCACACCCCCTTCTTCTCTTGCTGGCATTCCCCACTGTTACAGCCTCGTTTCAGGCACTCAGCGTTCCTCATAGGGAATATATCAACAGCTTCACATTGTCTTTTCTTATTCCAGTCTTGTCCTTCCAATTTATTTTCCATGAAATTATCAAGGGGCTTTTTCTAAAACGCAAATCTGATCAAACCATTCCCTCGTGTAAAAGGCTTCAAAGGCCAGAGGGTTTCTGAGTGGAGTCAACCATCTTAGCGTGTTGTACAAGGTGCTCCTAACTACATGTCTTGCCACCCTCTCCCCTCAAATTCAATGTATGTAAATACAATTTTAGCATTTGATATACGCTACTGCAATCTCCCTTTGTCTGTCTTCCACTCCCTACCTAAGGCACCAGAGACTAGACTGTAAAGCCCTGGAGACAAGGACTGTGTTTCACTGAAAAATATCTCCTCAGTGCCTGCTACACAGTATTGTCCAACTAAAAGTTGACTGAATGACTGACTGAGTGAATGAATAAACGAATAATGAGTGAAGTGTCAACTCTCTCTACTGTCACGATCTCATCCAACCTCAGAACACTAGATTAAATGTTCCTCAACAACTCAATTCCTCAAATTTCCCACGCTCATCTCAGCGGTCATGGTAACACAAGACACAGGTTTGCTTCCTTCCATCAGATTCCATCTTGTCTCCATCTTTTCTTTGCTCAGCTTCAGCCAGATTCCCTACAATTTTCCTCCTACACATAAAGTGCACTAAATCGGACCCTAATCTTCTTAAAGAGTTAATGTGCCTCCCTAAATGACTAATTTACTACTAGAAAGTGACTTAGGCACTGGGGAGAATCTGGCTCATTATTTAATAGCCAATAAGGCCAGCTGTTTCATTTCAAGAAATTAATGGTCTTTAAAACCTTTCCATATTGTACCAACTGCTCTTCTCGATGGAGAGCCAAGTGACTTTTATTAGCAAGGTTGATAAAATCCAAACCCTGTTAGCCCTGCTCTAGCCTTCTTCATAATACCAATAGAGTCTTCTGGGACATCTGGTTATTTTTGCTTTACTCTTGCTGTTGATTTTTTGAGAAATTTTCTTTGCTGGGTTTTCTTTGGTTGCTCCCATGGAGACTGCAAAAGGTGGCTTGACAGCTGTAGTCCCAGCCTGATGGCTTGACCCCTGGCCTTCTTGACTTCTTAAGGAATGCCTTTCAGCATGAAGCCTAATTTGGCTGAGACAGTGAGCAGTTTGTTACTTTCAGGTTAGCTCATTCCATCTTTAGCCGCCTGAAATTACTCATATGTAAAAAACATTCACATGCAGAGGATGTTTTATGCAACCATCTTTCTCTTATTTATATCCCACCATTAGACAAAAAGGTCAAGAAAATTCTAGATTAGGCCACAAATCCATATTACGAGACAAAGATACAGCAGCCCTTAAATTTTTAGCCATTGATTGGTATTTTATTTGAGGACATTCGGCTTTTAAATATAAGAATGAATAAAGGATATTTGTCATCTATTAGCAACTAATGTCTCTATTCTTTTCCAGTATAAACTGTTGCCGGTGGTTCATGAACAACTATGTTACAACATCCTACATACATTAACCGGATTCTTTATCTAAATTATACCTGGTGGGGTGGCTATGGTTTCATGTTAGTATTTTACTTTTTTGGGGTTTCCTGTGGTTTTATGCTGCTATCATTTATAGTGGGATTGACGTAACGTAGTATTTTGTGTTCCAAAGAAGGTTGCTGTTGTTCCTTCTCATAGTGTTTCCTCTCCTCTCTACTCTCAGGGGATGAAACAGAATGTTACCTTTCAAATGCTGGGAAGATAGGATGTGTAAATCCTTCCTTAGGTTGATGCCATTCATCCCATTTTCTGGGATTTATATTCTGGGAAGGTTTTGTTCTTTCCAAAAGCACACAAAAGGCAGGGTTTAAAATAGAAATATATATACACATTATGCTGTGGGGGGCTGAAAGGAGACCAAAATAAGTTTTCTTGCTAGAACTATTATATTCATTTCGATATTGAAGACACCCTTCAACACAGTAAGCTACTGTTCGGGTATTTTTTCTCATGAATTTTACAAATGAAATATTCTCTATGAAGACATTATTATTTTACTGAAAGAAAAATGCTGGCCACATAGAAACTGTAAGGGGAGGATTTTTTAGAATGACCCCTTTAAGAAGCATTTACAGCAAATTCCTCGCATTCAGTAAGTTTTAAACTTATTGAGTCGTAAAACTTTTCTCACTCACCCCTTCCCTCAGAAATATGAATGAAATCTTATTCATTAAAAAGTTAGCACGTCACTTCAGGGAGTTTGAGGGTCCCCTGAAACCAACCAGTGGACAATTTAAATTTGCCAGATCAAGACCCTTCTCATGGTTCCTTTGGGTTTCGCCAAAGTGATACGTGTGCTATCTCAAGCTAAGTCTCTTGCCAGTAGATCTGCATCTTTCTCAGAGAAATTCAAAGAGAAACTTCCAATGATATAAACACTGTCTTTGGGGAGCACACTTGGAGGTCTTGTCAAGCAGATCTGAAGAACAGAGGCACGCATGTTCCAAGGGATGCAGCGCGTGTGTGTCAGCTCAACCGTCACACTATGTTCATGCCACAGAGGGTCACCTCAGCTGGCAGAGAGTCAAAGAGAGGAGTGCATATTTTGCAAGAGCAAGTGCCACCTTAAGAAAGAACCCATCTGGGTGATCCTGACTACTCCCAGGACACTGAAGACCTGGTGTATCCTGACACAATACACAACTGCAGTGAGAGCAAGGAAAAAAATTGGCTGGTTGATGCATGTCAGTAAACTGCATGGATATCTTCCACATTATCTGTACAAAGCCACTTAACATGGGTATCTAGACCACCATGTATTTTTTATGATTACAACCATATCACAGTTAATACTGCTTGAAACTATGTTATGAAAGCACATTACTGCTTAGGGTGACATGTGCGTTCAAAATATTCCTGCAGTAGAATAAATAATTAAGAAATAAATTAAATCATAACTAAAGAAGAAAATTAGGCAAATGTTTCTGGTCTCACTATGGAAGACAACTTTTTACATATAAAAGCAAAGAATAAATAATAAGCCAAAAGGTTGAAGATTTAACTTATAAAAATTATAAACTCCTATTTACCGTAAGTATAATTTAAAGTTAAATTAAAATAATATTAACATATGACAAAGGGCTAATGTCCTTAATATATGAAGAGCTCTAGCAAATCAAGAAGTATTAAACACCTAGACAAAAATGATATGAAAACAGATGAGCTACCATAGACTGAAAAAAAAATACCAATTCCAATAAATATGTGAGGAACACTCAACTTGATGACAAGTAAAGGAGTTGCAAATTAAAACAGTTTGTGATCATAATTGGTAGTTCTTAATCGATTACATTGATGCAAGTTAAAGAAGTATTTTATATTTGCTGCTGGTGGAGGTGTAAGTTGGGATACCCTTTTTAGAGGTCACTCTGGCAATATACATCAAGAACTTTAAAAATATTCACTCTTTGTTCTAATAATTACATGTTAGGAATTTATCCCGTGGTCTGCTTGATTTATAACCTATACATTTTGTTCTCAGGAAGACGAGCTTAAGCATCTTAATTGACTGGATGTGATTGATCCAGTTGTATAGGCTTCCTGGATGCAACACTGATATCCACATAAAGTCTCTTACTAAGGTGAGACCACAGGTGCAGTATGACTAGAGCTCTATGACTAGTACTTGCATTTGGCTAAATTCTTGCTATTCTTAATTGGAGCAAAGGTGGCCTGTTGAAATCCATGCAAACCTGACCAGGTATGTGTTTACAGCCATGATCATAAGTCAAGTCACTGCAGATCCTCAAATTGGCATCATGCAATAATGGGCATGCTTGAGTTAGGCACCTAAGTACCCAATTCCCATTTTCCTGAGGCTTTCATATTCTGGCATTCTCAGAAGTGCTGCCGTATTTCAGTGAGGTTCTGAACCTGGACTCGAGAGAAAATGAACTCATCAAAGACTTTCCATCATTTTGATGAATTGTATATTTGAGTGAAACAGAGAAACCGGAAATACATTCTTCTGAGGTTCTGCTCTGGGGCAGCTCTGTCAATTCTCTCATTATTCACTGTGTTCCATAGAAGACATGACCAATTCGTACAACACCTCCTTCAAAAATAAAATGAATGCATCAAGATTGTCTGGACCTACTTAATAACCATCTATTTTCCTCTTGTGAAAGGATGTCAGGACTGATTCACTTTGACCCTGGGACTTCTGGCTCACTCGCTGTAGCAGCGCTGCTCGGTCCCACCTGGCTCTCCCCACTTCCGGTCCACTGCAGGACTGACTCCACATATGTGTGCTTCTTGGCTTGAGGCTTCCTGGTACCAGTGCTCTAGATAGGCAGAAGTGCTGGGGAGCTGGCTCCTTCAGGAGCAATCCTTAGCCAAGGACAAATAGGACTCGCAAGATAAATTCTGCAACATCCTTGCCCTCGGGTGGCACAAGGTGTGAATGCACGCGGTACTACTTCCAAAGGGCCCTAGCGGAACTGATCCCCATGGCCTGCGCGGTTACCTGCTCATGAGTGCAGTATAGACTGGCTTCCTTCCCTGTTCTTCCTCACTCTCCTTCCAATACTTCTTGGGATCGCTTCCCAAATAAAATCACTTGCTCTCAAATCTCTGTCTCAGGGTCTGCTTTTGGGGCAAACCCAGCCTCAGACTTTAGAATGAGGACATTTTTTACTTTTGAGTTGGCACTAGAAAATTATGGGAACTTCCACCATTCCTTGTATTGGTGTTCTTGCTGCTGCGACAATAGTAAAAGGGACTCCCTGTATCCTTTCTCCAGATTTACGACATCTTCACATTTGCCCCATTTACCTTTTCATTCATTCTCTTTTCTTCCGGTCTGTTCCCTTCTCCTCCACGTGCCCTCTTTCTCTCCATATTTATAAACATGTACATACACATATTATTATATATACATATTATTATTTCTGGATCCATTTAAGAGTACATTGGAGACTCGTGTCTTTTTATCCCTAAATATTTCAGTGCGTATTTCTGAAGAATAAGAATATTCTGTCTTTTAAGGACAGCGCTGTCACCAAAATGATTTCCGCTGTTTCTTGTTATCTTTATGCCTACACTTTATGGGGTCAGAGCTATGCTAAGTCACAGAATGCCAGATGGCATTAAGTCACCAACGCTTACTACTTGAGAAAAATATAATTTCCAGAATGAAATTACACAGACAGTGATAGATAAGCCTTTGTTGTCCATATAAGCAGGGAAGACACGTTACAACCACAGACTGGAGGCCAGGCCTATGCAATTTACACCGTCCACCTGCTTCTTTGTGTACTTTCTGAGTAGGAGACTCTGCGCTTCATGACACCATCACCCTTGATATGCCCTGGGGTCTTCTGTGCTCAAGTGCACACATTGGTCTAATATCCTGGATTAGCCACCGCACTTCCCTTCCTTGTTGAGCTATCTCTGCTGTGTGTTTCAGGATCTCCTTCTGGAAGTCTAAAAGGCACCTCAAATCTAGCATGTCTCAACTCACACTCATGATCTGCCCCCACTGCCCCCAAACCTGGTCCTCTCCCGGTACTTCCTCTCTTGGAGAGTGGTACCACCACCCATGCCATTGTGTGGGGATTCGTTCTCAACACCTGGCTTTACTTATTCCCCACACCTCCACATGCAATCCATCAGAACGTTCTGTCAGTTCTTCCCACCCTCTCCTCCCATCTCCGCTATCATCACCATCACCCCTGGATGCCCCACCATCTCTCAGCTGAGCTACAGCAAATAGCCTTTGAACTGGTTTGCATCCTACCTCCCTCCAATCTATTCTTCACCCTGCAGCTAAAAAAAAAAAAAAAAAGTTTGATACACAAATCTTTGTCTTCCTCCTGCTTAAAACCCATAAATGGTTTCTAATGGGTGTTTGGATGAATATAAACATACTTAACCACTCATGGTCTGACTTTTACCTGCTTCTCCTGCTTGGCTCTTGCAGTCTCCTTCCCAGCCTTTTTTCAGTCTCTCAGTTCACTGTGCTCTCTCCTACCACAAGGCCTTTGCACATGTTGTTTTCCCTGCTTGGAATGTTCCTTATGTCTTCTCTCTAACCTCCTTCAGGTCACAGCTCAGGTGTCACTTCCTCCTTTGATTCAGTCCAATTTGCCATATTTTTTGGAATCACGTATCTCTTGTTTTTCATAAGGGGCAGAGTTGAAATTTTATGTTTCTCTCATGACTGTACAATTATTATCTTTTCCCCTTGGTTACAAGTTTCCTAGTCCAGGGACGTGTCTTGTGGGCTTCTTATTATATCTTCAAGCCCTATGGAGTGTATTGTACTTAGTAGGTAGTCAGCAAATAGGTGTTGAATGAAGGAATAAGTAAGCATAGATGACTTTTTAAGCTCATCTGTTTAGGCTAATAAAATTGCACAGTTAGCTCTGAACAATTCAGGACTAAACTGGGTTTTTAAAAAAATCAGGTATGAAGGAAGTGACCAGAAAAAGGACAAACTATGGAATTCAAGCTGTTGACAAGGTGATAATGTAAGTGACTTGTCTATAACCAATCCACAGAAAGCAGTCCTCCCGTTATCTTGGCCACATTACATGTGGCACATCTGGAAATTACTCATAGAATATTGGCTAGAAGCTCTGGCTTATATACGGACCTGATTCTGGATGTTAGAAAAAAAAAAAACCAAAAATGTAAAAGCGTAAAAGGGTGTCACACAGTCTAGACCATTTAGCATAAATTGTCAAAGGCACCAACATATCAGGGGAAAGTGATCAAGCAAGCACAAACTCCGATCCTGATTTTATAGGACTGTTTCCAGAAGAAAAACTTCATTGTGGCAAGCTCCTTCTTAAAATAGCTCAACGTGTTTATTTTCCATCTTAAACCTCTCCCGCAACAATTACAGCTCTTTCCGGTACCTTGTAAAACCCAGGCTGTCAGACACTATCATTTCTGGAAATGGGCGTGCATTTGCCTCAGCTACACGCAAGCAATTAGTGGGCAGAAACCTTATCTGAGCAGTCACCACCCTGTCTTCACTTTCAAGCAATGGCGAGGTTCAAAGGCGACTTCTCATGCCCCAGAGCATATTGTCGGTGGAGAGCTGCCAGGGAGAATTGCCAGGTTCCTACCTATTTGACATGTCATTCCATATTCAACCACAAGGGGCAGTTTTGCTGATTGTTGAGTGGGACAACCCTCTACTGGGACAAGCCTGAACCACTTCTCTCCAGGCTTAACTGAAGACTTGGAATCTAAGCAAGAACACATTCTGGATGCTGCTCTTTTTGTACCAACCCTTTCCACATTTGTATTGCAAATGTTTGCCTTTGCTAGAAATAATGGAGCTGGACCAAGGTGTTTCCTGGCACAATGACTGAGGTTAGGGGGCCTGTGTCACATGAAATCCAGGGCACAGATGGGCTCGTGTGGCACCTCTGTGGTAACTGACTGCCAAAGCTCTCTTCTCTGGACTTGAAGCAATAGAGTCAATTGATGCCATCCCTATCTGGCATTTACATCGCAGCCATGTCCCCTGAGGAGCTGCCAGGCCTATGCCGTGAAAGAAGCAACAATACTTTCCTGGCTATGAAAATTGCTCACGTGGAACCAATTGGTTATTTTTTAAACACGAGCATAACAGAGAGGTTGTCTTTAACAAAGAGCACTTTTTAAAAGATTTTTTTTTAGCTGGAAGGAGGTGGGTGTTCATATACACTAAGGGGAGCTCTGTGGCTCATGGTTGCTGTTCTTCGTAATTTTGAATGCCTGTTAGGGTTTTGTTCATTTTCACGTCTTAGAGTTACATACAGCAGTGACTTAGGACGGGGTCAGCACGGCGAGGGCTGCCTCAGTAAGGGACGGCCATCGAATGCTTTTCTCCTACTTGTTTTCAGCCAGCCTAGCACAAGACAACTTGATTTGTAAAGATTCTAGAGGTTTCAGAGGTAGAAAGAGCTAGACCACATCCAAAGCCTGCCATTTATTCTATGTGCAACCCTGACCCTATCACTTTGGATCTTGAGCCTCAGTTTCTTCATCTATCAATTGGGATAATAAAATTTATTTCAGGATTGTTGCTAGAAATAAATGCGGTTAGATTCGAACTATGCACCAGAGTTCTTAGAGCACAATGAATGCTTAGCAAGCGTTGGTTCCTCCCCGATGCCCCATGACAAGTGCTTCCGCGGAAGGGCCACCCGGGTACTTGCACTTGGGGTACTCAGCCTCTGTGCCCGTGCAGCCCTAGGTGGAGCCATTTACATCCTTATTTATGCTCCTGATAGGAACAGAATAACTGCCGTAAGGAAAATGTGGCTATCTTGTTTTTACTCAGGGAAAACGGTGATATAAGACGAAAAATGGTATGCTTCAAAAGCAATTTTCTTTTTCCCCATAAATTCCCTATTATTTGTCTTATTGTATTTTATTACTTTTTCACCACCTGCAGGTTTCAACATTTCCCATGTTCTTTGGAGCCCTAAGAAACAACGAATGCATTTCTAATATGGCCCCAGATATTTTCCTTCCCATGAACTTATGTTACTCGAGAAAAAAGCTGCTGTATTCCGCCTTCTCCCTAACTTGTCAGTGTTAGTGGTCAGGTAAATTGAAAGACAAAAGATCTTGAAAGCCAGAAAGAACTGAGCTTGAATCCTGAATCTGATCTTGCCACTTCAAGGATGGATTTTTTTCCTTTTCCAAAATGAGCATCCTAATGACTCCCACCCAGTTGGATGGTGAGCAGAAAGTGAGACAACCCACAGAAAGTACATGGCGCGTGGTAGGCGTTGCACACGCTCACATCACGCCCCGTCTGCCTTCGCCTTCATTGCTCTTGGTTTGATTTCCTTTTCAAACACAATTGGCCAGCTTAGGAGTAAGTATGGCATCTCTGAAGCCATCTGCAGGCAGATTTTGGTGAATAAAAATGGAAACTAAACCTGTTGATTTTACTCTTATTTATGCCTGCGGAAGACATCATGTGTTCATGCCTTTGGGGAGGCACTCGCTTTTTATCCAAGATGCCTGCACGTTTGAGTGATGTGATATCATTTTTTTTAAAGATTTTATTTATTTATTTGAGAGAGAGAATGAGATAGAGAGAGCGTGAGGGGGGAGGGTCAGAGGGAGAAGCAGACTCCCTGCCGAGCGGGGAGCCCGATGTGGGACTCGATCCCGGGACTCCAGGATCACGACCTGAGCCGAAGGCAGTCGCTTAACCAACTGAGCCACCCAGGCGCCCAATATCTTCTAATTTTAATTAGCATTTTAATTATTAATGAAGTTGAGCATTGCTAGTAATATGCTTATTGGCCATTCAGATTTACCTTTTGTGAATTGCCTGTATGTAGCCTTTGTCCATTTTATAACTG